>NC_068386.1:1910693-2260693 GCF_023724105.1 Carassius gibelio | reverse complement strand
CTCTGCTGTAAAGTGGGTAATGATGTTAAGGTAACCAACCAGACATGCTGGGTTTTTTTTTTTCATCAAGGAAAGGCTCACATCTCTCTTCTTGCATGTGTAATTCAGAGCGATCCGTCTTGTTCTTGAGTGAACGGTGAGCAGGTGGTTGAAGTCAGTGCACCGCGGTGCTGTGGATGTGACAGGTGGCCAAAGGGCAGGTATAAAGCCACGATCTGAACCGGGCTGAGAGCGGAGGGAGGCGCATACAGGGGCTTCACACGGCCCAGCCGGAGCTAATGCAATCAGACGTGGAAAAAACAGATCTATCTGCCAGTTAATGTTTAATCCGCTCCAGCCTCAGGCTTCAACCATCCCATAATTTTGGACTGCCTTTCTTCATCATCAAGGTGTCAGAAGGAAGAGCCTCTGTAAATATTTAATTGGTTGCGGTATGACACCCACTTCTTTTTTCGTTTTTTTGCTGTGGTCTTTTGCCACATTGACTATTGGTGCACTGTAATATTGCAATTCAGTGAAGGAGAAATAAACAAAACAATGAAACTGTTCAAATTAATAAAATAATAAAAAATTAGATGAATAATGAAGATATCATTAGGTAATGTACATTCATTTGTAAAGTTATTTATTTATGTATTTTAACGTGCATTTACATACTTTATGTCTCATTATATATTAGATGATTCATTAAATAGATATTTCCACTTGGTATTTTAAAAATGAATAAAATAAAAACAAATACAAAATATTCAGAGGAGTTAAATTCATTTATTATTTGTAAAGTTATTTATGTTTTAATATACATTCATATGCTATATTTTCTCTTTTGGATAATTCACAAAATAGATATGTCCATGTGTCTTTAGAATTATTTATAAAAATAAAAAATCTCATAAAAATTACATGAAGAACTTATTTGCTTATTTATTTATTTTAATATAAATTTGCATATATATATATATATATATATATATATATACTGTATATATATATATATATATGGTTGATTCACAAAATAGATATTTCCATGTGGTTTTTAAATGGGTATAAAATAAAAACAAATAAATGACGTACATTGCATTTATTTATTTATTTTAATATAATTTTGAATGATGCCCTAAACATATATATCCTCATGTTTATGTATATATATATACGGTATGTGTCTGTTCCTCACGTTAAGGCCAATAACTGATAAAAGGAAGACATTATACATACAGTATAAACGGTAAATAGACCTTTTTGAAAAGAAAACACAGAAAAATCAAATAAATCATTTGTGTGCTAAAAGTGACATTTAAGCATAACGAAATGATAATGATAAGCATATAAATGAATCATGATGTAACTCTATTTTTTGGTTTATTGTTTCCTCTAGATCCTCATCACTCGTGATGGTTTGGCTTTCAAAGGTTTCCGTGTATATATGATGATCAAGGCCAGTGAGCAATAGATGTGCAGTACAAAGGCGCAGCGGTTCTCCGCCGTCGAACTCCAGCTCGCTTTTGTTAATAACTTTGTGCCAGAAGCAAGTGCAATTACAAACGAGAGCATGTAAAAGTCAAGGGGATACAAATCATGTTTGAATTAATGTCCCACAGGTCTCAGGGAATCAAGCCCTGAAGCCTCCGTGAGGCAAAGCTCCAAACGCAGCAGATGATGCATCTGTTTTAGGCCCAGTGAACAGTTAAAGGATGCTGAGGGGGTCTCTAGACGCTTTGGGAAGATATTTAACTTTGAAGGACAGAGCTAAAGAGATCTTTGAGTTGTTGGACCAAGAGAAGAAATGTAAGTGCTGCTGAATGAACGCCGGAGCGGCTGCATGGTGTTAATGATCTGGAGAAAGAAGCTGCCCTTTCATGCAGTTTCAGCTCCACGCTTGCTGTAGTGTTCACACTTTACTAGTCTTTTAATCTTGTTTTGTATTGTGACTTTCAGTTTCACTTTAGTTCGTCCTAATTGTTCAGATATTCTTTGTTTGTTTGTTTGTATTGCCGTGCTATTCAAATCAAATCACTTTATTGTTATTATGCATTATGCATAAATTGCATTGTTAATAAATTGTTATTTTGCATCTTGTTTTAACCCTCTGGAGTCTAAGGGTATTTTTGGGGCCTGGAAGAAGTTTTGTCATGCCCGGACATTTGTGCTTTTTTCAGTTTCTTATAAATATCTAAATGGGTAAAGTCTAATTTCACTGTAATCAGCACAAACTGGGCAATAATAATATGTGAAATGCATGCATGTACATGATTGTGTTTTTGAGGAAAAAAAATATTATGCATGGTTAGTGAAAAACTAAAAATTTTAAAACACTTGAATAAGGCCATAAAACACATAAAGAACAATGGTTCCCGGTATATTTGAGAACTGGAGCTTGTAGCCTAGAATTTTTCTTTCTAAATTAAGTGAAAATCATCTTTGTTTACTCACTCACAGAAAACAATATATTGATGAAAATTTTCTAACACACTTTTTGTTGGTAAAAGTCATATGCGAGTAGGCATCGACTATCATGAATATCATTGTGATTTACACCTGAGAAGACAAAAGGCCTGCATAATGAGCTGCATAATGAGCTGCATAATGAGCCTCTCATTCAGCTGTGTCACTGAGAGGGAAGAGTTACAAGAAAGAATGTGAGAAGAAAATAAACGTATATAATTTTATGTTTGAAGTTTATTAAGAATATATTTAATTATCCCACAACATAATTTAATATTCACTCAAAGCTGACTTTCAAACAAATTGTTTGGCATCATTACTCCAGTCACACAATCCTTCAGAAATCCTTTTAACAAACTTATTTTCTAAATATTTCAAAAATAGTTTTGCTTCATTCTTCACACTGAAAATGAAAATATTGGACAGTAGTGTCCATTTGTGTTCTCTGGATCAATCATCTATTTTAATTTTTTTATGATGGTTGTCATTTTTTTTTAAGCAGCAGAGATATTATTTGTGAACCTGTCCGGTTATATATATATATTGGCTATGGATATGGAAAAGCATTTAACTGATGCAAATTAAAAAAAGTTGCATTAAAATATAATCTACATATTAAAATATTAAGTTACAAAAATATTATTTTGTATATGTATATATAAATATTTTGTATATAAATTGTCTATCTATGTATCTTTATGTACCTTTATATGTATGATTTTATATATATATATAACTGCATATTTATTTGAGATAAAAAAATTATTATTATTATTTTAAAAGTATCTTATTTATTGTAACATGTAACTACATTTTGTAACATTAATATGTATGTATGTATATAAACTGTCAAATGATTTTTTTTAAATGTAATCTAAAAGTTTATTATCTGTTGCATTTAACTACATTCTTAAACATTTAATAAATTAAAACTTTTATTTGTATATAATTATTTGAAAATATATATAATAAAATTCGTCATAGACCTGTAAAATGAACATGGAAAATACGAAAATGCATCAACTTTGGTCTGTTTCTTTTATATGTCAATCAGTCGAATGCTCTTTGATAGATGGGGACTTTGTACTGAATCTTTCACAGCTGTTTTTACACGCTGTCTTTGGTTGATAGGGATCTAGAATGAGATCTGACAGCTCCGAGATGATGAAACTCTGATGTTGTGGATCCTATAGCACATCCACAATCGCCCTCACATTCATATCACGCTTAAATCTGCCTATCTACAGTGTTGTTTTACATTGCATTGTACATGTCTGGTACGTTTCCACAGGCTTTTTAAAGGAATAGTCACTCACTCTCTTTTCTATTGTGATTTTTGATATTAGGTTACAGGTTAATGTGATTTTTTTTTCTGCCTGTATTATGTTAATCTAAGTTGGATTCCTTGGATTTCTTTTATCCCAGTAAGCAAATCTGGTCCGTCGTCTCATTTCTGCAGGGAACACCCTGGGAAAAGACTGATGTGGTTTGCACAACAGAGGGAAAATAGCATGGAGCACTTCATAATCAAGCATATTTGTGCATGCGGCGTGTTGACCCAGCTAGAGATATAAAACGCCAGGCTGGGGAGCAGAACCTGCCAGGTATTAAAATCTGAGGTGCCAATTGAGCTGTGAAGATAAGAATTGAAAAGGGAATAGGGAATAACCCCCTCTGTTTTATAACTTTCCCCACAATGCATTAGGACTTTACATTGTGCATGCATCATCCGTTTGATGCAAAGAATTCCAGTGTGTGCATTTGTAAAGAGAAGAAATGGAAATGAGTAAAATGAGAAGAAAAAAAACTCAGTGCTTTAAGTTTAATGCTCATTTCATCGAACTGTGCTGTTATTTGTCAAGACGTCTAAGCTTGTTTCATGCATCAAGAACAAAGTGAAACAGTGGACCGAACCTTGGCTCTTCTGAGAGTGAGAGGAAAATGCATCCTACATCCTGAAGTGCTTAGCAAATAAACGTGCTATTAGACCAGAGAATTTCAGAAATGTTCAGAATGCAATACTTGCGTCCAAATAACTGCAACCTGCAGAGTGAATTCTACTGTATGTGTCGCATGCTGTTTGTTTTTTTAATTTAAAAAGTATGCTACTTTTCGGCTAAATAACATCAAGTTGCATGTTTAATTTTAGAGAGTTAATTTCAGAGATCCTGGAAATAGATATGGTTATTTTGCATTTAAATGTCTTCATTTTTGTCTGTCGGAACAAATATGTCAAGAAGATTTAAAAAAGTGCTTCTGTAAAACTCATCATTCATCACACTTGAAACTGAAGGTCATGTTGGGTTTGTCGTGCTGTAAGATACAGCAGAATACAATACTGTTCTCTGATGGAATAAATATGTAGTTTTTCAATTTATAAGAGTTAGAGATATGATCTGTGAATCATTTTGTTTAGTTTAATGTAATGCAAAGTGTGTGTCTTGGGACCGTTCGTGTTTACTGGCTTTTTTACTCAATTGGCAAGCAGATACAGAAAAGCACTTGGCTAATGCTTTTTAAAACTGTTTTATTGTTGCATCTAACCATATATATATATATATATATATATATATATATATATATATATATATATATATATATATATATATATATATATATATATATATATATAATATACAATTTAAAAAAAATTATATAGCTGTCTGTCAATAATAATAAAAAACTTTTTATTTTACATTTATTCATGTAATTAATAATTCCTTAAGTGACACTCATAGGCTGTTAATGCATACTCATTTACTTCTCAGTACTATATATAGTACATATAATATATACAGTATGCTTGATGTTTCTATGTATAGAAATTGCATGTTGTTTATCCCACAATGCAATGGTCTCAACTTAGAAATAGTTCACCCAAAATAATTACATTTCATGAAAATGTACTCGTCCTCAGTCCACCCAAGATGTAGACGAGTTTGTTTAATCATCAGGTTTGGAGATATGTAGCATTGCATCACTTGCTCAGCAATGGATGCTCTGGAATGAATGGGTGCCGTCAGAATGAGAGTCCAAACAGCTGATTAAAACATCACAATAATGTCATCTGGAGACAATAATAACATCTGGAGAAGTGAAAGCTGCATGTTTGTAAGAAACAAATCAATCATGAAAACATTTTAACTTTTATCTGCTGCTTCTGGTCAAAATATGAGTCCAGAATCCATAATAATGCTTCCTCCAGTGAAGAAGTCCATCTCCTGTTGTCTCTCACATCAAAATCCCTTCACAGATCTGTTTAGAACTGTTTTGGCTTGTAAACGGTGTTTGATATCTGCAGATTTCTCTCTTGATTTAATTGAAATGACTTCTTTGTTGAAGAAAGTAAAAATATATATATATATATTTTTAAAAACTTGATAGATGTTTCTTACGAGCATGCAGCTTTCACTTCTCCAGATGTTAACTGATGCACTGGAGTGCTGTGGATTACTTTTTGATTATTGTGATGTTTTTATCAGCTGTTTGGACATTCTGACGGCACCCATTCACTGCAGAGCAGTGCTCATTGCTGAGAAAGTGATGAAATGCTACATTTCTTCAAATCTGCTCCTTTGAAGAAACAAATTAATCTACATCTTGGATGGCCGGAGGGTGAGTACATTTTCAGCAATTTCTTACTTTTGGTGAACAACTCTTTTAAAACTCCATTTCTAATGTGATAAATGACCTTCAAATGTCATTTTTAATGCTAATAGATTGCATGGGTACAGAAAATTGTGTGCATGGCCAATATACCGCATACTGCAGAAATCCTGCTAGCTCATATTTGCACATGCATGCACAGGCCAAACTGAAACACTTGTCTTTAAAAGGAATGCGTACTAATGAAAATAATGAAAGCTGATTAAGCAATTACTCTAATTTAAATCAGTCCTTGCCCTTGTGTGCCGCAAGTCGAGAAAACTTAATTTAGCAATGTCATTACTGGTCACTTCAACGGATAATGTAAAGCAGCTTTATGCAATTTGTGTACGATACCATGACGTGCATGACAATGCAGTCCATACTTCTTTTCATTACTCTGTGCAATTTGTCTCAAATTAAAAAAGCGTTTGGTCATCATCACATGACGCATGTCTCCTTTTGTCTTCTTTCCTCTCACTTGGCAAGCCGTTGGTTGACTGGGCTTCACACACCCCTACCTTCCAGGTGCTTCTTAACTCTTGACTTCACTTGTGTCTCATATATTAAACCTCGAAGGCAGGATGACCCAATATTGGCCAGCAGATATTAAGGACAGCGACAGGGATTATGAGCAGGACTCAAAGACGGTGCCATGCTGGCATTTGGCAGCACTGACGTGGCTAGTGACGGAGCCACGCAGAGAGAGCTCCGATAGCACGCTAATCTCTGTTTGCAGAGGAAATTGGAGCGTATTTTGCACACCCTGAATAGATAAGAACAAGAATGGCGTTTGAAAACTAAAAAGGAATTTGATGTTGTTGGTGCCCCCTGCAAACAGCCCAAGCGAATTCCCGTTTCCTCTGATGTCCCAGTTTGTTGGTATCCCAGTGTGTAGTTTGATCCGTGCATATGAAAGCGCACGTGTACGTGTTTGTACACAAGTGACAGCGCTCATGCACGAGTGTGTGTGTGTGTGTTTGTTCCCATTGCAGTGGTGGTTCCTTCATTTCACGCTCTGCTGCTTCCGTGCGAATCCTCTTCCCCGGGCTCATTATCGGTCTGTTCGACGAGTGCGCGCGGCCAGGCGGCGCGCGGGGCAGAGCCCAATCATTATTCAAGGCCTCTGACGGTCAGCGCTGACGGCTCCGTGCTGTCATTTTGCGGTCTTATTATTCTCTCCTCGCAAATAACTAAACAAACTACAAAAACAAATCCTGCCTGACCAGGATCAATGAGGCACTCAGTACCCGGCGTCGTGCCGCCCGGGGGACTTCTGTTGTTGGAATAACTGCTTTATGCTAACGTCTCTCCTCTCTCGTTTTCTTTGGCAGGGACCAGCGGTGCTCAGGCGGCCGAGTTCGGACACTTGCCCGACAACATTACCGTGCTGGAAGGAGAAAGCGTCGTTTTGAGGTGATTTCACAGTGCACCTGCATCCTTGTGTCATGTGCTTTAAAACACACTCTTTTCTTCCCTTGATCTTCTTCTTAGGGAGCGGCGGTCTGACCAAAAACATATCATTGTGAGATAAAGTTTCAAATAAATTAAAAGTGATATAAGATCACAATCACAGAAGATAAACTCTCTACTGCGATAAATAACCTTGCAATTCTGCATAAAGGCACGTTGTGAGATATAATAAATCACAATTCTGAGGAACAACAGGAAATATAATGACAGTTGTGCGATACAAAGTAATTAAGTCACAATAATGACAAATAAAGTAAGATATTAAGTCATAAAGAGAGATAAAGAGGCAATTGTGAGATATAAAAACACATTGTGAGAAATTAACTTGCAACAATGTTGCAATTAGGAGATATTGTGAGAAAGTCAAATATTAGAAACAAAGTGGTGGTTGTGAGATATAAAGACACATTGTGAGATAATAATCTACATTTATGAGAACTAAAGTGGCATTTATGAAATATAAAGACAAGTTAAATATTCAGTCAAGTCACTTTTATTTCTATAGCGCTTTATACAAGACAGATTGTGTCAAAGCAGCTTTAAAGGTGTTTAACAGGAAAAACATGTATTGATAATGCATTGTTGGTTCAGTGATATCATCGTCCAGGGTGCGTTTCCCAAAACCATATTTGCTAACCTGTTAGCAACTTCGTTGGTTGGCAATTGGAAAATGCATTGCAACCAACAAAGTTGCTAACTTAGTTAGTATTGGTTTTGGGAAACGCACCCCAGCTCAACCCAGTGACCTCTTCAAATAGTATCTGTGCAATCAAGTGAGTAATTCTGCCAGAAAGTGTGTCCCCAACTAAGCAAGCCAAAGGCGACAATTAGTCACAATCAGGAGAAATAAAGACGCATTGTGAGAAAATAAAGCAACAGCTCACCCAAAAATTACAATTTGGTCATTGATTACTCAACCTCATGTCGTTCCAAACCCATAAGACCTTCGTTCATCTTCAGAACACAACTCAAGATATTTTTGATGAAATCCAAGAGCAGGATATTTTCACAATATTCTGTGTTTCTCCATCACCCTCACATTTAAATAATATAAAGCAGTCCTGCTTCTGATAACCGTGCACATGAATATAAACACACGGTCATATCTCCCAGCCTTACTGCTTTCAGCATACTCATTCACTGGAGGGTGGCTGCATTTTTAACATTTTAATTTCACTCTCTCTAGTTTTGTTGCCAGCGATTGAACTCCTGAACCTGCTGTCAGGGGTTGATATTCTCAAAAGCACCATATTATTATTCCACACAACTGCACCAGGAATGGGAATTGATGTGATATCACAGTTTGATACGCTGAAAGTCAAAGCTGACATGAATGTGAGTGATATTTAAGCCTTAAATGTGTCACGATTTCTCCATTTCAAGAGCAGAGCAGTGACATCTAGAGGTGAACGGTGGTTACCAAATGCAACAGGACTGACGGCGTTGATTCAGTAGCTTGTGAAGATGATGAAGTGCAGTTGTCAGTTATTATAATGCAACATTTGCTCTTCGATCTATTTTTATTTTTTGGTTTGGTGTTTTCAGTGTTGCTGCCGCCCAAACTAAACGGTGGCGATACTCGATGCAAATAATTGACCAAGCTCAGAATTGCATTTTTGCATTATTTACAAATGCCAGCAGGCAAAAGATAAGATTGTGAGCAATGACCCGAATGTGTTGTGTCAGAGCAGACTTCACAGAACTGCATCTCCAGACTGGAACGAGTTTTTAATTTCAAACACCGTCAGTCAACTATATCACTGGCAGTTTTTGCAACATTCCCTTGCAACTCAATCAGTCGTTTTATAGAGAAGCTACCGGATTTCTCAAGACGAAAATACTACAATACAAGCCTCACTGTCCAATAAACAATCAGGTGATTTGGTGCAAATAGTGCTCATGATGCTCTCTCAGACTCCCAGTGATGCACAACATCCAGCCGGCATCTAAACGATGTGTTTAGAGCCTCTTGTCCAGGGAAAACTGATCTTCCTTCAATGTATTTTTAAACCCCATTGAAGTCAGCTGTGTATTCACTGACTTCAGTGCTCATATTTATTTGGGAGAGAAGAGATTACTGTATCTATGTACTGTACGTGCTGGCAATAAAATCACCATTTAACTATAAATAATTTTTAGAAATGTAAATACATTTGCTCTATCATTTAAAAGCATAACAAATACATTTTTAAGAAGCATCAGGCAATCAACTTTATTTTTTATGATAGAACTTTGGTAATCAGAAGTAAAACATGTCAACCATCCATTTTTAATGATTTATTGAGACAGTATTCAGTATTTAGTCGCATATTCCAGTGTTTTGCTCTCAATGTAGAGGATTATGAATGATTGATATTGTACACTTTTTTTTTTAATTATTGACATGTGCCTAGTGTGATATTTAACAGTCTGTTGCATGCAATATGAAAAAAAAATGGTTGGTTCAGTTTCATGCATGAGAACGTTAACGAGTGGACTTTTAAATGTAAAGTAAATACCAAAAAATAATTAATATGGATAAATTAATCATTTAAATAAGAATTATGATAGTGCTGTGTGATTTTACATTATTTTTACTAAACTCTTGAAATGTACCTGACATATTTAACCCTTTGTTGCATGCATTTTGAAAACAATAGTTTCAAATTAAGTATGATTTATTTTTCATGATTAAGCTATATATAGGAATTGGGAGGTCTTTTAAAAAATACAGTAAATACAGAAAAATTATTAATATGAACAAATTGCACATACATTTTGAAATATACCTAGAAACTAACCCTCTGTTGCATGCTTAGTGAAAAACAAATGGTTTAAAAATGTTTGAATTAGTTTCCATGCATAAGAAAACTCAATAGCGTAAAGGGATCGTTTGAATAAGCAGTGTGATAGTCTCTGTTTGTTGTATGTTACACTTGTTCACTGAATTATTGAAATGAATGATATTGTGCATGCATTATAAAAAAAAAAAGTGTTAAAAAAAAGCTTGATTCAGTTTTCATGCATAAGAAAAGATACATTTAGGAAAAAACGTGAGTACCTTAAGAAATAAATATGAATAAATGGATGATTTTAACATATGAGTAATTTTTATACATGTATATATATATATATATATATATATATATATATATATAAAAGCATACAATAACTGCAGTATTCTCTATAACAGCTGCATCCATATCTGTTCCACTCCCCCACACAATGTTTCTTTCAGCAGTGCTTTGTGACAAATAATATATATATATGTCTCTAAACGTTTCAAAACAGGGTTTACTCATCAGTAAATGTGAATCACACTTTGGATGAAGAAGAAAAGCTTTTGTGAGGGCAGATCTCCTGAGCAAAAATGCATCCTCCGCGTGGCGTACAGTGCCAGAAAAAGATTTGAACATTCCTGCCAGGACATAGTGACAAGGAAAAGGCTCTTTATTGGTTTATTCAATATTAAAAAACAAAAATATTAACCATTTAATTACCATTTCATGTGATTAGAATACAATAAACCACATAAAACATAATAAAACACATTTGTTACCTTGGGGCTTTTCTGGTCTAGTCAGTGTATGTTTGTGGCACTGTGTGCTTTGAAAGCAATCACCGCCGGTCAGATTAGTCAGCTTAATGAGCTAGTTAATGACCCAAGCCTTCTGAGCGAGATGTAACGATTACCAAAGAAACATTGACACAGAAAGTTTCACGCAGAGTTTCATACTCGCGCTCATTCAAAGACAGCGCAGTAATTGCTGTGGAAATTAATCTGTAGACTCCATATTTTATTTAAAACAAACGAAAACAAGGCTTTGAGGAATAGAAATATGAGGGAGGATGTGTCATTTGTGAACATTAACATACGTCTAGCCCTAGGTCTAAACTCATTTTTGACTGAAGTATTTCCCTTAAAATTTTAGTGACCCTAAAATATGCTTTGTTTTCTTTAAGCAAAATATATATTTAAAAAAAATCTTCTTGTGGTGAAATGTGCCAACATGCAAAAGAGAAGGAGAAAAAAACACTTTGTTTTCTTAATATATTTTCTTTATTATTTTTTTTTTCTGCAAAATATTTGTTTTTAAAATATTTTAGCATTTTAAAAGTATTATTTATTAAATTATGTAATTTTTTTTAAATGTGACCAATGTTTTAAATTGACAGTAATATTTGTAATTGTAAATATATATATATTTATATTTATATATATATATATATATATATATATATATATAACATTCACACCCGTCTGCCCCTCACAACCCTGTTTTTATTCTATTTTTATTTTATTATCAAGTTGAATAAATGCTCTCAAACGAGTCAAATGTATCTGCCTCAGACTTGTTCTTTTCAATCTCTTCTCTTTCTCAGATGCAAGATAGACGAGGAGGTCACTCACAAGGCATGGTTGAACCGCTCCAACATCTTATTTACGGGCACAGATAAGTGGTCCCTGGACTCGCGTGTGTCTCTGGTGAACAACAACAACAGCGACTTCTCCATTAAGATTGAGCGAGTGATGGTGGCAGACGAGGGACCCTACACATGCAGCTTCCAGGCCAGAAACCAGCCCCGTACGGCCCACGTCTACCTCATCGTTCAGGGTATGTCCTTCTGCCTGACCACTATTTCTGGAGAAGCCTGAAGAGTTTAAAAAACAAAAAAAGTTGCCAGTAGCCAATGTTGAAAATATCTCAGTTCTGACTTTAGTTTGACGTCATATCAGTACTATAATACATTATTAATATTGACTTCAAACATGCAACTTTATATCTCACAATATGCATTATGTCTTAAAATTGCATCAGTTACTGTATATGAACTGCATTTTAAATTAATTAGGTGTCAGTATTATTATTGTTTTTATTATTTTTGAAAGAAGTCTCTTCTGCTCCTTTAATCGGATGAAAACACAGTAAACATTTGAAATATTATACCTATTTTCTATTTGAATATCTATTTAAAATGCAATGATATGCTGTGAACAGCTGTATTTTCAACATCATTCCTCCAGTCTTCAGTCTCACATGATCTTCAGAAATCGTTCTCATACGCTGATTTCACATTTTTGTGGGTAACCATGATTTCTGCATTTTTTCAAGATTATTTGATGAACAAAAAGAACAGCATTTATTTGAAATAGAAATATTTTGTAACATTATAAATGTCTTTACTGTCACTTTTGATCAATGTAATGCATCCATATTGATTAAAAATATGAATTTATTAAAAGAAAAAAAACTTTTGAATGATTCACAATCATGAGGGGAAAAAATCTGAATTGTGTTACATCAAAATTACAATAAATAAAATTCAAATTCATAAATATAAAGTTGCGATCGCTGTTTTATTTTTAATTCAAAATAATAATTTCTTATTTTTTTATTTTGAATTTATGGCGAGATGTGACCATGCATCACTTAATTTAGTTTAGACATGCTGCATAAAAATAAAAATAATAATAAAAAAAAACAATTTGTGCATATGTATGACATCAAACAATGTTCTTTTTAAAACAGTGTATGTTCTGGTTGTATACTGCATGTTTTGACCAATGTTGATTATAAAAATGCAATGCAATGTTGCAATTCACAAAAGTGCATACTGTAGACAGTACTTCATACTGCAGAAATAGTAGGAGTAGCATGCAGTTGTGAATCTAGGCTTAGTTCATTTACATTGACATCAGGATGATAATTGTCAACACGTGCCTTGGAACTCATAAGAAACAATTGCACAGTATCAAAAATGAACAATTCCTCTAATGCCAGTACCAGTGAAATAAGAGAGGTTGATCAGATGTGATCAGGATCAGAGGGGTGGTTCTGCTCAGTAATCTCCCAGAAGGCCTGGCGGTGTGGGGCGGGACACGGGGCGTACCGACGGTCCAGGCATCCAGACTGGCGTGATTCACTGGCAGCAGACCGATCCGCTGATGGATTGCTAGCATCCCTCCCTTTACTCCAATCCCGCCGGCTGAAAGTTGCACTGTGTATGGTGCACTTTCCTGTTGCACAAGATTGAAACACCAAAGTGAAGAAGTGCGAAAAGAAGGGGAAGCGTGTTCAAAATGCATCTCAAGTACATTGTTGGCCAACCGGCAGGCCAGAACCATCTCACCAAACACAGGCTTTTATCTGCCGCACCGAGCTTTGCAGACAGATACCATTGTGCCCTCAATTTTAGTCTTAGTGCGATATGAGCAAAATTAATTACACCCCCCAGTCACTTCAGGATCTGCTTTGGTTCCAATCGTATTTCGTCCTTTTAGAAACCTGAAAAATGACTGAATGCTTGAGAATGCCTCGCAGGCCAAATTGGTGGCGATCTTCATTAAAGCTCTGATCATAGGCCATTAAGATTCAAGGGCCGGCTCATTATCCGTCCGGCATTATGCATTGCCCTCTGCTTTGGGAATTTAAGCCAAAACAGCTGATTGGAATCATTTATAACCCCTGAAACAAATAACCCGTCTCCAGCAAATGTGTTTGACTAAACTAAAGCTGATTTCTGACATCAGTTAAGCCGTAATACATTCACTCGTGTTATTATTAAGCAGAATTGAAACGTCTCTTTTGCAGTGCCAGCCCGGATAGTGAACATCTCCCAGGATAAATCTGTGAATGAAGGCGATGACGTGAATCTGTTTTGTCTGGCGGTGGGCAGACCAGAGCCGACCATCACCTGGAAGAACTTCAAGTGTGAGTATTACTGTCATTATGTTCAAGTCATACTGTTAATTAAGGTCAAGTTAAGCATGTTGCATTGTGGGATACTGTTTACACGGCTTAGTGTGTTCTGAACTCTTATTTTGGTGGACATTTGTGTAATTGCCATGAACATGAGACAGGAAAATCCATCATATTGACATGATCACAATTAACCACATTTTATATGTTTACTGTAAAGTCTCATTACTATAATGGCAAACCCATACCATAATGTAAAGAAAATTATATATATATATATATATATATATATATATATATATTTCTTTCTTGTGTATATTTATTTATTTATTATTTAATACTATACTTATATTGTTTTTTTATAGTATATAGTATTTAAACTTGTATATTCATAGATATTGGTTGTAATCCTTAATTTATGTTGATGAAAATCATTATTTTCAAACATTTATTTTACTGCAACAGAATTCATATATATATATATATATATATTAGGGCTGTCAAAAATAGCGAGTTAACGGCGTTAATTAGTTGTTTGTCGTTAATTACATCAAATTTTTTAACGCATTTCACGCATGCGCAGTGTGACAATTTATTCAGGTAAGGAAAGTCTTGTCGATCTCAGTGAAAACAGCAGCGAGCGCCGCGACGAAAACACCGAAGAAGCTTAAGGTTTTACCCCAGTTACTCTCAAATACATTCATGCCAAGCTCGATAAACAGAGACGACTTTGGTAGTTGATACGCTGGAGCTTCTTCCTGTTATAGCGTCCTGTGTTTCACACTGCGCATGCGCAAAACACATACATGCAATGCAGCAAATTACAGCTGTTTGGAAAAGCATATGCATTTTTACTTGGTTTTACTGGCACTTGAAGCCTTCAGAACGTGAGAATATCGATCCTAAAGTATTGTGGCAGTGCAAATGAACACCTCCCAAAAACAAGAGTGTCCAGAGTGCAGAGGGCGTATGTTTGTGTTTCTGAGTTCATTCTTTCGAGTTTCTCTATGCATAATTTCATAGATATGTGGCTATATTTAACCACTGGTTCACCTAAAACTCTTACACTATCTGTAGTTAAATGGCATGGTTTGATATAGTGCTCAGGTAAATTTGATTAAGTAAATGTTAAACTTTTGAAATTCCGAAAAAAAGAACCATATATTGATGAATCAATACATGAAAATTATGTATCTGTGTCCTGTTATTTATCTTTCGGTATTAATTTCAGAAAAAAAAAAATGGTTAGGATTCAGGTGTAAGTGCAAATAGTGATTAATCCTGATTAATCCACTGACAATTCTGATTAATTTGATAAAAAATTTTAATCATTTGACAGCCCTAATATATATATATACTGTTTTTCTTTCATGTATTTATTTATTTAATATTATTTTATTAAAAAATAAAAAAAATTCTTTAAGCAAAATATTACTTCTTATTTTAAACCTTTTGATTTTGTGGTTTTCTTTTTGTTTGGCCACATCACTTAATATGCTTTTATTTTTTTTTATTTTTTTTTATGTTACCATGTTGTCATGAGATTGTCCCACATACATCACTTGATTGTGTTTTAAAAATCTAAAAATATGTAAAAGATGTAAAATTTTAAAAGTATAATTTATTAAATTATGTAATTTTTTAAATTATTTTTTCCCATTGAACACATAGCAAAAAATAACCACGTTGGGATACATACCAATATCATGATATAACATTTATCCTATTCTGCATATAACTGTGATCATAGCTTGTCTGCAGATCTTTCGGTCTGTGCTTTTCCTCACTCAGCACTTCCTCTGCACCTCATAACCCACCGGCACGGCAGAAATAAAGAGAGGGGCGTAAAGCGAGACAGAACGAGCCACATTGTTATTCAGCACTAGTCACTGCAGTGGAGCTGTTTGGTTGCCAGCAGCCGGGTGAGAAATTGGGCGTGTAGATTCAGCCAGGGAAACACAAAACCATCTGGACCTGTACATCACACTGTAGGGAAGCAGACAGGAAGCGATGACATCACAATCACACAACTGACGCACACTTGACAGGTGCCACGCCCACTGTGTGACCAGCTTACGGCTCACATGCATGTCCATGTGGATTGAAAGTGGCAATAATCAGACGTTCGACAGGTCAATTTCATTCATTAGACTGAACACCCACACACATTATGTCCAGTGCATGTTAACTAGCAGAACCAAGCTGCGACATGCACATTGAGATGGATAATATATAGTCTTGTGTCCCATAAAGACACATAGACGCTCTTGTTAGAGTCACAGACATGGACAGAAAGACAATGTCGGTCAAGGTGACAGCAGAAGATCATTTGACTTGAGAGGCTTTTTCTGAGCCTCATAACCGATTTATTGGCATCTCACAGAATGTAGATATAATCCTAACAGGATGACGGTTGATTCCAGTGAACGCTGAGTACCTTTGTGCAGCATAAACCCTCTCTAATGTGATTTCTGAAATATAGCTGCATTATGAGACTCAGATTGAATTGAGAATGCCTTTTAACCCTATAAAAGCTGCTGTAGATATGATACACAAATTTCTAAGGCCTTTGAATGACCCATAATGATCCATATAAATATCGTAATCTGCACAAAATTGAATCATATTTTTGCCCAGTTTTTATCTATATTCCCCGTGTATAATAGCCGTAAAGCCTGTGTGTGTGTGTGGGTTTGTGTGTGTGCGTGCGCACGCGTGTGTGTGTGTGTGTGTGTCTAAAGGTCTAAATGTTCAATAAACAAGATTTTTCTGAATAATATTTCATATGTCAGGCTTTACAGGGTTAAAATCCAGTTAAAATATTATAATTTAAATTGAGATAGTAAACAAAATGTAGAATTTTAATGTAACAAACAGATTTAAAATTAAATTAAATTACAAGGAATTCTTATAACTGTCATTTCTAATTACTAAAACAAAGCCAATGCGAGATATATATATATAGATAGATAGATAGATAGATAGATAGATAGATAGATAGATAGATAGATAGATAGATAGATAGATAGATAGATAATTGACCCCATGACTCTGTTTTTTTTTTATCTAGATCTACAGTAAGTAGACATTCAAAAGGCCCTTTTTACCGCCGCGGCGTTTGTAAAGTGCATTTGCAGCTTTTGACCACTGAGTGGCACTTTAACCAGAAGTTATCAAGCAAGCGCATCAAAGCACATTTTCGCACCTAGACGTCAGTTTTGCCTTGATGATGTGTTAGATTTGACTGCTTCAGTCACGGAAAATGAAAGCAAAACTGGTAGTAGTAGGCATCACTGTTTGATTTGATTTATCCTGCCAGTCTAAGTGTTTCTAAAGCTGATTTTGTCATTTCACTGATATTTTCCAGCTGCAGCGGAGCACCAATGCGTCTGGCCACATGGGAATGCGCTTGTCAACTGTGAGAAATAAATACAAATAGCGTTGTCTACTTAGTAAGCATCCCAGCTGGAAGCGTGCGAGATGTTCCAGTCTCTTTACCTGTAAACCCTCTCTGTCAGGATCAGATGATGTCCGGGTGCTCAGACGGCCTGACGAAGATGTCACGAGGGAGCAATATTTATTACACTAATGGATTGAGTGAATAACACTGCTGTAAACCCTAGTGTGCACTCTGTCGGTGGCGTCATCAGCTGCAAATAATCCTCTCCAGTTCACTAGCTTCGCTAATCCTCCGGAATAATCTTCAATTAGAAAAGGTGCCGTATTCGTGGAATAAAGTCCTGGCAGTTGTGAGTTTACAGGTGTGTGGTTGCCTTTGTGTTTTCCATCTCTTCACTGGCTGAAGCCAGGCAGAAACTACTAAGAAGTGGATTATTCTGGCTGACACTGAGATTTTTGTGTGCCTTTTCTAACCGTGGAAGATGAAAATGGTTTCACAAGAAATCAAGTGTGAATCTGTAGAAGCTCATTTCCACCACAGGATAGAAAAATAGAAACGATAATTGACACTTTAACTCACAATTCAGAATTTTTTTCTCACAATTTTGTCACAGAGAAGTCAGAATTGATGGATGTTCTCAGAAGTTCTGAGAAGAAAAGTCATAATTGCAAATTAAAGTGTTCTGATGTAAACTCGTAATTCTGATTATTGCTATTTATATCACAAAATTAAACTTTTTATTATGTTTATACCCTACAATTCTTACGTTTATCACAATGCCGTTTTTATATCTCACAATAATTCACATTTCTTTGTCCACGATTGTTTATATCTCTCAATTATTTTTCATGCAAAAACTCTCAAAGTATTTTTTCATGCAAATGTGAGTTTATTAAGTTATACCTTTATTGTTCATTTATAAGTTTGTTTATTGAGTTATGAAGTCCAATTCTGAAGAAAAGAGTCGGCTTAAAATTTTCTCTCACAATTGCATAAAGTCAAAATTGTGAGATACAAATTCAAAATGTGCAATCTTGCAATTCTAACTTTGTCACAACTGCAAGTTTCTATAATTCATAATTGCACGATGTAAACTAGCAAGTGCAAGAAAATAAGTCAGAGTTGTGAGATAAAAAGCATTCTCGGTTCCCTTTTTTATTTTTTATTCTGTGGCAGAAATAAGCTTCCAGATGTATCTGTTCTCGCTGTCATTGTTGTACTAATAACAGCCACTTTCATCACACTGAGGCAAATCCAACCTTGTCCTTGTTACTAAAGATTTGTGTTGTTGTCAGTTTCGTCTCGCTAAAGGGAAAGAAGTGCCTTAGAGGTGCGAGACAGTCTTTTTGTAGTTCACAATGGCCAGTAAATAAAGCTCAGTGACGCATTACCCAACACAAACATTGTGATGTTTATCTGAGAGCGACACAGACTCATGTTTCTTATCAAAGCCTTTCAGTTTATTCCGGGGACCGTTTGTCACTCGCCTTCACTCTTGTTAAATATATAAATTGTAGTCTGTTGAAATTAATTTTTATCAAGGTGAAGTATGTGGTTTCTGCTCAACTGGAAAAAGAAAAATATATAACAGATTGGAGTTCTGTTCATTGCCAGCAGTGGTTCAGAAATGACACACTTTTACTCGAACGCAGTTGAAATAAACTTTTAGGCTTTGGGTGAAGTGTAAAAGTGGTTACAGGTAGTGTAGTGGTTAAAGATCAGTCAATTCCCATGCCACCATTGCGCTTTAGGGCAAGACGTTCAACAGTAGGGTACTCTCGCAGGAACGTCCCTCGTGGTCCACCGACCGGAAGTCAGTTCGGATAAAACGCGTCTGCTACATGATGAATAAGGAGAGGCGGTCCCGTGGTTCCTGCTGCTGTATCCTTAGCTCTTTTTTTTGTTTAATTTGACATTGTGGAACAATACTGCTGCTTCTGGAACACCTACCAACCCAATTACGCTCACGTATGACATCGTGCACCACATCGCCGGTATTCAATCACCCAATCAATCTTTTGTCTTCACAGACGGTCTCATGAATGAAGGCGAATTTCTGGAAATCACAGGAATCAAGCGGCATCAGGCGGAGGAATTTGAATGCATCACAAACAACGGCGTAGCGCCACCAGACACGCGCCGCGTCAAGGTCATAGTCAACTGTAAGTCGAGCCGCTTTGCTCCTGTCAGCAACTCACAGTGACATCCGAATGGTGTCTGACCGGTGGGAGTGTTTCTGAACTCTCTGTGATTGAGTAATTGAAATACAAATTGGATTGTAATCAACTGTCTATAGAATTAAACTCTTTATCTATTCCTCATCTCCTCTCGCCTCAACAGTGTTTAAAGATCTTGAGTAATTGCAATTCATTATTGTATTTAAGCATTATGTTCTTGAGTGTATTCTGTTCTTACTGTAGAAACTACCAAATGTTTGTTGTCAATAAGATGTTTTTTTTTAACAAGGACATATTGAGTTGATCAAAAGTGACAGTAAAGATATTTATTATGTTTCAAAAGATTTATATTTCAAATTAATTATGTTCTATTCAACAAAAAGGCCCAAATTGTTTCACGTTTCCACAAAAATATAAAGCATATTAGAATAATTTCTGAAAGATCATGTGACACTGAAGACTGGAGTGATCATGGAAATCAATTACATTTTAAAATATATTCAAATAGAATACATTTATTTTAAATTGTAATAATATTTCAAAATATTACTGTTTTTACAGTGTTTTTGATCAAATAAATACAGCCTTTGTGGACTCACTTACCCCAAACTTTTGAATATTAATATATGTTCAAAATCTATATATCATGACACAAATATTTAGTCGTATTCTTATTAATCTGAATTTTTGTCTTGTTTCCCAGTGAAATATCTAAACATCTTTCAGAAATTAAATTCACTTGAGGACCAAAATTATGTACGATAATAAAAGAATATTCTAAATCAATTTAATTTTTTTACCTTTTTTACCTATATATATTTTTATATATATATATATATATATATATATATATATATATATATATATATATATATATATATAATTTTATTCTATTAATTGTATCTATAACTAAAGTATTTTTAGTGTCAAACAACTACACAATCTACTGATTCTACTGAAAAGTATAATAATATTCATTATAATAATAATGCATGGCCTCTTTGGATTCCTATACTTTACAAAGTTTGTGTATGGCAGTTTAATGAAAAAAATATCCTCTGCATTTTGGGTTTTATCAGCCAATATTAAAAAACATTTCAAATTTTATTTTTAATACAATACAATTATTGTAAGTACAATTTAAAAGCATACTTGAAAATAAAACTTTTGCATGTTTCTATACATATATATATAGATAGATAGATCCTCCGGATCTTCACATTTTTTAATGAATTATTACTTAAATTGAATAACATGTGCTACTACTTTAACTTCAGTACACTGTCTGTTTGTTCTTTAGATCCACCAGTGATCACAGATGTAAAGAACATGCCCGCCCAGCTGGGAAGAACTGCAATCTTACGCTGTGAAGCTATGGCGGTGCCCACAGCATCCTTTGAATGGTACCGGGATGACCGAAGGTAAGCGAGCGAAACAGATGCTTTGAACCATACCGGGTTTACGTGACAACTCACCTACCCTAACGTGTGTCATCTGTCGTATTACTTCTTTCTCAGGCCGGTAGAGAGTGATAACACACTGAAGATTAAAAACGAAAAAACACGTTCCCTGCTGCTCTTCACCAACGTCACAGAAAAACACTTTGGCAACTACACCTGTTTCGCCTCCAATCGCCTCGGGGCTTCCAATGCCAGCATGTTACTCTTCAGTGAGTACCTTATTCCTCTCCAACTCTGCAGCGCTCGCTTTTGTGCTCTTGAAACATTCGTAAATCTACAAAGCCATAAAGTCAAGGATAAATAAACACCCTGCAGGAAGTGACTTTCCACTGTACAAAATAAGTGAAGTGTGCATTTCTCGCTCCTCGAGGCTAGTTTTTACGTAGAGTTTCACCGTAGACGGATAATAGCGATGTGTCCGTTGATGGTACTTGAAAGCAAATGGTCTAGATCTGTACGCTCAGCAAAGTGCATCGTTTTCAAGCTTTTTAATAATGCATAACTTGAGCAAACTCAAACTTGCAGCGTAAATCTTTTGAAAGAGTTTTGACATGCAAAGACAATATGCATGACTGCTGGGAAAATTCACATGCATAAGCTCAGAAGTTTCTGTATTTATTCTAATTGTGAATACGTGACACAATTTCATACTTCTTTTTCTCTTTTTTACTTGTTGATAAAACCAGGACACTTGTTTAACACCAACGCGTCAGAAACAAAGACCAAAGATGTGCATTAATCTTCTATTTGAACATGTTACTGTTCCAGCTAAGAAAATTATGATCCAAGAATATTTTGTTACTGTTCCCATGAAGTACTGAAAAGATCTCTGAACATTTAAAATGTGCAATTACAATTACTTTTTTTAAAGAAAGTGAAAAATTTAAAAAAATGTATGTGAATGTTTGAGTAAACATTAAGCAAAATTCAAAATAGTTTTGATGACTCCCAGTGGCTGTGTGTGGTATGACGCCCTAAATAAAATCTCACAGGAACCTAATTTTTTTAAATATCAACTTCAAATTTATAACATAACTTATTTAGACACAAGGCTTTAATTTTATACCAATTTTAGAGTAAAAACTGTCATGTAAAATATTTATAATAAATAAAATAAAATAAAATGAATATAGTGCATAATATTTACAGTACATTTAAACTTCTATAACTTTTTGATACTTCAGTTTTTTTTTAAAGATTCCACTTTTGCCAAAATCTGCCAATTTTCTTCTTTAAAAAGAGATTAACCTTATGTTTATATTCCAAAATGTTCATAAAGTACAGCAATTTTAGTTTAGATAGTGTATTTTAATGCCTATTTAAGAAATGGGGGGTGACAGTTAAGGGGGGGGGGGGTGTTCAGTTGTATTATTTTGCAACATTATGGTAACATTAGTTTTGAATGTTCTCTAAATGTTCTGAAGCACAAAGTAAGTAACTTTAAAAAAAATTAATTTTAAAATTTAAAAACTTGCTAATGTTCCCATTAAGTTATGAAAAGGTTAGTTTCGAATATTCTCTGAAATGTTTTAAAAACATAATTTTTTGGTTCTGAAACAAGTCTAATGTTCTCATTAGGTTATGAAAATGTTATTTTTAAACATTTCGGAGAACATAAAAAAATAAAGCTTGTTCTTGGTTATGCAAGCATTTGAGAAAACATTAAAGCAACATTCCATTTAAAAAATTTGAAAGTATTACGGGAGCATTACTATTTAATGTTCTCTAAACATTCTGAAACATTTAGTAAGTAATAACAAAAAACAAACATTTACATTTTAATTCTAAACAAACAAATTAATTCTAAGAAGACAACTAATGTTACCATTAATTTGCAAAAATGTTTTTTAAACATTATTTTATTTCATAGAACTTTCAAAAATAATTTGTAAAAAATGTAATGTTTTAAGAAATGTTTTTTTATAACTTAATGGGAACATCGGCAAAGCATTCATAGAACATATTTTTAAACGTTATTCTTTATTCTTTGTTTCAGAATGTTTAGCCAACATTCAAAAGTAACATTCCCATAGTTTTCAAAATTATAAAATGGAACATTCCCTTAATGTTTTCTCAAACATTCGCATTCTAGCTTAAACAAATGGTTAAGAAACCTAAGGGGACATTACTTCTGAATGTTCTCTGAACAAGAAGCCATAATGTTGAAAAAATATCCAACTAAAACGTTTCAGATAGAAACATTTACATGTAACAATTACATTTTTGTTAACTAAACCCAGACAACTTTGAACAAATGTCCTATTAATGTTACAAAAAGGACATTTGTTTATAACTTTGAAAGAACTGTTCCAGAACATTCGCCTGGGAAAGTTCTGAGAGTGTTCCCTGTTAGCTGTGAAGGAGAATTATGGGAAAAACTATTCCTAAGTACATAAAATATGCAGTGAAGTGAACGTTCACAATTTAAAATGAATTATCTTGCACAATTTGAAGGCTGCATAAGAGTTTGTTAAAGTTTGTTGCGCCCCAATTGTTTGTTAACTTTTTCTAGCAAATATTTTGTCCACTACAGGACATCTGTGTCTTGAGAAGTAGAGGAGTCCTATAAAAACACGTTCTGCTGTTGAAAATGAAAGCTTCCATTGTCTGACAGTAAAATGTCTGAAAATAGTTCATCTCAGCTCTGCTTTATTGAAGAAAAACCTCAGGGATTTTAAAAAATCCAGGGCTGAATGAAACACAATAACAAATCACATCAGCACTACAGATTTCCTTGTACAAGAGATTTTTCACTTGTTTTCTAAATAATATATATATATTATTATATTATTTTTTATAGACAGAGAGGCTATTTGTTTAATGCACTAACGCCAGCGGCATTCATCGAGCAGCTTGTTTTTTCATCCAAAGGAAAAATAAGAAACTATATTGTGCATGAAGCAAATGAAGCCTGTTAAGATTTTTGTCCTGCATATGCATTTTTATGACAGTTAAGCATATTTTCCCCCGAATTTCTCATTACTGTAATGCTTTTCATTATGATATTGGCAATTTGTGTATAAATGTGCGCTTATTGTAATAAATATTGTGTCATAATGCAAAAAAATATTTATTCGATCTTGGGAGTGAAATATGACTTCATTATATTCTTGACTTTCACACCAGTGTTATTAGTGTCATTGATACACTGTTGTACTTTTTTATTAAAATTATTATTAATAATAATATATTCTATTATTAATATACTGTACTTATATTATTTTTGTACTTTGAAGATTTATTTGTTATTTTTTGTTTTAATTTAGATTTATAGTTTAAAGATTTAAATTAAAAAAAAAATATATATATATATATATATATATTATTTTTGTTGTTTTTGTCATTTTTAGTTTTTGTGTGTGTATTATTAAGATTTTTCGAACTGAACTACCATTTTTATGCAGATTTACATCCACACTAATCCAAAAATGTGAATATTTCCCATCTCTCAAACATATATGCATAGATATATCTGAGATTAAGTTGTTTGAAGATTAAGATGTCTGAAAATATCTTGTTTGAATAGTCCCAAAACAGAAGTTATGCTTCTTGGCTCTTCCCATAAACTGCGTAATGCTGGATCTTTAGCTTTGTCTGTTGATGGTGTTGCTCTGGAGTTACAAAGTAAATTAAGAAATCTGGGTGTTATTTTTGATCCCTGCACGGCTATGACCTGTGCTGTCTTTCTCTATTGCTGAAAGGTTAGTTAATTTCTTTGTCTTTTCTCGTTTAGATTATTGTAATGCCCTTCTTATTTGAGT
The DNA here is from genome assembly GCF_023724105.1 of Carassius gibelio. Classification (NCBI taxonomy): domain Eukaryota; kingdom Metazoa; phylum Chordata; class Actinopteri; order Cypriniformes; family Cyprinidae; genus Carassius; species Carassius gibelio. The sequence continues at coordinate 2,235,652 of NC_068386.1, read as the reverse complement.
TTTAATATCTTATATTAACAAACTGTGATCTTCTTAAAATGGTCTTTTAGTCGATCTTAAAACACGGCTGCATTCTTGGGTTGATCGGTCAATTCTCTCCCGGCTGACAACAGGGAAGCAAATTCGTTAGGGATTTTTAAATCTTGTTTTAAAACTTTTTTATTTTCGTCTTGCTTTCAACTGATTGTTATTCAGTAATTTTTGTGTAATACTCTGGATGTTTGCTTTTGTTGTTAAGCGCTTTAAGAAAGTACTATTTTAAAGTAGTTTCTCTATACTAAATAAAATGTATTATTATTACATTTTATTTCAGTTTTATTTAATTTAGTAAATCAAGTTTAACTAAAATAAAATGAGAAATGTTGCAGAAAATAACTGAAAGAAAGAAAGAAAGACAGAAAGAAAGCTAGAAAGAAAGAGAAAGAAAGAAAGAGAAAGAGAAAGCTAGAAAGAAAGAAAGCAAGCTAGAAAGACAGAGAAAGAAAGAAAGAAAGAAAGAAAGAAAGACAGAAAGCAAGAAAGACAAAGAAAGAAAGAGAAAGAAAGAAAGAAAGAAAGAAAGCTGGAAAGATAGAAAGCAGGAAAGAAAGAAAGAAAGAAAGAAAGAAAGAAAGAAAGAAAGAAAGAAAGCTAGAAAGAAATAAAGAAAGAAAGAAAGAAAGCTATTGAAACTAGCCCAGGGTTTTTTGTTGTAGTGAGAGGGGAAGGTTTCCTGGAAACTGCTGCTGGTTAGTAAATGAACACATGAAACAACAGCTAGTTCATGTTTCATTCATTTAAGCCTCTTTCTTTGCTGAGGCTAATTTACCACAGTGGTTTACTCATCTTCTGCATCAATTAGATCCTGGTCCTACTGTAGACCCTGATGAGATACTTCATGATAAAATGTTTTCAAACTGAGCTGTATATAGTCATATTAACCAAACACAACATAAACAACCAATTAGCGTGGAGTATATGTCAGTTCTGCCACTGCAATCATTGTAGAAATAATCAGCTTTAGTATTTTATGTAGTGTTATTTAATTTCCATTCAGACATTCTGTTGTGTACTTATACCTCCTTACTTTCTTCAGTCTGTAAATTTGCACTACCATATATATATATATATATATATATATATATATATATATATATATATATATATATATATATATATATATATATAATATTATGCTCTATGCATACGCAGATTAAATTTCCATATATCATTAGTCTTTATTTTTATTTGTAATTTTCATTTGCATGTTTCATTTGAAGTTACACTGTATATACATGTATATCATATATTAAATATATTCCGTATGGGTAATAAAACAAAGAAAAAAAAAATCCAATCAAACAAATGAACACAATGCTTCATTTTACATGTGCAAAATACAGTTATTCAGCCAAACCAGCAAGTTGCATAATTGCTGTATTGAAATGTTTAAGTGTATATTTCTGTTGTGGTGATGCATTTCCTATTGAAAAAGCCCTTTAAACATCTTAATTTATAGTCTCTGGTGATAAATTATGTTTCAGTTCCTCTTGAAAACTGAATTTGAGGGTCACTTTCTTTCTGACCTTAAACACAACCTATGAAGGTGCGGTTAAGCACAAAAACAAAAGAAGCAACACAAAGTCAGCTGCTGTACATAACAGCGTAACTTCAGAGTCTGACTGTGTTCTAGATCCGTCTAAGTGAGCTCTCAGTGGAAAAGTTTGGTACTGGAACACTCAATGCAGAGATCTTAGCAAGCAAAACCTAGAAAGGAGGAGGAACTGGTCACAGCAAAGCCAGGATTTATGAGAAGGAGCCAAAACATTGAGCTAGTGAGCATGTAGTGTTGCACATCTCAGAGTTTGTACAGATGTGATGCTTTCATCTGTCATTTGTTCCAGTTTTCTAGTATTGCAGATAAATCAGTGAACAAAACTCTCAAACCTCTACTGTTCTTTCAAAACTAGGACTGGTATAGAGCCCTATAGTGAAAAAATGACACAGAAAAAAATAAAATAAACTGGTAAGTGCCTTTGTGACAAATGGTCTTAAATATTTATAAATAGTTAAATTGATAAATTATTTTTAGAAATATTTTTGTATTTGTTCAAATAAATATTTTAGTAAAGTATATATATATATATATTGGTGACAAACAAATTGGTGACAAACAAGACTTTGATTAATTTTTTACATATTTTGTATTTATAAATTATTGTATTAATATATTTATGAATAACTGTCTATATTTGTATTAATATATATTAATATTATTTGTAATATTCCTCTAAGTATTTGTGTATTTAAATATATTTTAATATAGTAAATATTTATTATTAATGAAGCAAATAAATAATTGAATAAGAGATTGGAAGTAATATGTATTTAAATCATTTCATTATATAAGAACAAAGAGCATGCAGATTGCTACTAGCACATATAGTGAGAGAAAAAAAGGTTTGGCCAGCAGAACAATTATAGTTTAGTGTCATTATTATTATTATTATTTAAAATGCTGTGATTGACCGATTGGAGCGAAGTATTTCAGAGAGCCGTTAAATTGTTTGTGGCTGTACATTTTCGCTTACATAATGCTTTTATAGCTTATTAGCATTAAACAGCAAGGCCTTCGCACAAGTGGCATGCAAGATCATCTCATCTGTTTTTGTTCTTTCTGTTTGAAATTCTGCAGTGTCTTGCATTATTTTGGTTCCTCCCTTCTTGTCTGTTCTCCAGCCCATTCTGTAGGTGCGAGTCTCTCCTCTTGTTTGTTCCCACTCCGTTGTGTCCTGTTACCCCAGGAAGTCATCAGTGGCTTCTCTCCCTCCATTCTTCACATTTCAGGGAGTCTGCATGGAGTGATTCCTGCTCTGTTCCTGGCATTTCCTCCCCTCACCCATTACCATTGTACGTGTGTCCTCCATCTCTCTCTCCACCATCTCATTTTGTCTCCCATTATCGCTGTGAGTTTTCCCATCATGAGTGACCTGCCTTCACTTCCATACATCTTCTCTTGTTCATGTTGCTGCCCCGCGGTCATCTGGACTTAACTCACACTTTTCCATCAAACATGCTGTAACCTTTATCTTCATTCTTAGGAGAATAAACACCTATCCCACTGCTCTCTGTCTTTGGATGCCTCACCTGAAACAGAAATCCTACTATTATGTATTCACTCTCATGTTGTTCCTTACTATTATTGCTTTTTATGAATAATAGTATCTATCTAATAGTATCTACTATCCTAGTTCCTCGTCCTCTGACCAATGAATTGATTGTTGATGTGTAAATGCGGACTGTCAGATTGTCAGATTTTTTCAGATATGCAATGATTTTGTAGATATTGTAGCAAGCCAGTGATGGAAGGAGGAACCCCCGACCAAAGGAGCAGGCACTGGCTAGGAAAAGTCATCAGTCATGAGTACTTCCACCTGCTCACCCTGCAGACATGCAACCACCCACAGCTGTAACCAGTGATGGCCTAATGGAGGTCATTATATAGCTTGGATCTTTGGTTCAGTCTGGGGTTGGTGGCCCCAGGACGAGATGCTGAAACTCTGGATGGTCTAGAGAACAGACCACCTGAAGAGTAACAAGAGATAGCGTGTTAAAGAACAAAGAGAGTGAATCTTGTCACATCTTAATGACCTGCCTTTATTCTGCTCTGTCGTCCCTTTTTAAGGCGGGCCAGTGGTGAAACGCCAGTAACGCTCCTACACTGGGCAGTCCCTACCTAACAGGACTGATAAGGCTGTCAACCACCCCAATTTTGAAAATGCATACTCCTCTGGGGATAAGCATCTCAATCTGCGCAGTGGGGTAGCTCTTATTTCTGTTAATGCAAGACACCATGATGGTGGGGGGGGGGGATTTCAGGGCCGTACTAGAGTAACAATACTTCCTGCGACTAGTAGGCCTTCTGCGACTTTGTGGGCCACTCTTACTTGAATATGGGGGACTGTTGTCCCCTGGCTTGCCCAACAGGTCATTGTATAGTGACATTCTTTATCACCGGAGTCTGAGGACATGGATTCTTCCTTGCCTGGGCAGCTCCAGGAGAGTTTGCCTTTTTGTCCACAGGAGAAACACTTTTGTGGGTTTTGGTTACTGGAGGGCTGCCAGAGAGGTGGGTTTGGGGCCTGGGCTGGTCGTAATGACCTTACCAACTAAGAGTCCACCTGGTTCTTCGGTGAAGCATCCCCCCCCCCTCTCCTCTGGTACTGGGATGCCCCATTCTCAATAGATCTTGACAATTCACTTTCGGTACCTCAACGGTCGCCTGATAGTTTTCCAGTAGCCGTCAGAGTCTTGAAATCTGCAGGGATGGTTGGTGCAGCATAGGGAGCAAATACAACAGTCTAGCACAATTCTTTCCACCAACAGGGGCCTTCCCCTGTAGTGAGCCAGGCCCTTGTCAGGCGGTTCAGAGTGACTTTCTGAGGTCTCACTGGTTGGGTCAGATCAAAGTCCATGAGTGGAACCACTGGGCATGAGAGGCGAGGCTATGCCCATAGTGGGCCAAGATGGCCTTATTTAACGTCATATAATCAGCTGTATCTTTAGTAGGCAGGATAGACAGGCTCTTTGGGTTTCCCATGTCAAAATAAGGTGTCAACAAGGTACCCCAGTCTTCTTCCGGCCAGTTCTCTAAAATACCTCCAGTTGAGCTTTGACATCATCCTCTGGAGTCTGCTTAGTGAGTACACTCACTGGGTCTGTGGTGGCTCTGGTTTTAGGTATGATTTGACACATTGTTGTAACTGCCTCCCTAAGGGCACATAGCTCCTCCCTCTGTTTGGCAGGACTGGTCAGCAATGCATTAATGGCAGCTTCAATTCTGTCCTTGCCCGTGGTTTATTTTCTGGATGCTTAAGCGCTGATTTATGTGCCCGCATTCTCCACCAAATGTGATGTCCTAGGGAAATGTGATTTTTTTTTTTTTTTTTTTTTAAGTTGCCACAAAACACAATCACAAGGGAGGCAGGTGCAGCATAATTCTTTTTATTATTATTATTTAACCAAGAAAATAGGAGGGTCAAAAGGAAATTTTAAACTGTAACTTTGGTACTTTACGGTCTGGGGTATCTTTGGTGGCTTTGTTCCCTTCATCCATTTTTACCAGCCACCTTAAAATGGGAAGACAGAGGAGAAAAAAGGCAGGTCATTAAGTAAGATGTGACAAGATTCACTCTCTTTGCTGTTTTGCTGGTTATCTTGTTACTCTTCAGGTGGTCTGTTCTCTAGACCATCCAGAGTTTCAGCATCTTGTCCTGGGCCCATCAACCCCAGACTGAAGCAGAGGTCCTAACGTTATGATGACCTCCATTAGGTCATCACTGGTTACAGCTGTGGGTGGTTGCATGTCTGCAGGGTAAGCAGATGAGATGACTTTTCCCAGCCGGGGCCTGCTCCTTTTGGTCGGGGGTTCCTCCTTCCGTCATTGGCTTGCCATAATACATAATTTGTTCACTTGGGATGAAGTTTGAGTTTTTAAGAATGCAGAGTGTTTTCACAAACACTTCAAATTGTTTTAGTTTCAAAAGATCACTGTCAAGATGTGTCATGAAATTACCATTTTAAGTTGAATATTAATCAAACAAACTAAAATAATCCAAAATATACCATACAAACAACCTTACTGTTTCCTTTTTGTGTTAGACAGAGTAAATTATTTTAAATTATATTCTTGCATTTCTTTATGTGAATGTTTCATTTTAATATAAATAATTGTAATACAAATCAGTCATTTAAAAAGCTATTTTTTTATTAACTATTTATTTATTTTAAATAGGCTACATGTTCTTACCAGTGTTAATTTTGACACAAAATTTTAATTTAGTTTTAGTCTTAGTCTTTTGACTATAATTCTTTTTAGTTTTAGTCAAGTTTTAGTCATCTGATTTGTTTTAATTTTAGTCTTATTTTAGTCGACTAAAATTGCTTGGTATTTTAGTCGACTAAAATTGCTTGGTATTTTAGTCGACTAAAATAAGACTAAAATCAATAACAGATTTACTAGACAATTTTTTACAGCTGGTATAGGAAACAAACTTAACCAAAATATATAAAACACAAATTCAACTTTATTTCAACACAACTGTGTCTTTATTTCGATTCAAAAGCTTTTATGCAGCAACAAACACTGTCATGATAATGTAAACAATAACTAGCTGCCAATTGACCATCAATAAAAGAAACATAAAGTTAGGTCCAGGACCTTAAAGCTTAAAGCTGAGCTGAACAATAAGTGCATACATTTAAAGTAAATATTTAATAAGTTGGCAGCTAGGTGGATAAAAAAAGTAACAAGATTTTATAAGGTATTCATTTGTCTAGCAATATTGTATGTTTTAAATACTACAATATTGCTAGATTTGTATGTATAATGATAGGATGTGAACATTCATGTTTCACATGACTAATATAGAAACATTTGTGATATTGTCAACAAGTAGAACATTATAAAATATACTAAACATTAGTATTAATCAAATGTATTTATCATGATATTACGTATTAGTATTGTGCTCTCATCTAACTTGAAGAAGGGGCTATTTTACAGTACTTTTCAGTTCGTAATATTTAATGCTACAACATCTACGCACTGCACTATTCCAATTTTGCTTAGCTCAATAAACAAAAGAACATCGTTGTAAAATTACATTTGAGAAAATGTCCGGGTGGCTCGTCTGTAAATGTCTTTTCAAATTGGTTGTGTTCTTGCCACGAATGAGCGCTCTGCGTGCTTTACACTTTGTTTTGTTTTGTTCGTCGTCAAACGTGAAGTGAGCTGTGGACATTTTGTCGCTCTTTTAGACAGTAGGGACTTTAAGCAACAGCTGCAAATGGAACGGCTACAGCGACCGGAAGTTTGCCGTCACACCGCTGTAGCCAAGAAGGTAAAAGTCACTAAGCAACGGTAAAACAGAACAGCGCAACGCAGCATTAATTCATTTATTGAGATCCCAAAAAATATATAATTTAAAAAAGCAAGAGAAGGATTGCTTTTGGCGTTAAATGACAATCTTTTGTCAGAAGAGGAGTTTTTAATATTGTATGATGTAAATAAGTCTAAAAACATAACATTTATTTACCTAACCTCTCACGTTGTAGCGACTCCGGCAAATCAGCTGTTCTCCCGTAGTAGACCGTTAAATTAGAACGTCACAAAGTAGCAGTTAAATTCGCGCAGGCGCAATACAACGCCAGAATGGTCCCTATCACCTCTTCGAATGCCGTCTTCCCGGGAGCTCATAAAAACTGAAAACCTTCGCTTCACGTCTCAATAAGTCAGGCTCTGATTGGTTCTCTTCTCTCATGCAGTCTGTTCTGTTTTGCCGGTTCTTTTGCTCATTCCTCGCATCTCTCCCGTCTGCTGATTTGATTTTCGTCACAGTCTATTTTCGTCTCGTCCTTTATTCGTTGACGATAATGTCAATCAATTTAGTCATAGTTTTAGTCTCCATCAGTGCCTTCTATTTTAGTTTTCGTTTCGTTTTCGTCGGCAAAAATATATTCGTGACGAAAATAATGACGAAAATATTTAGTCAACGAAATTAACACTGGTTCTTACTAACTTATTTTCTAACACAAAATTCATACAAAACAAAATAATAATAACATCAGCCAAACTGAACAGTTGCTTTAGAAGTGAAAAATGAATAATAATTATAATAATAAAAACAAATTCTATATGTTATATAATATAATATAATATCAATAATATTATTAAATTAAATAATATTGATTAATAATTAAAGTTGTTTTGTTTTGTTAAAGATGAAAAACACCAGTGCAATTAGTAAATGCACTGATAAAAAAAATTAATAGTCTTTTATGATTTCATATTGCCTTTTCATGCTGCACACAGTCACAAGATTTTCACGTTGACCAGCTTTCTCTCTCTCATTCACCCTGTTCACGTCTGCTTCTCTCTGCTCTTACAGGGCCCGGGGCCGTGTATGGAGGAGCGGCGTCTCTGAACGGCCGTTTATCAGGAGTTGGTCTGTGGTTCTGCCTCTCCATCTCTGTTCTGATGAAGGTCTAAAACTTTCCCACTTTGAAAGGAGTCTTTAAATACGAACCTATCACTGTGAACAAAATTAAATTATGCATTAATCCAGGAGCCATTGCTACATCACTTCCTAGTCATTCCTTCCTATTCCCATTCACGCCCGGTCGCATATCACCGCTTCACTTCTCCCTCCCGTCGCCAACGATGCTCACCTTTTTTCGTCCAAACCTAATATGTGATGCATATGATGTGAACGACGAGTGTAATGCCAGTTGGTTGTCTCTTGAGGTGCGTGCTGGACATGCTGGTTGTAAAGTGACGTGTCGATGATGACGCATGCGCTGTTCGGGTGACCCTCTTGAAGCTGTTTGTGGCAGTTCATCAGCAGGCCCATCGCCTGTTGATCCTCGGATCCTGACACAGAGTTCTGAGCTGAACAGTGGTGCATTCTGACATGCATAGCTACTATGAATGATGTCAAACCTGCACATGTTTTCTTTCTAGCAAGGACGGCCATGTCATTTCGGCCCCTTGATTGCATTTGATTGGGCTCTCGATCTCAAAGCAAACTCCTGACCCACGTCCAGCCCTCATATTGACCTTAGTCTGTCCATCACTCAGATCGTCAGTCCTTCACAAGTGTAAATATATATGCAGTAGAGGCCCCTCATTCCAGCTTAAAAAAATACATTTCCCATAAGCCTCTCTGTTTCAGTCTTTCGGCTCGGAGGATATTGCTGCCTTTAAGTCATGAGGGAATGGTCATATTTACGGGATTTACAACTGAAATGTCATTATTAGCCAAGAATCATTGGTTTTTATTATAAGACGTTTAGTTTGTACACATTTAGTGTTGTTCTCTTGTGTTTGATGGGATGTTAAAGAGAAATGCTTTAAAGTAATTTCCAAACTCATTGCAAAATAAAAAAATTGGAAATTAGTGTTGGAAATGTAATATATTTGGACACTTTTTGGTTGTCAAATGTTAGCTAATAAAATAAAGCTGTAGATGTCATTCATCTGCTAAAATGCATTTAAACATGCAAACATTTAGAAAACTTTTGGAAATTATTTGAATGCATCATGGAAACTCATAACAGTGCAGCTTTTTAGAATAATTTGACTACATCATTGCAACTCAAGAGTGCAACTTTTCAGAGTTATCTAAATACATAATTGCAACTCATAAGCGTGCAGCTTTTCAGAATTATTTAAATGTGTCATTACACCTCATAAGAGTCCAGGTTTTCAGATTTCTTTAAACGCATCATTGCAACTCAAGAGTGCAACTTTTCAGAATTATTAAAATGCATCATTGCAACTCATAATAGTGCAACTTTTAAGAATTGTTTGAAGGCAACATTGCAACTCGTAAGTAGGAACTTTCCACAAAGACTTGAAGGCAGCAGAAGTTTCTGGCATCTCCTGGCCCGAAATAGTTCATTGACTTCTTGTTGCTTGTGGATAGCATGTACCGGTTATAAATGTCCCTCTTGTGACCTCACTTTCCTGCACCAACCCCGTTTTAACCCCCTGCACTGTGTACATTTTAATCTGCAAGGTTATCTGCTATTACTTTTTTGGTGTTAATAATGATTATAATGATGATGATTATGATGATGACAATGTTAACATGTATTTGAATAAATATGATAGTAATTCCATGTGAGAAAAAAAATGTCACAGCTGATCACAAGCCATGTGTGTGAAAATATTTTGTACTAAAGATCACTGAATTCATCAAACGGCAAAAAAAAAAAAAAAAAAAAAAAAAGTTTTGAAGTATCGTACTCTGTTTTACCACTTTTTAAAAGTGAAAGTAATTTGACCAAGTCGACTCATCCGTAAAAGAGAGCAATCAGTAAAATGTGAGGACGCTTACATGCTAGAAGGATCCATTTTGAGTATGTGAAAATTGGACTAATATACAAGTGCAGCATTGCTTTTCCAAACCATTGCATTCGTCCTTTGTCATGCACCATCTGCATTGCCCTCAGTGCATTTACATTGTAAACTAGCGTGTAGGCGTCCTAATATAATTTCAAATGTGTACTGTATTTTTTTTCCATGCTGTTGATGACTGTAATGTGTGATATATTCTGCAGTAATGATGTAATGCTCATGTCTGCCTCGATAACATAACCAAAATCCTCAGCATTTTGCGGTTACGTACATGTCGACATGTTGGTGCAATGCTGAGTTCCATTCAGAGATGATTAACGGATGTTTTCCTATGTGATATCACCAACTTCCTGCAAAAATGCATGCATTACATAAGAAACAAAATGGCAATTTACAGTTGTTGTTTTTGTTTTTTGTCAACAGTCTTCTCGCAACCAAATTGCTATGCTATGCAATGCTAGCATTTGTTCTGTAAGTGTGCAGCTAACAAACAGGACCATTCAGCATGTTTTATGCATATTTGCTAAACATTTTGTACAGACCCCAGCACATGACGTGCAGAAAAAATACATATATCGTGGCCATGAATTAAGAATGATTTTTTTTTTTAGGTAAATCGTGGCCAAACTAAACTAATTAGTTCCTTCGTTTTAACAAATCGTAGTCACACCATACTAATTTGTTCTTTCATTTTAGGTGTTTTAGTAAAATGTGATCGCGCTGTACTAATTAGTTCTCTCATTTTACTAAATCATGGTCATGACTCATGCCAAACTAATTAATTCTCTCGTTTTAGCAAAACGTGGCCAACTCGTACTAATTTGTTCCCAAGTTTTACTAAATCATGGCCGCGTTAACTTCGTTCTCTCGTTTTAGGCATCAAAGTTAATTGTGGTCACACCAAACTAATTAATTCTCTTGTTTTTGTAAATCACAGTCATATTGTACTAATTCCTTCTCTCATTTTATCCATAAATCCTCTTCGCACTGTACTAATTTGTTCCCTTGTTTTAGTAAATCATGGCCACTTCTTACTAACTCGTTCCCAAGTTTTAGTAAATCACATCCACGTTTTTCTAATTCGTTCTCTTGTAAATCGTGGCTACATTGTATATTTCATTCCCACATTTTATTTGTTTTAGTAAATCGTGATCACACTACTAATTTGTTCTCTCATTTTAGTAAATCGTGGCCATGCCGTACTAATTAATTCCATTGTTTAATTGACCTTGAATTAAGTTGTGGGAACAAATTCTTAATTCATGGCCACGATTTAACTAAAACGAGGGAACATATTTTTTATTTTATGTCCACAATGAACATATTTTTGCCTCTATTTGTTTGGGGCTAAGTAATTATCCTCTACATCTCCATGTGAATTCCTGCACAAATTTCCAAAATGCACGTCTGAATTGATGGTTCATTAAATTGCAATTTTCCAAGTAGGAAGTTGGAAATCCAACAGTCCGAGCTGAATGGAACGCAGTACGCCACTAGATTCTGCGCGCTGCCTCTTTTTTTCCATTCAGAATCAGATTAGCAGGAGATAAAGATGTAATTAGCCAGCAACTGCGACTGGCTAAGCAAGCGGAGTGTCATATTCTCTCTGTCCACCATCTGGTGAGCGGCAGAGCTCATAAATCAAGCTCAGTCCGGGCGCTGACAGAATCCTCCTCAAGGACAGCTGTGCCTTTGAGTCTCGAGCTCGACGTGGAGTCTGATCCACTACAGGCTAATTAAACGCCACTTAAGAGCACACGGCGAAGAGGCTTTGACGTGAAGCAGCGGTGCGCCGTTCACAATGACCCTGCATGAGCGCTGACTGTTCAGTTTGCAATGTTAATGCTGTATATACGATAATACGATAATGTTATCCCTGAATATGTGCTCCATTATTGCATTTAAGCCAGCAATAGCCCCGGAATAAAACCAAAACCTATTTAAAATCTAATTTAAAGTCTGACGGCTACTATGCCATTATTAATGAATACTGAAGACTGAGTGCATTTCGTTCTCTGTGCACTGATAACAGATTTTGCTTACTGCTTGGTATAACTACACCGTGGACACAAAAAGTATTTGGATGCTTATATGACACTTAAAAATATGCAATGTCTTTGCATCAGAAAATATTAAACGTAGTGCCATTTGTTTTTAAGAAATTACAAATACTTAAAAAATGCAAACACTCGTTAAAATAATTTTTAGAAATGAAGCTTGTTAGATTGTGAAGGATAAAACAATAGAAATTAAGATTTAAAAATATCTAAACATTTTCTGGTTCTTAAAAGTTAGTTGATCAAAAGTTAGTAATCATTGAGATATAGATTTTATAAATTGTTGTTTATACTTTAAATTATAGTTGTTGTTTTTTTTTTTTTTACAGTTTTCGTTTTCATTTTAAAGTTTTTGTAATTGTCTTTTTTTCTTTATTTTTTTATTTTAGTTTTAGCTATTTTAGTTTATATATATATATATATATATATATATATATATATATATATATACACACACACAGCTGTACACAATATTCATCTACTTTTAAAAATCCTGACCTTGCAAAAATGGCTTAGAAAAGTGAGAAATCGAATACTTTGACATTAAGATATTTAAGTGACTTTTAAGTGTCTAAATACTTTTCCCGTCACTGTATGAAGGTTCAATTTCAAGCACAAAAGCAGGTGATTTTTCAGATTTTTCGAGTCTATTAAACTTGCTATCCCGCTGACAGTCCGCTTTTGTCCACTTTTGTCCGCTTCCAGCTTATCCTGTCATACTCACATTAGCATCGCCCTCGAGGTCCACCGATCATCTCTGTGTACATGTATTCTCCTCAAATATAAGTAAAAAAAAAAAAGTATGAAATGTTGTTGCAATTCTCTGTGTGGGTATAACGCATGTCAGTGTCTGTTTTGGGTGGAGTTTCTATGGATGTGTGATTATTGTGATGGAGCTCTGCTGGTGTCTGGATCATTAACCCCTCGTGATCCCCGCGCTGATCTTCAGAGGGGTCTGAGATAGAGGTCTGGTGTGGAGGACGAATGTGAGCATGGGTCAGACGGGGGCTGTTTGAAAGGTCTCTGTGATCTCAGTGCTTGTTTCCACCATGAAATAATACAAATAAAAAATTCATTTTTTTTTATATAAAAAAAGTTCATTCCAACTTTTTATCTCACAGTGACTTTTGCTAAATAAACCATTAATTCTGACTTTTTTCATGAATCTTATTTTCTAATTTTCTCAAAATTCTATTTTTCTTTCAGATTTGCAAGTATATTTTTTCCACAATGGAATAAATATGATAGGTTATTGTGTCTTTTTTATCAATTCTGCCTTTTTTTTCCAACAAACTTGTGAGTTTATATCTCAGATTTTTTTTTTACATCAAAATTCAGAATGGTAAAAATTCACATTTTCCTTTTTTTTTTTTTTTTTATCACATGGTGGAAACAAGCTTCAATACGATAAAGACCTTGGCTGTGTCTGAAAGCTGGAAAAGTAGTCAAAGTAGGAAGGCATCAAGGCACATAAAAACATTAAAAACTATTTTAATTAAATCAAAAACGAAAATAAAACTCTGCCTAACAAACCCTGCTTGCAAATGCATTTTCTGTCCAGTTCCTAAACACGTTCCCTGAGTCTGTTTACAAATGACTTACTTGTAGCTGTCTGTGCATATTAAAGTTTAAAAATCATGTCTGCCGATCTAAAAGTTGATTTATAACAGATTAGATGCCAGCACTGCACAATGTTGACTAAATGTCATTTGTCATAGTGTTAACAAGAAAAGTTGAGACAGTGAAGCTACTTTATCCAGCTGGCCACTAGATGTCATTTCTAAATCACTATTCTTGCATTTTGTAGTTTTATGAACATCATGCATTTATTTAATTCACAAAAAAATTATGCACAATTAGTTCTCCATAGTCTTTAAACTATAAGAGCACCGTTTATTTATTTAGGAACAGAAGATGGCTAGGCTGAAATGTTTGTTCACCAGCATTTTCACTGTTAAAGAAGTGGTTAGTTGGTGTTAACCTGGTTTATACCAACCTGCAAGCTAGACAAGTTCCCATAACCTCTCTAAAACCAGTCTGATAGTGTGGGAACCAGCCGCTTTAGATCGGTTTATGCAGTTGCTTTCAGATTGCAGGTGTTTGTGTTTGTGTTGCACTAGCCTGTGTTACATAACATACAGAGCTTTTCACAAACTGAATGTCAGTTTCTATTGATACTGTGTATCTGGAGATAAAATATCAAGACAGTTTGCATTTAGAAGTAGATGGTAGAATGATAGATAGTCCAACTATTAGATAAATTGTATGAAAATAATCTAAAATGTGAGAATATAAGCTTGTTATCGGTACTGTGTATCATTAATGTCACAATTTGTTCTCATTACAAATTCAGGAGAAATGTAAAACGACTTCAGGCTAGAAACAAACATGCACAAAGACGTGCAGAAGTTAAGGTTTGGTGTTATTCAGATACTTATCTAAAAGCTTCAACAGTTTACCTAAATTTCTCAACAATATTACCCCACCATGAAAGAGAAAAATGACCGCCAAGGACATTGTTTGTGCTAATGTCATTGTGGTGCGTCTTGCACCATAGACGTTGCATTTTGAAGACAGCGTATCTGTCTGTTTGCACATGTCAGGATGATGTCTTGGGTCGCTGCATCGCATCTTGCTGTTTTTCAGCATTTTATGTGATTTTAAGCATTCTGAAGTGCGGCAATTGTAATTCAGTTTTTAGAAATATGTCTCCAGACCACTCATAAACATAGTTTAGAGTAGAGAAGAAAAAGAACAGGCTTAAGATACACTCAAAATAATATTTTACATTTAAGATGCTTAAGATGCATGGTTTTGAAATTGCATATAAAATGTGCATGCATTTGGATTACACATGTTAAACAAAGTAATTAATTCAATGTGATGCAAATTATGTTAAAAGTGAAATCCAAAAGCATGCACATTTAAATGCAATTCAGCCTTTTTTTAGTTCAAATTTGATGATGCATGACAGTATATGATGCATGATAGATAGATAGATAGATAGATAGATAGATAGATAGATAGATAGATAGATAGATAGATAGATAGATAGATAGATAGATGTTGCTGTCCTGCGTTCATTTTAATTCCAGGGATTTGTGAGAAACAGATGGTTTCATGTCAATCATTTGCACATGTTTGAATAAGAATTCACTAATTACTAATGTGCATAATTAGGACTAATTAAGTTGTCTGAACAGCACACTGGCATTATGAAGACATAACAGAACCAGTTCCTCCGAAAGCGGCGGGTGATCGACCCACTGCGGCGCATTTCAATAAGTGCTTTATTCCCGAGACTCGGCGAATGTCAAGAGCGCATGCTGTTTTGGCGCAGAACGTGACGTCAGCGATCAGCCAGTGTCACTTTCGGCTGGTTTCTGAAGGACTTAGAGTTTAGGTTCCAACCCTGTTTCAACACACAAACCATGTCATTTTTAAAAAAGCATGAAGGACTTCATTAGTTGGATCAGGTGTGTTTAATTTGGGTTGAATCTAAACTCTGCAGGGCTCCAGCTTTCTAGGAATCGAGTTTGACACCCTTGACTTTCTGGCTTTTCTAGGCAAATCATCCTGATCCGAGCGTCCCGTGGTGCTCACGTCCTCCAGACCTCCACCTCCGTATCTCTGTAATGTAGATGTTTGTGTGAGTGTGTGTATGTCTGTGCATCTCCAGCCTTCTTACAGCAGGCATGATTGGTTGTGTTTCTGTTTCAGACAAATGGATTTTATCCCCCTTATAATTGTGTTTGAGAAATCAATGATGCAACTGAAGAACAGCGGAAAATAACAGAGCGTTGTCATCCACAACGACTCATTCTGTGCTGTGATGTAATGTTTCTCTTTGAACGCCGTTTGTTTTACAGTTCTCCCTGTCCTTTGTTTTCAGGTGTGTGTAAATCTTTTTAATTCACAAAAAGGAGAAAAAAGTCGAGAATTTAAATGGAAGGAGAAAAATAAAAGCAAATTTTGTTTTTAACATAACGCTGCTGTGTATTTCTACTCGTCTTTCTTTGATGTGTTGCTGATTCTGGTTTATTTTAAAGTCTTTGTGGCGTCGATGTGATGCTGCTGTAGTTTCCTCCAGAACCCAAGATGCATATCACACATCAAACCGATCATAATACACACACACACACACACACAGTCAAACCAAAAAATATTCCAGCTTTCCAATAAAACTATTTCAATATAACGTGTGGTATCTTTCTTAATAAAACATTTTTGAATAATGCATTTTCAATATATGCATTTAGAAAAAGACAAACTTGCAATAGCACAATTGCATATTTCCTCAACAAATATATATATATATATATATAATTATTATTATTTAAAAAAATCTTAGTAATACAACTAAATTAAAAATCAATAAATATGCATAAAAAAATGGCTGTCAAAAGTAAAAATGCTATATTTTGTAGCATTTTTGCTTTTGACAGCCATTTGCAATGCGATAAAAAATAAATTGTATTATCCCTTAACAACTATTTGTTCAATGATCAGCCCATTTTCTCATACTGTACTTGTCATCATTTAATGCCTAACCCTGATTTCATGGTTTGAATTCTGGCAAGTGACAGAAAAAAATTAAAAATACAAACATTGCAATGTTTTCTGCTACATCCAACTGCATCCAAACAGATTTTGTGGGAAATTATTTATAAACTTTAGTTTTTTGACATTAGACAGAATATGTTCCTTTGTAGATTTTAAGATAAAGGATAAATTATACTTTATTTTAATGCTGTTTTTATTGTTTAAACTTTTGAGGCAGAAACCAAAACAAAGTTTTTATGTTGAAGTAGGTGTACATTTTTAGAAGAATCAAGGCTGTCACTTCAACAAATGCCCTAAAACAAAGAAGTGTGCACTATATTTCAGGTCTTTTGATATTTCTATGACAGCTTTATGTTAGGAACAGACTGAAATCTTTAAAGCATTATGCACAGATGAATCATCTTTTTTTTTGTCATTTGAAGCTCCATCATCTTCATTGATTTTCATTTGTGTGCAAATGTGTGTGCGACTCTGCTAAACCCGTCATTTTGTGTCTGGCGAGAGAAAATCCTACAGGTTTGGAACAAACGAAGACTATTTCTATGCAACTATTGCTTTAAATGTGATGCGTAATACACACGGCATTAGCAGCAACAAAAAGACTGAAGTCAGAAGTTCATCAGCGTTTTTTTTTTTAAAGCATCACAATGTTTTCTTCTTATTTTGACATCCCATAATGACACTTAATCTGCTGTGTTTCTGTATTGCTCTATCATTTGGAATATTATTTTAGCAAATGATTCTTCGAAAGAGAATTTCAAATTATATTCACGGCCCATGCAGTTTCATTTTTCCCCTTTCTTTTTTTATTCTTCCTCAAAGTGCAGGGTTGTGGGTTATCTGTATTTTTCACATCCTTTGATATCATCTTTATTTGTCTTGCAAGCCGCCAGTGGGAATAATATTGCATGAGCATAAAATTATCCAATTATGTTCAAAAGCGTTCACCTCATAACATTTAATTCAGAATATTTAGCTGAATACATTTTATCAGTTTTACTCAAATGCATGAGTAATTTAGATATGGGTCATCAGGGGTCAACTAGCCAAATAAAAATGCTGCTTTCAGTCCGATTTTATGGTATAATAGTTCAGTTTAAAAGTCAACTTTTATATTGCCATTAACTTGAATCAAATAAAATAGCTTTTTTTTATACGCTGGTTATTAACAGAGGTCTCTAGGCCTGAACTACATAATAACATGAATATTTTTTTCCCACACTCTGCAGATAGATAGCTGCACAATTCATCCTGTTTTTAATGATTGTAAAGCCATCATGCATCTCCAGCCTTGACATGCATTTACGTCCACACATCATTTGTTGGAAGAAAATGCCGTTGACATTTTCTAGTTGCATTTCTTTGACTTTAACATCGGGGGAATGTGCTCATTAAAAAACAGACCTGATTCTGTGACATTTTACATGTTGTGCTGTTTGTGGTTTAGGCTGAACACCTGAACATGGATGAACATGTGACTAGTGAAGAATTGAGAAATTAAGAAATCAAACAAGACACTTTAAACTTTAGGTAAAAAATGTATATAAGGCCAGTCCAGGGTTTCCCAGACTGGGGTTCGATAATTGATGAAATAATTAAATATAAGTCATATAATAATACATTTATTTTTTTATATTTAATTGAATAATTATATACACATAATAAATATTTTGTTATATACACATATAAAGTATTATAATTAATAATAATAATTTAATTTAATTTAATAATAAACAATATATGAAACACTTTATTTATTTTATTTATTATAAACACTTTACGAATTTTATTGATTATTGTTAATAATCCATATAATAATTAATTTAATATCTATATCTAATTTAATAATTCTATATTATGCACACAAAAATTTAAAATTTATATATATATATATATATAATATTAAGATTAATATTAATATTAATATTATATAATATGAAGTTGGGCTTTCAGTAAGATTTTTATGCTTTTGAATAATTATATAATATTAATTAATATTAATATTAATTAAAATGTAATGTAATAATGAATGATATTGATAATAATAATTGGTAATAAATAATTTTTTTATAAAAACAATCCAAACAAAGCACTCTATTTCGATTGTTAATAATGTAGTATGTAGTATATACACTATAGTAATATAATATATAGTCATTAAAATTAATAATAATAATTTAAAAGAATTAATAAATAATTGTAATAATAAATCGTTTTAAAATAAGAACAATTTAATATTTATATTTAAGGATTATATTATATAAATAAAATGTATAATTATAATAATACCAATATCAGACAACCCTCAACATGCAAATGTTTTGTTAAATTGCTAAAAAAAAAAATGTCATTGGATATTCAAGTGAATATTGTAGGTTAAAGGGGTTCGGCTGACAAAACCTATCCCTGATCAAACACATCACCAGTTCTTTTGAGACATCTTTGTTGGTTATAAATAGTTAAACTGGTTAAACTGTGAATGTGTCTGGCGTAGACCATAGTTGTGTATTTGGACAGAAACTGAAGATCTGACTCGAGAAGAGAAGTGCAATGACAGCTGGAAGAATACTGACCTGAATGTTCCTGAAAGGACTCGATGCTACAGTCTGGTTTCTACATTCAACAGACTGTGAAAAACCACCAGCATTTCCGCAAGACTGTGGTGCAACTGTAGCGCATGCGCGTGTGTGTGTGTGTGTGTGTCTGTGTGTGTGTGTGTGTGTGTGTGTGTGTGTGTGTGTGTGTGTGATGTGTGTACTTGTTTTTCTATTCTGGTGGGGACTTAAACCTGAATACACACAGACTCATGGGGACTCGTGTCACGTGGGGACCTAAATTGAGGTCCCCACGGGTAAACAAGCTAATAAATTACACAGAATGAAGTTTCTTGAAAATCTAAAAATGCACAAAGTTTCCTGTGAGGGTTAGGTTTAAGTGTAGGGTTGGTGTAGGGCCATAGAAAATACGGTCTGTACAGTATAAAAACCATTACACCTATGGAGAGTCCCCACAAGGATAGCTGACCAGACATGTGTGTGTGTGTGTGTGTGTGTGAATTTCTTCAAAGTCAGGTTAATTCCTGTTGTAGTATTTAAAGCTTCAAATGAAAACCTTTAGGTTTTATCTTTTGGAGGCTGTGAGGTCTTTGCTGTTCAGAAGTTGGGCTTTCAGTAAGATTTTTATGCTTTTGAAACAAGATTCTCAAGCTCACCGATTCTGCATTTTCATGTTAAAGTTGAGTACATTGTCAGTTTTTGCACGGTTTCTACGTTTCCCATAATTCTCTGTGGCTGCACGAGAATAATAAAATACCCAGATGAAGCATCAATTACACTCCTAATGCGCATCCTTTGCTCTTCATTATATTATACTGGTGCTAAAAGCTTCCCGCCATTGTCAGAAAGTGAAAGAAATTATCCAATGTGCCCATTTTATTCCAGGCAAAATCACTAGATCGCACATCACGCAGTAATTACAATTTCTCAACATCTCTGGAGACTCGAAGGCAGCGCGATTGTGAGGGAAATCTGCAAAATCAATTTAAATATGGCACCGTGGATCCAACCGTATACTGCATTAAGCTGAAAGCATCATCAGATTAGCTCAGATTGAATCAGTAGTTACATAAGCGTCAGAAGATGCTCAGCTTCTGCAGTTCTTCCCTTAGTTCTTCTTTTATCAGTTTAATACAGGAAGTTATTTTGAATGCTCGTAACCAAAACAGTTGAGGTGCACCATTTACTTTTGACTTTTGACCTATTTTTCCAAATATCTTCCACTTGAAGGATAATTTTTCATTTATTACTAGCTGTCCTTTTAACAAAACACACAACTTTAATAGTGTATGTACATAAGTTTGTTCAGTTTATATAAAAGTATATTATGTATTGTGTTATTATAATTAAGGATGTTGTGAAAGAAATTGAAGAGGATATTCTGATTGAAACTGAGGAGCAGCAATGTGATGTGCTTCCCAAAGAATAACCAACATTGCTCTCATTTGCACATCTTGTCCTCCTTGACATCTCCCATGTCCCCAAAGCATTCGGACTCTTAATCGATCTGTATGCAGTGAACATCCATTACCTCAAGAGCATGAAATACACCATTGATGCTCTGCAAAAACTTGTGAAGAACAGCGGTTCCCACCAATGTTCATGATGTGTTCATGGGCTCCACAGCAAGCTCTTCCATAAAAAGTAGGGTTTTTTATGTAGATGCTTTTGTTTTTTTGAGCCTTTCACTACATTTTAGAATGCACATTAAAGCTTGTCATGTTATGATTTGGAATATGCATGTTCTCATGAAAACAAATGTTGTTTCACGTCTCATTTTTTTAATACAGTAATGCACTAATTTTCAGTCAAATTGACAAGTGCTTTTACTTTCCTTTTCCTATCTGTTTCTCAAATTGCATTATGATGGGGAAGAAAAGTTTGGAAACTTTCAAGATCCTTCTGATGTCAACATTTATGTCTGGTCATGTCGCGCTAAGAAATTTAGAATCAGACTTTTGTGCTTCCATGTGCATTCCATTCATATTTTATTATAGAAGTACAGTGCACTAATTTTTTTGTGTCTAACTGTGATTGCTTTTGCAATATCTTGGTTTCTCATTTTGACCAATAACTTGCACTATGGTGGGGGGGGGGGGGGGTGCATGTGAAGTTGTGTAGGGTTTAACCTTCTGACTTCCATAATGAGCTATGACATTTTAAATAATCACTGTGGTTTTGTTGTGATGAATTGAATGCAACTCTTTATGTTTCTCAATCCCATGCCACACTTTCAAGGGTCGCTTCAGATCTTTAGACGTGTGTGTGTGTGTGTGTGTGTGTGTGTGTGTGTGTGTGTGTGTGTGTGTGTGTGTTCGCAATATTTATAAATTGTAAGTGGATGTGTTGATAGCAAATTGCTTGTTCAATTTAAATGTGAATTAAATTTTGTCTCCGTTATTTAATACATGAAATTTAAAAAAGTGTTTTGTCATCTTTATTTAAAAATTGAAGGCAGTGGGGTAACATTTGCTTATATTTATTGATCCAAGTTAAAAAATAATAAAATCCCAGTTGACACAACATGATTTAGGTTGACTGGACAGAAAATAATAGTCAAAGTCAACTTAAACAAATGTATTAATTGGAGTAATTCCACTCTAATGTGAAGATGTTTCAATAAGAAATAAATTGTTAAGATAACAAAACAAATATGAAGGCATCGGTGTTACAAAGTATTTTTATTTGACTCAACAAATTATTTTTTACAGTGTGATTCAGACGAGACAACTTTTTCATTATGGACTCTTCATTTAAACTGTCTTCATGGATTTGTTTCTTACAAACCTGCAGCTTTTTTGTCTTCTGATGGACTGTGGATTATTGTGATGTTTTTATCAGCTGTTTGGACTCTCATTCTGACGGCACCCATTCACTGCAGAGCATCCATTGGTGAGACACTGATGCAATGCTACATTTCTCCTTTAAAGAGTTTATTTTTCATGCACTAGGGTGGATGAGCAATGCATTATGTTACATTTCACGGTAACATTTATTATGGTTATGACTGGTCTAACCTGAGATGACTCTAAGATGAAACTCATTGTTCCATATGCATATGAATATTAAGCTCCTGAAAGTCCTTCACACACTCGCACCTTTTTTTGTTTTAAGCAAATCCCACTGGATGCTTGAATATGCTCAAACTTGGAGTCATTTCCAGGCTGAATGTATTTATTACTGCAGGTGGGCTGGGAATGGGGCTGATCGTTTATTTGATGTATAGCGGTTAGCGCCTGAAATAAAGTTGACAGCTTTATGAATCTTGTGTGATGCAGAAACATTAAAGAATATTAGATGTCTTAAACAGAACTGGTGTGTAAATGAGATCCAAGATCAGTTTCTGTAAAATCAGATGATCATATACAGAAAACATTCGATGTGCCTGAGAAATGAGACTTTTATAACTTCAGAGTTAATGTTCTAGTGTTCTTCTTAAGAACAGTTTTTTTTATAAGAATGAAATGACAGACTTTTACGTCTAATCTTTTATTTTCCCTTGCCTAACACACTGGTAAATCTTAAGAATCTGTCTAATTATTAACCATTTTTAGGCAGCAACCACCTGCCACTCATTTATTTTGTGTAAAGTGTTTGTCATTTAATAAAATTAACTGCAATATCAGAATGTACTTGCTAGATTATAGAATTAAAATGTATTAGTAATTGTTATACAGTAAGTAGTATTTTTATATTTGTTATTTGAAGCAATCCAATAAATGCATTAAATGTCTTACTTTTGGGTTTTTTTGACGAGTTGGATGTTATCCTAAGTTTACATTATTTATAATGATGTTTAAGATCTTTTTTTTTCTGGTAAGACATGCTAAAAATAAAAAGTAGGATTACATTGCATTGACAAAGTTTTGTGAATTAAATTCCTGGTGTATAATAATTATATACTACTAATAATAAAGATTTAAGAATTTTATTTAGAATGTTCTGTGAATTCACTTCCTGGACTATTCTGTTCCATTCTATTCTATTCTATTCTATTCTAAAATAAATAAATAAAAAAAAATAAAGATTTAAGAATTTTATTTAGAATGCTCTGTGAATTCACTTCCTGGACTATTCTATTCTATTCTATTCTATTCTATTCTATTCTATTCTATTCTATTCTATTCTATTCTAAAATAAAATAAAATAAAATAAAGATTTAAGAATTTTATCTAGAATGCTCTGTTAATTCACTTCCTGGACTATTTTATTCTATTCTATTCTAAAATAAAATAAAATAAAAAATAAATAAATAAATAAATAAAATAAAAGAATGAGTGAATGAACTAACAAATAAATAAATAAATAAAAAGATTTAATAAGAATTTTATTTAGAATGTTCTGTGAATTCACTTCTATTCTATTCTATTCTATTCTATTCTAAAATAAAATAAAATAAAATAAAATAAAATAAAATAAAATAAAATAAAATAAGTGAAAGAATGAGTGAACGAACTAACAAATAAATAAATAAAAAGACATAATACGAATTTTATTTAGAATGTTCTGTGAATTCACTTCCTGGACTATTCTATTCTATTCTATTCTATTCTATTCTATTCTATTCTAAAATAAAATAAAATAAAATAAAATAAAATAAAGTGAAAGAATGAGTGAACGAACTAAAAAATAAATAAATAAATAAAAAAATTTAATAAGAATTTTATTAAGAATGCTTTGTGACTCAAAATCCTGACGTATTGTAAAATAACAGTTGGGGGGGGGGGGGGGGGGTTCAGCATGGAAACTAAGAGTATGTTTGTCTGTCTTGATTTTCACATAGTAAACAAAGTCTACACATATTTTCCTTAGTTTATTTGCTTTTACATCTGTTCATGGAGTCTGATATATTCTGAATGAGTTGGCCCTAAAAAAACTAATATGGGCCAGAATTTACGCCGGCAGTGAAACGTCTGGCTATTGTTGAAGCTCGATGAACTGAAATGAGAGGAAACAGCAGATCACTTCTGTATATGTTGTGAGTGACGCATCCTTCCACCCTACTCTTTATTTTTTACAGAGTTCACCTCTAAACTGGAACAATATCTGTTTATATCAACGTGTTTCCTGAATGATGCTCTAGAAGAAACTAAACCAAACAATCAAGCGTTTTCCGGTCTCCACACGTGCTCCTGGATCTGTGTACACTCCTGCTCGGCTCAAAAGACAATAACCCTTTGCAAATATTTGTCGCGTTTATAACAGAGACATGAGATTAGTGGTTAATAGTTATTATGGACTGAGAGGAAATATGCCATAAACATTTTATGACATAACCCAGGATGAAGAAACACACCACATGATTTAAACCTTTTTCTGAAGTATTAGAATACAATTAAGGTTTTATTAAATTACACCTTGTGTGGTTTCTTTGAAACAATATGTACAATAATATATTTACATTATCATTATTTACATGTATATAATGCATTTAAAGGTGAAACAGAATTGCCAAAATAAGGGCTGTTTTCATACACACAGTTTATAACACAGGGATAAGATGTCCTGAAAAATCTTGACTGGTTTATACTTAGTTGTTATTTTTTGCAATTCAGATGTTAAAATAATAGTTTGAAAAACATATATTCAAAACAATATTTTAAAATGCATTTATATATATATATATTTTTTTTTTTTTTTTTTTTTTTTTTTTGAGGATGGAATAGCCTACTAGAGAGAAATGCTTTAAAAATATATACATTTAAAATATAAAATAAAATATATATATATTTTTTTTTTTTTTTTTTTTTTGAGGATGGAATAGCCTACTAGAGAGAAATGCTTTAAAAATATATACATTTAAAATATATATAAATATTAGGGGTGTAACGGTTCACAAAATTCACGGTTCGGTTCGATACGATACACTGATGTCACGGTTCGGTTCGGTTCGGTTCGGTTCGATACGTTTTAGATACAGCAAAATGTAAAAACATCTCAACTTTTCAGAATGCCGCAAGCGCACCGCGGGTCATGTGACAAGAACCAACCAATCAGCTTCATCCTTTCCCGTAACAACGTTGAGAGCTCAGCCAAGATGAAGGAACAGCTGATCATAGTTGTATATGGATTGCAATTTTGAAATAAATTCAGTAGCAGAGCTACTGCAAGCGATTTTTAGAGCTGCAAATCCATTTATCCTTCGCTGAAATTTCCGCGTCTCATGGAGAGAGCACGTCATTGTTGCTTAGCAAAGACAGACGCCTCAGGAGAAAGACGCGCTTAGCGTTTTCCATGCGTTTTTAGGAGCGATATGTGAACGGCCCCTAAGGCGCTCGCTCACTCAGCACGCGCTGAAGGCTCGTTGCAAAATGTCTAATGCATTTAACAGACCAGAAATAGAAGATCCTAAAATAACCAACAGGTCTGGTGTTTGGGTTGGATTCCCTGTAAGCTATAGTTTCTAAATGCTGCAGGGATAGTTTGCTGCGTGCATGTTTCTCCTTTTTTTCGTCTTTTCCCAGATAGTACTGACGCATATATCCCAGATATTCCCGCTGGTTTTTTTTTTTTTTTTTTTGTAATCCCGCTGGTGTACCCTGTCATGTTGCAGATGCGACATACCGTTGTTTTTTTATCCACCACTCTCTTGCCATCACCATTATAGCTTAAAGGGAATCCAAAGTGCACCCAAACACCAGACCTGTTGGTTATTGGGGGATCTTCTCATTTCTAGTCTGTTAAACGCATTGGCTATTTTGCAACGAGCCTTCAGCGCGTACTGAGTGAGCGAGCGCCTGCTGAGTAGCCTAACATAAACATATAAGATGGTGTTTTTTTCTTCTTCGGGAGTGTCAGGGGCGTTGCCTGTTACGTTGTTTGGGTTATTGGGCTACCTTGTTGAACGCATATCATTATATTTCTTTCTCTCTCTTTTTTTTTTTTTTCAAATATAATTAATTACTCCAACGAACCGTCGTACCGAACGGTTCAATACGAATACGCGTATCGTTACACCCCTAATAAATATATATATATATATATATATATATATATATATATATATATATATATATATATATAATTTATTTATATATTTTTTGCCTACTTGACATTTTTTTATATTTATTTATTTATTTATTTATTTTGACCACATGAGTAGGTTCAGTCTATGAACTGGCTTACTTATTTTAATATCAAAGGTAAGTATTTTACCATCAAAATCGATCAAGAATACATATCTCATTTTCAGCATTTATCTCACCATCAATGTCTGTGGTGCCATTTTTACACTTCCTGGACACTAAAAATGAAGAAGTCTATCTTGCACCATCAAACACGTACACAAACCTTCAGAAAACCACACTGTCTGCCACTTTCCAGAAAAACCATCGGCCTTTAAAAGAGAAAACCTTTCAAACATCTACGTGATCTGTTGTTAGATAGCCAGCACTTCTGTTATCCTTCACACAGCTGGCGAATGTGGCTCATTTATCCCAGCGATCAGTGTCCTCATACTGCTTTCTGTTTATACTGAATAACGTGAATGATGACAAGTTTGTTCTAAAGAAGAATAAACACTATATAAAAGGAAGTTTATCCTCTGTTTCCCAGTCATTTATGTACACAGGTTTGGCTACACTGTTTTCTTTTCTTACTAAGATAACACACTTTTGGCAATCCTTGTTGCCTCTATCATCTCACAAGGAAGTGGAGTAATGTTTACCCTGCTGCATTCGTGTACAAAAATAATTGCACGGTCATTTCCATGCCTACATGAAACATTGGTCAAAGTGCGTTTGTGAGCTCTTGTGGTTTCGGCACACTGTTTTTCTCAGTTTCAGGAGATTTCTTCTTGGAGCTCCACAGGATTTGTGGACACCAAATGCTCCTCACCATCGCCCCGAGTGTGTTTCTAACAGCCGCAGAGGTGAAGTAAAAAATAATCGGGTCCAAACAAGCATTGAACGTGCTTAGAAGAAGGGCTTTGTCTCTCCAAGCTGGGCTTGATTTGGTTATGAAACCGACCACATGGGAGACATTGTAGGGTCCAAAACAGAGCACAAACACCAACAACGTCCCCAAAGCCAATCCAATCGCCCGCAGCTTTCTCCGTCGGCCGATGTTTGGCAGCCTCGAAAGGATGTGGATGAAGTTTATGTAGCAGAAGCTGCAAATAAGCAAAGGAACGCAGAAGAGAACGATGCACAACTCCAAACGTACGGGCAAGAGGAGCTCCAGTTGAGCATGGGTGAATTCTTCATAGCAGACGTTTCGGGATGGTGGGACCGTCCCGGATGGGTTATAGTAGGGCACGATGTAGACAATGCTGAGATGGAGGATGGAAAACACCCAGATGAAGATGCTGGCGAACACGGCGTAGATGGGTCTTCTCCACAGGGAGTGCTGGATTGGGAACGCCACGCCGAGGTAGCGCTCCACACTCACCGCGGTCAAGAAGAAGGTGCTGTTGTAGATGGTCATGTAGAAGACAAAGCCAGACAGCGGACACAGAAAGTAGTCAATGTTCCACACCATATCATTGGCCACTTCTTGCATCTTAAAGGGGAGGAAGATGAGGAAGAGCAAGTCTGAGATGATCAGGTTGAGGAGGAGGATGTCGATGGGTGCCGGCTTCCTCCAAACCTTGCGGCTGAGTGTGTAGAAGGCCAAGACGTTGGCCGGGAAGCCGGTGATGAAGGTGAAGATGTAGATGGTGAGGCACAGATAATAATCACAGTGTTGCATGATAGCTGTGCTCCATACAGTCCACACAGAGCAGGACGGCCCAATCCTGGAAATTTGATGCAGTGTTAAAGTCATGAAAAACATCACTAATATAGATCAGGGGTCTCCAGTCCTGCTCCTACAGGACCAGACGTCTATGGAATTACATTTGTTTCAATAATGATGAACGAAACTTTATAAAACTGAACGTAACTATTTCAGAAACTATCAAAAATATGCCATTACGAAAGGGTGGCGTCTGTACTTCCCGGTCAGAGAGCACCTGTCAATCAAAAGCTCACTATCCAATCAGAGTAGATCATTGTTAAGCCCGCCCCCCACGAGAGGTTCGTGTCAAAACACCAAACGAAAAACTGCGAAACGTAATCGAAATCAGAGCAATGAATTCAGAATCCACGATTCTT
Organism: Carassius gibelio; assembly: GCF_023724105.1. Classification (NCBI taxonomy): domain Eukaryota; kingdom Metazoa; phylum Chordata; class Actinopteri; order Cypriniformes; family Cyprinidae; genus Carassius; species Carassius gibelio. Next base: position 2,207,487 of record NC_068386.1, on the reverse strand, counting down.
TTGAAAAACATTAACAAAAAATGAAGCATAATTGAAGAGCCTGTTAAATTTGTGCGAATTGTTTTTTTTTCTTCTTTTGTAATGGCATATTTTTGACAGTTTCTGAAATAGTTTTGTTCAGTTTTATAAAGTTTCGTTCATTATTATTGAAACCCCCAACACACTTGATTGGAAGTTTCTAGTCATCCTCTATATTTTAAAAAATATTTGCTTAAATTACTTCTGATTATTTTAAAATTGAAAAAGTTTAAACTCACATTAGACTTAAGACACGTTAACTGTTGCTTTGAACAAAACCATCAATATTTGAATCTCAATAGAAAAAAATGACACATTTTTAAATCTATTCAAAGAACAAATTTTACCAATATTTAAAAATCCTAATTGAACAAAACCATCAATATTTAAATCTCGATTCAGAACAAAAACAACCAATATTTGAATCTGTTCATAGAACAGAATTGACCAATTTTAAGTATCTTACTGGAACAAAAACTGCTTGGCTCCATTCAACGTTTTACTTTGTTTATACTGCATTGCGCTGTGAAGAATTCCTAAAGATTATCCACTAAAAAGCACAGGTTGGTCTGAAGATGACACACTGTGACAAGAATTAGCAGTTATTACTGAAAAACATGTACAGGAAGTATTCAAACGCTTTATGAAGAAGGAAAAAAGAGTTACGCACGCCTCAAAAAGGACAATCACGTAATATTGAACTCTAGAATGCTTAAAACCATCGCTCATTTCATGTTGAGACAAAAAGGTGAACTCACCGCAATCAGCCGAGCTTCTGTATCGACTCTCTCTTGTTTTTCAATAGAGTCTAGGGTCTATCTGCTGACGACCGCACCAACTGTTCGCTTTCTATTTTCAATACTAAAGACTGATAAGGGACGAATTAATAAATGTGGACTGGATCCAACCCGATGTGCTCCTCACACACAGTCTCTACTCTCTAGTGTTGTGTGTGTACATGGAGCATGTCTACACCGTCTTATCAGGCTTTATACTCCTTCAGGGTGTGTGGGAGATGTGTTCAAGGATGATGGGTGTGTGTTTGCATATGTGAGTGTGACTTGGGGGCAATGCCTTCACTTTAACACTCAGTATCAAGGCACTAACCTCTCAAAGTCAACCAGGTGACTGCATTTACAATCCTAATACATCCCCCAAATCAAAAGTGTAAACAAGGCTGGGAATAATGCAGTATTCCATTCAGAGTTTCATGTTTCGGATGTCCTGCTTAAAATGTGTCCTTTAAGTTGGAATTGCAACACTCTTAAAAAATAATGGTTCCTTACTGGTTCAACGAAGAACCTTAAATAGTCTTTGCATTCCACAGAAGGTTTTTTATAGTGTAAAAAATAATTCTTTACACAGGTGCTAAAAGGAGGCTTTAACAGTGGTGCAGTAGAAGAACGATTTTAGGTTCCTCAAATAACCTTTCAGTGAACAGTTCTTAAAACTGAACATTTTAATAATCTAAATAACCCTTTTCCCCTATGGAAAGTTTCAATGATTTTAAAGGGTCCTCATGGAGCAATCAGTGCCAATAAATAATCTTCGTTTTTAAGAGTGCAGATTATTAAAATGTGAGGTTATTTTAAGTTTTTTTGCAGAACAAAAAAGGGATCTTCTACCCCCTTTTGGAGACTTAAATTTTAAGCGTCTACCATTTAGTCATTTTTATTTATAGAGCATGTTTCACAACACAAGTTCACCAGTTTTAACTTTGAATATGTCCAATTGTCAACAAAGACATCTCTTAGCGACCAAACTGTGGCGTATATAAAGATTATTTCCAATGCAAGCATTTATTCTATAGGTGTACATTTATCACCTGAGGATCATTTAGTGTTTTACGCTCCTGTCTCTGCAAACGTTTGCTAAACCGCTTTTATTACCACCGGCTTTGATGGATTGGTGCATTTTATTCGCTTGAAGGTTTATGTTGTCATGTGCTGCCATCTTGGCCGAAACAGCATTTTCTGCAAATACAATTGCTCTTGTCCAAGTCAGAATTTGGAAATCTCAACTTTCCAGGTTGAAGGTAGTACGGCATAAAATCACTTTCAACAAAGTCTTTCAGGTCTATAATTCATTCAGTAGCTAAAATCACGGAAAATCCCCTTCGCTCAGCACAGAGCCCTCCGTGAGTAGAAAAATCATCCCTTTCACAATGACGTACAATACACTTTACAACACATGATAATGCTGTGTTTCATAACAAAACACTCATTTCTTGATTTATTATTAGCTATAATACCCTTAATGTAATTATAGCTCATCTGGTCAGACCTTAGCTAGAAAAGCGATAACAATGAGCATAACATCATCATCATTAACATAAAACACAACATAAAAGTCATCAAAAGCATTGGATAAGACACATAAATGTTGTCTTTCTCATTATGTGAATTCCACACGAAACTACCAGTAATAAAATATTAAAACCTCAGAGACCTGAAACAGATGCATTGCTTAATATCAATATCTGTACAATTTTAAAAAATATATTTTTTTAAAACATACCTTTGTAAACTTTTCGATTGTTTAGTGGGATTGCGTCTGCTCTCCATTCTGCTCAGCCCTCTCATTGAAAATGAACTGTGAACAGCTTTTTACGTGTCTTGTCTACGTGTCTGCGCCATAGGAAAAGTGATAAATACATTTTAAAAAAAGGATTATAATTTCACAGTACAGTACAGCTCAAGTCAGTCACATATTAAGAAAACAATTGTCGTCACCTGAAAGAGACGAGGAATATTTCATGATGACTGATGTCTGTGAATTATAGCGATGGCCCTGCACAGGCCTACTATACTGTACATCCACTGACAGTGACATATACCAGCGAGCGGCAGAGTGACAGTGTCTTGTGTATTTATACAGTAGATGAAGATGCACTGATTTGTAGCTGATCATTTATTTTCTAGGAAGGGACGAGGGACATAAATATTGCTGAAGGTTTTGCATCATTTAAGCATATACATGTCTAACAATGCCGTGAATTGTTCTGGAATGATGTAAACATAGCATGCATGGATTTTTAATACTTTAAAACTTCATTTTTATTATTCCAGTGTGCTCAGCTTCATATGCATGTTCAAACAAAATGGCTTAGTCATGTAAGATGATGCACTTGAAATCTTGATTAAAGGTACTGTAAGGATTTTCTTCTAAAATAGCATGGAGAAAACAAATAGATGTCGGTGATGTAACATTGATGCTGAAGTCTGCAGGACGGTAGGTCTCCAGGAACAGGGTTGGAGATCCCTGGTTTAGTTGATCAGAGGACTTTGATGCACTTTCTGTCTGTCAGTCATGTTCAGGATTGCCTACATGTCTCTGGAGGGTTTAGGATTGGTGGTAGTCAGAATCTGGCTAACATTGCTTATAGCACCATTAATGTAATACAGAAACTCAGATGTAATACTCAGAGCACATGTATTATATGTGTACAATTAAAACAAGCTCAGTTATATTACTTATTGCATATTTTTATTCAGTAGAAAATTGCACATCAAGCCATTTTATAACTATGAGGGGAAAAGTGACTATACTGCGGTTCCAAATAAGCTTATTTTGCTCTTGCAGAAAATTATAAACAATTTAATTATTACATATTTACATGCAAAAAAAATTAAAATAAAAAAAATTGATAAAAAATTAACCTTATTAAACATAATTCATGGTACAAACATTAAGGGAAAACAATCTATAAAGAAAAAAATGCATTATGTTAGCAGAAGTACTTAAATATTATTTAAAAAAAGTTAATAAAATGTATTTCATTTATTTATGCAGTGAAGTTTATTTATGCATAGTTTATAGTTTATTTATGCAGAACCGAAAAAAATGATAATAATAGTGAAATGTAAAAACATTCAGCTGGTTTACACATCTGCTTGTTTGAGTGGCCCAAATGGGCAGGATATAACATCAGATCAAACAATGGTGTGAATTTTAGCAAGTGTGAAATGTCGTTATTTTATTTGGTGCCGCTAGTGCTGCACAAATTACACCCTTCACACTGAATGCCCAGTTTAAAGAGAGCATAAGCTCCCCGAAGGTGCATTAACCTGATAATTATACTGATCCTGACAGAAAACACTCAATAAACCTGCTTGAGTATTTTCCATTCGGATCGATATCAGAAAGTGCATCAAAACCGTGCCTGCTGAGGGCACGCCGAACCTCAATAGAAGCAAAAGTAATACTATAATACAAGTTATAGACTCAAGTCAATAGAGTGCAATAGTTGGGTTCCAGAAGTAAAATTCCTCCATGAGAAAATTGGTTTTTAAAAATAAACTTTAAAAGAAAGACCTACTGTGGGATCTAAGGTTATTAATCAATGGTTGAAACCATACATTCACACAAATAAATGGGTTAAACAGCTGAATTCATGGTAAAAAAAATAAAATAATAAAATACATTACCCATGATGCTCTACAGAAATTTCCATCAATAAGAGATCACAACAAAATAGCTTGCAGGGAACCCCACTCATGAAACACTTGCTATGCTATTAAAATACTAAACATGCGCATATTTTGCAATAAATATTAAACATACTGTTTCAATATTATATTTCCAAGTCATTATTTAATGATGTAATTTGCAATGCTTCTTGGGACTGTAGTTCTCCCTCAGTAAAGTTGTTAAAACTTCCAATTTTTAAATACTTTGTAATGTTAGGGTTCACCTTGGGTTGGTTTGGTTCACTGCTTATAGTGCTTTAACGAAGATCCCTATAAGAAAAATGAATGGAAAAACCTCTATAGTAATAGTTGTCCATTATACAGGTCCATTGCATCAGAATCGTGTTCAATTGCTTTGGATTGATCAGCATGTGCTGACATTGCTCAACTGTGGTCAGAAGAAAGCTCTCTTCCCACAGCAGAGTCACAGGTCAATCGAATCAGACTCTACGTCCCAGTTTGTGCTGTTCCAGAGAGCTTTCAGTCGTGCTCTGAGTTTTCTCCTCTGTACTCGAACAGTCCAACAGATGACAACAGAGAGCTGAGCGGCAGCAGGGCTGGAGAAGCTTCCTCGACAACTTCTTCAAGATGTTCCTGAACGTTTCTCTGAGTGCCGAAGAAGAGAAGTAGAATATGAACGGATCGAGGCATGCATTGAACGTGCTGGGGAGCAGCGCTTGAACTCGCCAGTCTGGGCTTTTATTCTGTACATATCCGACCACGTGCGAGACGTTGTAGGGCAAGAAGCAGATAATGAAGACAAGAAGCGTGCCCAACGCCATCCCGATGGCTCTATACCGCTTCTTGGCATTGATGCTGGGCAGATTGGAGAGGATGAGGATGAATTTGATGTAGCAGAAGCAGCAGATGAGGAACGGCATGAGGAAGAGCACGATGAAAAGCTCCAGACGAAACGGCAGGAGGATATCGAGCTGTTCTCTGCTAAATTCTTCATAACATGTGTTACGCATATATGGTGCGGTGTAGTTAACATTCGTACTATTGTAGTATTGTATGATGTAGACGATACTGCAGTGTCCCATTGACATCACCCAGAATATGACGCTGGCTATCACAGCGTTTCGAGGGTCGCGTTTGAGCTTGTATTTAATGGGGAACGCCACTCCCAGGTAGCGCTCCACGCTGATGGCCGTCAGGTGGAAGGTGCTGTTGTAGATGGTGGAGTAGAAGATGAATCCTGTCAGAGGGCAGAGGAAGTAAGGAAGAGTCCATTTCATGTTGGCCGCCTCCACCATGCGAAACGGCAGGAAGAAGAGGAAGATCAGGTCAGAGATGGTTAAACTGAGTAACAGCACGTCCATCGGGGTGGAGCGCTGGTGGACCTTGTTAAAGAAGGTGTAGAAAGCCAAGATGTTGGCGGGAAGACCTGTGATCAGCGTGAATCCGAAGACGGCTAACACCAGGTTACTGAGAACCAAAGTCAACGCCATCGTCACTGTAGATGTCAAGGATGCAGACCTGTTAAAGAAAAATAAATTAATTCAAGATAAACTCAGGTTTTACATCTTACATCCAATGTTAAAGAAGAAAAAAAAAAAACACAAGAAGAAATCCTGTGCATTTGAAGAGCGCATAACTGCAAGAACCTTTTGTGGAATGGAAAGGCTCCATAAATGTTAAAGGTTCTTCATGGAACCAAAGATGCCAATAAAGAAACGTATTTTTTTTTAAGATAAAGGTGAAAAAATGGGCATGCTTAAAGGGTTGGTACATCCAGATTGCACAATTATGTCATTAATAACTTACCCTCACGTTGTTCCAAACCCGTAAGACCTCTGTTTATCTTCTGAACACAGTTTAAGATATTTTAGATTTAGTCCGAGAGCTCTCAGTCCCTCCATTGAAGCTGTGTGTACGGTATCTGGGAGTAATTCAGTGACTCAGACAGTACACTGACTGAACTGCTGTGAAGAGAGAACTGAAGATGAACACCGAGCCGAGCCAGATAACGAACAAAACATTGATACATTCACGAGTCAAAGACCGTTTCTGTCGGACGCATCTGATTCGTGAACCGAGGAGCTGATGATGCTGTTCATGTTTGATTCAGCGTGAAGCAGACCGACACACAGAGCGTCTGAACCGAACTGATTCTTTTGGTGATTGATTCTGAACTGATTCTGTGCTAATGTTATGAGCCCAGGTGAACCGAAGGCTTGCAGTCAACGCCAATGACGCCATTACATCGAGCGCAAAAGAACCGGTGAACCGTTTTCTTCAACCGGTTTATTGAATCGAACTGTCCGAAAGAAATACTGGTGATCCAAAAACCGATGCAACCGGTTCTTTACTCATGAACGAGTCATTATCTGTCTCGGCTCGGTGTTCATCTCTCTCTTCACAGCAGTTCAGTCAGTGTACTGTTTGAGTACATGCATTACTCCGGGATATTGGTTTGTTTGAACTCAGAGGGAGTGTCTGCCGCATCAAACAAGTTAACAGCTTAAGTCATTTGTGGATTAATGCGTATTGGAGATGCGAACCGTTTAAAACGATTCAGTTCGATTTGGTGAACTGAATGATTCGTTCGTGAACCGGATATCACAAAACTGCTTTGTTTTGAACTCTCTCACAACAGACACGGAAGAGAAGACAATGCTGAATAAAGTTGTAGTTTTTGCTATTTTTGGACCAAAATGTATTTTCGATGCTTCAAACAATTCCTACGTACCCTCTGATGTCACATGGACTACTTTGATTATGTCTTTCTTACCTTTCTGGACATGGACAGCAGACCGTACACACAGCTTCAATGGAGGGACTGAGAGCTCTCGGACTAAATCTAAAATATCTTAAACTGTGTTCAGAAGATAAACAGAGGTCTTACGGGTTTGGAACAACATGAGGGTGAGTTATTAATGACATAATTTTGCTATCTGGGTGAACTAACCCTTTAAAAATGATTCTAGAGTGTGAAGCATTATATTTCCTATCAAGATTCACAAAATTGCAATCTCACACAAATGAATGCACAGTTGCAACTAGAGATTTAACGGACACGAACACCTTTCCATCATTTTGCAATGATTTGCAGGAGAAAATGTTATAAGAGAAATCTTAAACTGCGATAAAATTTTGTTTTTGTATTTTTTAGTCCAGCTATCTGTGACATTTGACAAAGAAAAGCATTGGGGCATTTAAAATGAGCTCATTTACTGATGCTAATAAAAACACTGCACAAAACATAAGAGTCTGACTACACCACACAGCTGTGCAACACACTGAGGATGAAGTATGTGTTATGGGTCAAATTCTAACTAACACAGCACAGGATATGACACATCATGGAACCGTTAGAAATAGAGATGCTTCTGATAAATGATTTTGCAAAAACCCTCAGAGAATGTGATTAATGGTTAACATCTGTAGATAAATTAGCACTACAGGAAATTTTTTCAAACCACAAAAATATAAGATAAACAGTCACATTTACATTAGGGCTGGATAATATATTGAAGAAAAAAAACACTGGGAAAAAATGCCAAAAAATGGAGTTGTAAATATTAATATTGTAATTGTAATTGTACAGATGTACTACAAAAATTATACAGATAATTATCTTTAATATATTTCTTATCAAATATTTGTAAAATTATATGTATATTTAAATATAATAATAATCATGATTAAATTAAAATTTAATTAAATTCTGAATTATTATTATTTTATAGCCAAACCGAAAGGTTGAAAGATATGTACAATTTTTGTTCAAATTTTGATCAAATTCTATTAAATTTATGGTTGATAAAAGAGGTTTTAATTACTGAAGAATATACTGTAAATATACAGTGTAAACAGAATAAAGTGCACATTTTTCAAGTTTCCTAAACACTAAAGGATGGTTCACATTCAGAAAAAAAATAATAATATTTTTGCTTTTTTTATAGTTATTATTATTATTATTTATGCAGATGCACTTCCCAAACAAGTAATTCTAGAATTATTAATTATTTCCAAATACAGCAATTTAAGTCGTCTTGTATAGATGCTGTATGTTCAACTGATCGTAAGCTGGTAGCTGATTTTTTTTAAACATTGTAGCTCATTTCTAGTTCTACTTTAATCAGAACAGTTCCCAGTGGTTTGCATGATCTGTCAGCTATTCTGGGGAATTTCCTTAGGGGTGCTTCTCTGAACCCTAGATATGAGTTAACATACCTTTGAACATTAAAGAAATGCTTGTTTTAGCCTTAAAAAATGATTTCTGTTCGATAAACGTTCCAAGTATCATGTACCATTTTAAAGTTGGTGAACAAAATAAAACAAAAGAAGAGGAAAGTTTTCATACCTCAAGTCAGTTCAGACACAGACTCAGACTCAGAAGAGATAATGACACTTTCTCTCAAACATAATGCTGCTTATAACCAGGTTAGTGTGACACACACACACCCCTATAAATGGCACAAAAGGAAGGAAGCCATTCTTACTTCCTGTTTAACTCCAAACAAGTGTAATTATTAAACACAAACACGGACATAAATTATCATACATTTACAAATTATTATTATTATAATTATTATTAATATAATGCATTTATACAATATATTATTATTATTATTAAATATTTATATAAATATTAATTTAAATATTTCAAAGCAGAAAATGCATTTCATTTTTTATATTAAAAAAATTATTCAGCTTAAATGTATTTTTCACAAATTTATTTGCATAATGATAATAATAGAATAGATAATAATAGAAAAATATATACAACCACACAATGACAATAATAAAAAATAATTAGAATATTATTATTATTATATACATATTTCACTCTATGCTTAAAATCAAACTCATCTGACGTTTATTTATTTCACAAGAATCTGTTTTCTCTTGTTTTGACTGTTGTCATGCGGTTGCTAAGGTGTTTTGGGTGGTTGTTTACTGCCAAAATAAAACAGTATCTATATGACACATCAAAGTTTAATATGACAGAGACAGTATTATTTATTTCATAACATATTATAAGAATGCTATATTATTTTCAGTCATTTTCAAGGCTATTATTTTAGGCAAAATGCACTTGTCTATTGTAAGGAGAAAGTGTTTTGAGACGTGATGGGACGCACATTTCTTCTTTTGCTGAACTCAAGATTGTCCAATAGTGGTCAAATTTGGAATGTGCAATACTGAGAATATTGAAAACATGTCTGACTTCTACTTTCACTTTAAACTGGATGCTGTTTTAGGATAAATATGCTGTTTCTATTCATGTTTACAACTGAATGAGCAATTTTGGGACAAACCTGTATTTTTTTTTTCCCCCAGACGTCCAAGAGATTGTGCTAGTGATGTGTTGAACACGGGTTAATCAGGTTTTGTGGGACAGATGAATTAGCCAAAGGCAAATTCAAGCACAGGTCATCATTATTTACTCACCTTAATGTTGTTCCAAACCCGAATAAAGTTTGTTCTTCTGAGTAAAACCAAAGTTAGGCCGAATGTTTACACTCCTCTGTAACGTGAAAGTAAATGACTGAAGTTGTGGAGAATCAACACTGTAAATGAACCATAAAAGTAGCTCATATGACTCACGCTCTACATTCAGCTTATTCGATAGCTTGATGTGAGGAAGAGACCTCGATTTTCACTTTAAATCATTCCTTCCCTCTGATCTCATTTATGCGTGCACATATTGAAATGTGTTAACTAAAATGACAACTGAAAACTTATGAATAAAAGCGATATAAATATATTTTATTAACTTTTTTAGTTTATTAATCTTTTTAATTGTAATTTTATTTTGAAATAATTGTATTAAATATTAAAATAGAACATATATATATATATATATATATATATATATATATATATATATATATATGTTCTATTTTAATATTTAATAAAATTATTTCAAAATAAATAAATCTATATTACGGTGGAAATCACCAGAGGCTTACGATACGATACGATACGATACTTCTGTCGCAATATTACAATATTATCGCGATTTTAACTATATTGCGATATTCTGCGATATAACAGTGCAACTTGAACTTGTACAAAAAGGTTGTGCAGACCCTTCAGCAATTGGGGCATTTGAAAGTCAATTACTCTTAAATTTTAATTAAATTAGAAAAATAATGGTCTTACATCTAGGGATGCATCAAAATTGTGGATGCACTTGGCCGAAAACTGAAAATGCATTGTAATTATTATTTTATTAAATAATATAAAGTAGTTTTGTAAGACTCTTTTTTTTTTTACAAAAAGTTTTGTATTTTTATTATTAAAAAATAATAATAAATAAATAAAATAACCACACATCGACTGAAACTATAACACAATAAAACTGGACAGAGTTTATTGGTTAATTATTGTAAAACACTTTACAATAAGGTTCATTAGTTAACATTAGTTAACTACTTTAGTTAAAGAACTAAGAATGAAGCATTTATTCATCTCAATTTATTTAATTTCAACATTTATTCATTCATTATTAAAATCAAGTTGTGCTAGTTAACAGTTCATGCACTCTGAATTAACATGAACTAACAATGAACAACTGTATTCTCATTAACTACTGTAGCATTAAGAAAGATTAATAAATACTGTAATAAATGTATTGTTCATTGTTTGTTCATGCTGGTTAATACAATAACTAATGGAACCTTGATGTAAAGTTTTTCTAACTTTAATATTAAATATCAAAATATTATTTTTTAACACTTTTATGTAACAAAATCAGATATAAGTTGTTGTTTTTGACAAATTATCCAAATAGATTTGCATCGATTCATGTATAATTTTTCCCCCACCACTAATATATATATATAAGTAGTTATTAATATTTTGAATTTGATTTGTTTTTTATATTTTTAGCTTTTAGTTTAATTGTATTTTTAGCATTTAGTTAGTTTTGTTACTATACAGTAATCTTACTATAAAAAAACGTCTAAAGTATTTATTAATAAAAATGTTTATGTCAGAAAGTTTACATTATTAAAGCTGTATCTGGTAATATTATTTAATGAAACTAACATTAAACAGTTGTATGTTTATTAACTAAGGTTTTAACAGATTGGTAGTTGTAGGTTAATGCATTAACTAACATCACCTAATGGGAATGTATTGTAAAGTGTTACCAACAAAATTATTAAAACTAAAGTTAAATAAGTTTCAAAATATTAATAAATACCAAAATAGGTCACTTTTATTTTCATTGCACGAGAATGAGGATGTCTTCAACGTTTCTCCTTTTGTGTTCTACAGAAGAACGAAAAATCACACGGGTCTGAGATGTCACAATTTTCATTACAAGAGAAACCAACCACACCAAAGCCCACAGAACTTCTCTTAACGGTGTATGAATGTGTACGAGACGTCACGCTGTCAACCAAAAGCCACTGAGAGCCTCTTCAGAAACGAAGGTGAAGGTGAGAGGAAGTTAAATGAGACAGACTCATCACGTCACACTGAATCGCTGCCTGCCGTTTAATCAGAGACTGTGGCAATCAGCAACACCTCCTCTGACATTTGAGCAGATACGGTCCGTCCCGCATGCTGAAAGATGAAGCCATGGCATAATTAGACTGCCCTGTTCTGCATCTCGCCCTATAATTACCCGGAAATCTGCTGAGAGTGTGTGAACGAGCAACACACTGTTTATTAAAACACGGTTGAGTGGCATTTACCTGAACATCTACTGATTGATCAGATGATTGTCTCGTCAAGATAACGGCATGTTGGTATTTCTTGTAATGTTTAGTAAAGTTTCAAACCAGAAATAGCCTACAAGCACCTTACACAAGCCCAAGGCAGAGAAATGTGCCAGCACATGTCTATTATACAGTACGTCTGTTTACATCAGCACGACATACTTGTAGAGAATTTGCTCTTTTGCTGCAATGCATGTATAGGATGTTTCCTACCAGATGTCAAAAAGACGTTAAGATGTCATGTTTATTATTTACAATGCATGCAAACCTTACATCTTAAAGACGTCTATCAGATACACAGCAGATGCTTTCCAGATAACTTTCAGCCATTAAAGCAGGATGGATTCTGATTGGCTGTCAATGTTTCTATCGTTCATCAGCCAGATAAAGTCGTTTTGAAAGTGAAACCACTGTTCGGTGTAAACCCTGCTATTCTTTGAAATTGAGAACATTTTTTAAAACCAATTTATAAAACTAACATGTTACTGTACTACAGATGCCAATCAATGAAGTGGCAACCACCTCAACATTTTGCTTGGGAAAGCACCACTCTTAGCAACTTTACAAAATGTTTCTTTAGTTCTTTCGGTTTACTTACTCAGAACAAAACCATTATTTCCTTCCCGGTTGACCACATAGTGTTATCAAACATATATTGCTGCTATGAGACAGCTTTGTGGTTTTAAACTTGAACAAAACTACATTTTAACAACTGATGGAGAATCTCTATTGGTTTGAACACAGCAATGCAGGCTTTCATCTGATCCTGTGTGGTTAATTTAAAGGTTTCTTCAAGCATTTTATTCACAGTGACTCATATATGGCACCACCTTGTGGCCTTGTTTAATAAAAAAAAAAAGAAGAAGAAGAAGAAGAAGAAGTTTACAAATTTTAAATGAATAAATAAATGCTTAAGAATAAGATTAAACAAAATAAATAAATGCACTTTTTGATTAAAATAAATAAATGTATTACAATACAAATAAAAATCGATTTACATAATGTATTTAACATGTAAAAGAAACAAAATATTTCCACATTAAATTCTACCCCTTTTTTATATACATTTTTAACAGTATAAACTGGGTCTTTATACATTAAAATATTATATATATATATACACACTGTCTTTTGTTGTTATTAATATAATTATAAGGAGACTTTTGTTTCATTTTGAACAATTTTGTGTATTATGTTGAATCATACAAAGTTAAGACCGTGTAAATGGTAAATTCACCTAATAATCTTAATTCTATCATTATTTACTCACCTTCATGTCTTTCCAAATATGCATGATCTCATATCTTCTGTGAAACACAAGATATATATATATATATATATATATATATATATATATATATATATATATATATATATATATATATATATATATATATATATATATATATATATATATTTACAGAATACTAAAATAAAAAAAAGTTTAAGGTGAAATGCATTTAAAAAAAACATCGTGTCCCAGTTTACCAGTCACTTCTGAAATTTTGTGCAGATCTTTATCATTTGAATGCCTCTGGAACATATTATAAAAGCCAATGAAATATGATCAGAAGTGTCCCACTTTACCTGGATTCCCCTCTGTATCACTCAACAGGAAAGTGTGTGTTGTTTCAGACGCCTCTGTCACAGGAAAGATAGATGAGATCTTTATGCACAAAGGTTAAAAAAAAAAGATGCAGCTTTTGCTGATGTAAAAGTAGGTCAGAAAAGACACAAACTCACATTTAAAGTGTGACAGCAGTGCTCAGAATAAAACAGTAGTGATAAATAGATCTGGTGTCTAGTAAACTTGCAGGGTACGATTGCAATGCACTGAAGAATGCAAGCGCACATGTAATGCAATGCACAAAAAAGCATTTAAGCAAAATTGTGTACAATCTTTAGACTTGTCTATTTAAAGAATGCATGTATATTCGTTAGCATTTGAATTCATCTTAATGGCAGTTGTTCAGCTAGCAAATGCAGTCTTGTAAATAATCAGAGTGCATTCTGCCATCTTTGCACAAGGAAAATGTTTTGAGAGAATAACTTACGATCCAATCACTTGAGCTATAAATGCAACCATCACATGCAGCTTGTCCTTATTTTCATCAGCACTAAAAAAAAAAGAGAAACAGACACAATATAGTTATCATCTAATCATATAACAAACAACAAACTGTGACATTCAAGTTTTGGAAGAGACAAAGATAACCAAGTTAGGAACCAAGTTAAAATCTGCTTTAGTAACACCAAATATAAATTAGATGTTATAAATGAATTATTAGCCATTATAAACATAATTGACGAAAAGGATAAAAAAACAACCTGTACCTCCAAATGCTGTAGCAGGAACAGGAAGTGACATCATAGAAACAGGTTTTATTAGTCTATCTAAAGAGATGACATGTTAAAAACAAGCTATGCATGCTGAGTGCTGGGTAAAAAATAAAACAGCATTCATGCATAATGGGTGAGAAGTTCAGGATGGAGAAATAATAAATGGATGCATGATTTGAATGAGTTTCTTTTATTAAAATATTAGAAGCAAAGCACATTTGGTTTAAAAAGTTGTTGTACTGATTACATGTTATTGAAAGCTGTTCAGATGTACAGTTCACACGCAGTTGTGTTTTGCAATGTAATTTGTTCACTCAAGCTCTTAATTTCATTGTTAATGAAACTGCTTATGCAAAGATTTAGGTTAAATATTCATGCAATCAGCATGTGCATGCTTGATTTTTATTCTGGAATCATTTTTAAGCTTCTCCACTTCTGTCTGGTGGTGCATCTGTATTACATTAATTAGCTTTGGACTGGATGATAAGCACCAATGATGTATACGCTAGCAGATTATTTAATTCAAAAACTTGACTTGACATTTTTAGAGGATGCTGTCATCAGAGCTTTGTGTTCGCACTTCAGGTTTCCCACGGTTAAATAAAGAGCTGCAGAGAGCCGAGCCGCAGCAAGGAACGAGCAAGCGTGTCACCAGCCCCTGCAACACCTTCTTAAAAGTCTCTCTGAGAGCGGAAGAAGAGAAGTAGAATATGAAGGGGTCGAGGCATGCATTCAGCGTGCTGGTGAGTAAAGCATGTTCTCTCCATTTAGAGCTTTGGCTATTTACGAATCCATCCACGTGTGAGATGTTGAAGGGCATGAAACAGATAACAAAGACCAGAAGCGTGCCCAACGCCATGCCAATGGCTCTATAGCGCTTCTTGATATTGACAGCGGATAGACGGGAAAGTATGCGGATGCACTGGATGTAGCAGAAACAGCAGATGATGAATGGGATGAGGAAGAAGACAACAGAAAGCTCCAGACGAATCGGCAGGAGGATATCAAGCTGTTCTTTACTGAATTCTACATAACAGGTGTTACGCTTGGATGGATCAGTGGTGTTGGGGTTAAAATAGTGGTGGTATTGTATGATGTAGACGATACTGCAGTGTCCCATTGACATCAGCGCGAATATGACGCAGGCTATCACGGCACTTCTGGGATTACGTTTGAGCCTGTATTTAATGGGGAACGCCACTCCCAGGTAGCGCTCCACGCTGATGGCCGTCAGGTGGAGGACGCTGTTGGCGATGACCGAGTAAAAGATGAATCCTGTCAGAGGGCAGAGGAAGTAAGGCATTGTCCATTTCATGTTGGCCGCCTCCACCATGCGAAACGGCAGGAAGAAGAGGAAGATCAGGTCAGAGATGGTTAAACTGAATAACAGCACGTCCATCGGGGTGGAGCGCTGGCGCACCTTCTGGAAGAAAGTGTAGAAAGCCAAGATGTTGGTGGGAAGACCTGTGATCAACGTGAATCCATAGACCGCTAACACCAGCTTACTGAGACCAACTGTCCACGCCATCGTCACCAAATGCCACGAACACTCTGTAAGACAGAGAAAATGAGAAAATGCTATTGTTTTTATGTTACGTTTAATGCTATTTACAACGGAAGTCCATTTCCTGCACATAAGGGGAAAAAAAATCATGCTTTTGTATTTTTTGTAAAAGGTGTTCCTGTAGCTCAAGTGGTAGAGCATTGCATGTCAAGCGCAAGGTTGGGGGTTCGATTCCCCGGGAACACGTAATAGGTAAAAATGTATAGCCTGAATGCACTGTTAAGTCGCTTTGGATAAAAGCGTCTGCTAAATGCATAAATGTAATTTTAAATATGAGATAACATAGGATTAAAAAGTTGAACTATTTGATTTATCAAAAAAATATAGTAAAAGTCATAATTATGAGATAAGTCATAGTTACGACAAATATTCATTATGAGGAAAAAGTCAAAGTTATGACCAAAAATCATGGCCGTAGCCAGCTATGAGGTCACCGAGGTCCGGACCTCTGTGCATTTTTCATGTTCGAAAATAAAATTTGGGTCACACGTTATTTTAGAATCCAATTCTCACTATTAACTAACCATTAACTATGACTTTTGCCTCTATTAACTCCTTATTTGCTGTTTATTAATAGTTTATAAGGTAGTTGTTAAGTTTAGGGTATTGGGTAGGATTATGGATGTCATTCATTATATGTACTTTATAAGCACTAATAAACAGCTAATATGTTAATAATAGACATGCTAATAAGCAACTAGTTATTAGTGTGAATTGGGCCCTATACTAAAGTGTTACCAAAATTTGTTGTAAGATAAAAAGTAAATATTTTGAGATCCTACAACAGGCACAGCTCATCTATAGAGCCCCACCAAAACTGAAGCAATAATAAGTTGTAAATGTGGTCAGCATTCTGCAACAAATATTTTTCTGATTTTCAATGGTCGTAAAGTAAGCTGTATATATTAAAATCTCATGCATGGCTTTTGCAGGCATGTAAAAAAGGGGTCATACGATCTGTTTAAGCGGTTTAAGGTTAAAAAAAACACTATTTTCCACATTATTATTTCCCCTCTATGCCCCGCCTTCTGAAACGTGTCGATTTGCACAAACCTCATCTCTCTGAAAAGCGAGGTGTGCTGTGATTGGCCAGCTGTCCAGCATGTTGTGATTGGCCGAATGCCTCAAGCGTGTGACGGAGATGTTACGCCTCTTAACACATTGTGAAGCTTTGTCCGGCCGGAGCGACAAGACAAAAACATAAAACCCATTATAAACATGATTTCTATTCGTATCTTCTTTTGGAAGGCAAAAACAAAGTATTTTTGCTTTCTCCACAGAACAATGTCACACTGGGCCTAGAATAAAAAGGTAATATAATAAAGCTAATAAAAGGTACGCCTTCTTTCTTTGTGTGTACATCTGTGCGGCTTTATGCAAATCTTCCCACATACTGACGTAGATATGTGGAGGCGTGTTAGAACGAGCTGTTTCAGGGGGATGTGGATTTGTTTTCTTTAGTCTTTGCATCTTCTTTATTCACCAAGAGCTCGAAAACACTCCAAAGAGAAAGGAAATTTTGAAATTGCATCATATGACTTCTTTAAGCGTGGCAGATGGTGCCTGAGCCCTACCGAGCTCAACAGCGCCCCACAGTTTTGCAACGTAATTCTGTGGTGAAAAGGGGAACTGCAGCGTTCCACCAAGATGATATCAATCCACTTCTGCCAAAATGTAGTCCACATGTGTTCAGAGATTAGAATATAAAGTTTACAAAATGCTTTTTCATATATTAATGCTTAAACCCAGAACCTGCCCCACCTTAATTTACGGTAAGGAGCAGCTACCGTCCAACAAGAAGCGATAATTATAAAAATAAAAAGTCAAAATTATCACATACCAAGTCATAATTATGAGATAAACGTCTTATGACGTCAGTTATGAGACAAAGCATAATTATGACGTCAATTATGAGATTAACCCTAAATTGACTAAGTTATAATTATGTCTTTATTTAGACTTCATCTCATGAGATTTTGAAGATGAAGTTGAAATTGTAAAAAATATATTATTCTTTGTCAGTTAACGCATTAACTAATGTTTACAAATGAGACCTTATTTTAAAGTGTTACAAAAAGTATTAATTATCTATAATATTTTTTAACAATGATTTTAATGATCTATAAGCACTTGTAAAATAATTGTATAGCACTATTTTACCAGTACAGTACATAACTTATTTTATGCATTTGTTTTTCGTTCTAACCAACTTTACAGAGCATTAAAGAGTCAGGCTTAAAATATTTCTTATCCTATGACTCCATCTAGTGGATAGTGTGACAGCCTTCATCTGTCAGTTGAAATATCTGATAATTTTAATTTGGGGATAATGAGATTTGGATAAAGAGATGATGTTTGAAGCAAAACAGTTAAAAAAATGGCACACTTCCTAATAGGGTATCTATATGATCAGCCTCAACTGCTGTAAGTTTCGAAATCGAACAATGTATGTGCAAGTTACAACACACTTCCTGTTTCCTTTTTTTTTCTTTACATAAATTTGTCATGGCCAAATCATTTGACATTAAAAATCCCCTTGCAACTTAACATCACCAATATCTTGAGATCATGTTGACTAAGTTTGGTGGCAATCGGATGAAAAACCTAGGAGGAATACTTCACATTCTATAGCATGAGTTTTTCACCAAACTCAAAATAGCCAACTCCCTGTTGGCCGGAATTAATGACATGCAATGTGAAACTACTTTGGCTTGATGATATCTGTACATGTACTGAGTTTCAAATGTTTAGGTGCAAGTATGTATGATATATTGCTGTAGAGTCCCTTTGCCATGCCTGAGTTTTGCAAAGCTATTTTGCTAAGTTTTTTTTATAAAATATGGCCCTGATAACCTTCAAGCAAGAGCAATACATGCAATACTCCACAATTGAAAGAGTCTCGGTTACACTTTAATACTGTGTTAACTGATGCATGCTGAGGTTCTGTTATCACTATCTCTTCAAAAGAAAACACCATCTTTTACACATGACAGGACAGGAAGTTGATCTCATCTATATCAACTATTGGCAAGCAATGATTTGGCATAGTCAAACCACAATTTTATTGTTTTAGTATCAGTGAAATACTTTACGAAGAGTTCTTCTCATTAATGTAATTGTTCTCTGCAGGAACTGGTATCTTGACCACACAATGGAGCTTTAGGGGAGTAAAGAATCCTATTTATTAAAGGCAATGAAACCATCTGTGCAACATATGCATCTACTGTATGCTTGAAGTAATAAAAAGAAGCATGCAGTATGTGTAGGACGGACTCCAGTAAATTCTAAATATATTGCATCACGTCTCAGGAAATGCATAGACTTGTCACATGATCAGGTGTTATTTCTAAGAAAAAAAATATTCCGCAACACACATACAGAGATCAGAATGCATGATTAGGTTATACATTTTCAGACCATATTTGGAATATCCAACAGTTTAATTATTTGTTGATTTTGATTTGCGAGATCCTTAATACATTTACTACAAGCTACTAAAAATATTAATACTTAAAATAAATTCCATAGAATACGAATTCAGCTGCATATGCATGTGAGATGTGAAAAGGGGAATACCAGCGATGCAAAAAGAATATTATTAGTGATAATGTGAAGAAGAAGAAAAAAACAGTTTGTAGATTTAGCTACTTCTCAGAAATGATTGACATGAATGAATTACTGTAACCACAGAGAGAATTTGATAGATAGATAGATAGATAGATAGATAGATAGATAGATAGATAAATAGATAGATAGATGCATGCATACACATATAAACACATTTAAGGAAATGTTTCATTCTCACAAGCAATTCAAATGAATGTCAATGAAAATTAATTGTTGTTGTTGTAAATATTAAAATGCATATTTTCTGGTATTTGAGGAGCCCATATTTATAAATGTGATTTTTATGAATACATAATTATATTTAAATGTCTTCTCTGTAGCATATAGACATTTTCTGATCAAAACCCAAAAAAGTTTACTTGATGAAGCATCAGAGTGTTCAAATAAATCATGAAAACAGTAGTAGAAAATATGCAATATACCTTAATAACTCAGTCCAGTACTAGAGATTCAAAAGTGATAACGCGATGCTCTGCTAAAGATTCTCCTCTTGTCACTTTGACTCATGCTGCACCTATGATGACAAAACAGGAAAGAAGCAAAATATTTTTTTATTTCACAGAAGGAGGTGAACTTATTTTCCAAACAGCAAGGGACGCTTTTTTTTTTTCTAGCACTGCATGTCTATAAATACATGCACACTGAACTAATATTTATTTCATCCGTTTCTGTTGAAGTCAAAGAGGGAAGTTAGTTCTTCTACAAACCTCTTTTTGAGAATTCACTGCGTCTTCAGTTGCGCTGCATTACCTCACTTGCAAATTTGTGTTTTGTGTCTAACTTGGAAACTCTTGTATTAAATATGTAATAAAAAACAAAGTGATAAAAACTGAGAATTTATTAGTAAAAAAAAAAAAAAGTACATGACATAAACCATCTGACCAAACATTTGCTTTTCATCATATTTTTGCAAGGCCCGTCAACAACCTATTTTACTTAAACTCATTAGAATGTTCCACAAAATTAAAGAGCGTAATTAATTACACGTCCGTTAGGTGTATCTCCTTCATTCTCAAATGCATAATCCATCCACAAAAGCATCGTAGCGGATCGAACTAATTGAGTGGCGCTACAAGAAGCATCTGTGAGCAGAAAGCTGAATAAAGGACAAACAGCAGCAGTCCATTATTTATCATTTAGTCGTTAAGTCCTGCCACCCATCCTGATTCATTTGGAAGTCTTCCTGTCAGTGCAAAAACACTGCATTGTGTTTTATTTTTTTTAGACACTTGAGCACAAGAAAAATCCTTAAGCAGCATTGTTCACCAGGATGAAATTCACACAGTGTCCTGTTCAACAGCCGCGGATTTCTCATGCATAAATTACAGCTGTGCAGGAGAAACAAAAACATCAGTCTTTTTATCAATAATGCCATCCCTCCGACAAAATACAAAGATCTGTATGGCACAGTAAGCCGAGGGCCGGAGGAATGGCTGAGCGTTTGTTTCTTTCCACCAGAGAGACATTGTGCTTTGTACGAAAGTTTTGCGCAGTCCAAATAGTGTCGAGCCAGACGAGCACTGCATTTTCTCAACGTCTGGGTCTGCCTCTGTGGACCTGCTGGAGAGGAGAGGGAGAAAAGAAAGAACAAAATGCTTCATTTGATATAAATCATGTCTAAAGGCCCTTTCACGTTGCTTGAGTCAGCGTTGGACAGTGAACTCAACTTGGCCCAATTTCAACTTCAACCCCGTTCGCTGATCTTTTTTTAATGATTTTGAAAGCCAATGATAAGCACGATTTGCATGACGTATGAAAAGTCTGGATGTGCAATGATAAGTCTAACTCTGCATTCAAGCTAATCATTTAGAATAAAAGGAACTTAAAAACATTATAATAACTGTAAAATATTAAGGTCTTCAATGCATCATCATGCATTTTTGTGCATTAACCACACACACACACACACGTCTGAATAATAAATACAATACTTTTACAGAATTTATTAACCTGTATGTCATTTACTCAACACTTATTTATACATGTTTAAATCAAAAGATAGATATTGCACTAAAAAAAAACATGATCAATTTTTTAATTAAAAAAAGATGTAAAAACACATTACTCATTGTCAGTTAATGGATTAAAGTTATCAATTGACCTAATTTAAAACATCAAAAGAATTAAGAAACAATAACTTGTTGTACTTTTCTTTCTACACTGACTTTGAAACAATCACCACAGATGCTCTTTCAGATTCAAATGTGGTTGTTTTCACACCTAGCGACTTCTTCAAATTTTGTGATGCCGCCCTCAGCATTTTTCACACTGTGGTTCAAACAGAGCACTAGTCTTGATGCTAGAAGTCATCTGAAAGAGCATTAAAATATTTACATACTTATTAGTGACTTATTTGGTAACACTATAGAGTGATGAAACACAAAAAGCATGTGTTCATCTTACATTAGCGTGTTACTAAACTCACAATCAATTTTTAATCTATACTGTAAATAATTATGCATTTCTCCTGATTCATCATCTTGAATTTAATGTGAACATCGTGGCTTTGGAACATCATTTATGTCAAATGCCCATGAAAGATTGAAACGCTGACTATAGAGGTGGCTGAATTGGTTTTGGAACAAAGCATCAGTAAAATATGGATATAAATACCGAACTGTAAATACATCCCACCCAATTCAACAACTCCAGACATTCAATTAATATCTTGTAAAGCAAAAAGCTCCATGCTTGTAATAAACAAATCCACCATTAAGACGTTTTTAACTTCAAAGACTTCAGAGACAAGAGGAGATGGACTTTTTCACCTATGGAAGCATTATTATGGATTACAATCTCATATTTTTGACAGAAGCGACAGTTTAAAGTTAGACAATTTAAAGCGTCTTGATGGATTTGTTTCTTACAAACACGTAGATTTTCAATTCACAAGATGTTAATTGATGGACTGGAGTGCTTTGGATTTCTTGTGGATTATTGTGATGTTTTTATCAGCTGTTATCAGCTCATTCTGATGGCACCCATTCACTGCAGAGCATTCATTGGTGAGCAAGTGATGGAATGCTACATTTCTCTAAATCGGATAAACAAAAACTCATCAGGAAATTGATTTTTTTTTATTAAATATTTCTTTATAATTTTAAATCTAATAAAAATGGGTGTACAAAACATTTAAACTAATTTTCTAAAAAAAAAATCTCATCTAGTTGAATCATGTATAACTTAAAAAAATTTTTTTGATGGGTTAAAGTAATGGAGAAACATCTAGTGGATCATGACATGGTCACTGCATTAAATGCATCAGCCATAAAATGTGTTGCATGTTGCATACCTGACGCATGTGTGTTGGGTGCCCATGCACGGTTGCATGCATTGGATGCACTCCTGGCATTCGCTGTGGACTTGTATGCAACACTCCGGTTTGCTTGTGCATGTTTGGAGATCTGTGTCTGCGTTGCACGGTCACAGGCTGGATGGTGCGCGGCTGCTGCATGCGTTCACGTGGAAGTTTCTGGAACTGGTCTGGCCGCAGCACTGGAGGTGGAGTAGGAGGCCTCTGGCCCACTTTGTTGAGCTGCTGGACGGGTTGAGAAGGTCCAGGATTCTGCAAGGCAGCTTGAGACTGCTGGAACCAGTTGGCAGAAGGGTTATCGATTTGGGTGGTGTGTTGGCGTAGGGCAGCCTCAGTGAGAGGAATGGATGGCTGAGGCACGGTCTGATTTGGTCTGGTGCCAGCTTGTGTTTGAGGTATGATCGTTCCCCTTGGTTGACCAATGGGGATTGTATTCTGACCATGAGATGTTTGGGTTTGAGGTATGATCGTTCCCCTTGGTTGACCAATGGCGATTGGATTCTGAGCCTGAGAGGTTTGGGTTTGAGGTATAATCGTTCCCCTTGGTTGACCAATGGCGATTGGATTCTGACCCTGAGATGTTTGGGTTTGAGGTATGATCGTTCCCCTTGGTTGACCAATGGCGATTGGATTCTGAGCCTGAGAGGTTTGGGTTTGAGGTATAATCGTTCCCCTTGGTTGACCAATGGCGATTGGATTCTGAGCCTGAGAGGTTTGGGTTTGAGGTATAATCGTTCCCCTTGGTTGACCAATGGCGATTGGATTCTGAGCCTGAGAGGTTTGGGTTTGAGGTATAATTGTTCCCCTTGGTTGACCAATGGCGATTGGATTCTGAGCCTGAGAGGTTTGGGTTTGAGGCATTGCAATCTGGATTTGAGATTGGATTTGTGGTTGGGTGCTTAAGTTCTGTTGGACCGCTTGTCTCTGCACATTTGGGTCCAATTGAGAGTTGTTGGGCACGATTGGTCTCTGGAGGTCTCTTCTTTGGGGAGGAGCAGCTTGGGTCAACCTTCCCGAAGGTTCAGTTTCCCGGTATCTCGGAGCAGAACGATTTCTCTGTGCATCTCGTTGTGGCAAATCTGAAGATCCACTACTGTCTGAACTATAGACTTCGGGGTTGGGATACGCCGGCGTTCCCTGCAAACGGTCCCAAGGCAACTGTTGGAGGTGCGTTCTGGAGTCATTGAACTGGTTGTTGGTCTGAACGGGGTTTGAACGCCGACTTCGCTCTTCTGCTGATGATCTTGAGTTGGGATTTCGGCGGTTTGCATTGGTTTGGTCGGTAGAGTGCGAGTATCCAGTCTGAATGAGGCTGTTGGGTTGGTGAGAACCATTTGGTAAAGCATTATTGAGTGTTGTTTGTGTTTGATTACCAGTCTGAGAATGATTTTGATGGATGGCGTTAGTATGTTGACTCTGTAGTGCACTTTCTCCATGGTTTGCATGTTGCTGGACCACCTGATGTGCTTCTGGAGGGTATGTGTTCAAGTTGACATGCACCGTTTGAGGTTGTGTATTATTAAACTGGTCGGTTCGTGGCAAGGTGTTGAGGTTTACATGAACTGTATGGGCAAGCGCACCAGGCTGAGAACTGCCCGTTTGTATGAGAATATTGGGATTGTTTTGGACAGGTTGTGGGAAGGACCTCTGGGGGTCATTGTTTGGATATGAATTGTTTTGATGCCCATTGTCTGGGACTGTACTGAAGTTGCGTTGGAATACATCAGTGTGCTGTTGGCCATTATTAAGGAGTGGGTTGGAGTTGCTGGGCATGTTTTGTGACATTGTGTTTATGTTCCCATTGTTGTCATTGGGAACGGCAGTGAAGTTTTGTGGGTGTGTGTTGTGTAATGGTGGATTAAGGTGGTTTTCATTGACAAGAGCTCTGTTTGCAATCTGTGGAGAGGGAACATGTGTATTAATGTACATTAAAAGAGATGTTAAGACGAGTCAATATCATGTACTTTACAATGATTGCAAGGTGCTTTTATGTGGCCATTAAGTTTTGTAAAAGACGTTAAACTGGTTTTGTAATTTTTTTTCCTTGAAAATAAAGTATAAGAGTGTCAATATAAAGATGTTTTAATAGCATCTTAACTCTTTCCCCGCCATGCATTTCTGATCATTTTCATTTAGATTTTATGGCCCCCAGAATATTTTGTTGTATGAATATCTGAACATGCAATAAATCAAAATAAAGACGTTTCATTCGGCAGTTTTATTTTATATGCCGATTGGATTATTTTTCATATGCATCTGCTTAAATATGCTAGTTTCTGCATTTTCCTCGCCTGTGTTTTTGATCGGGAGATACTGGACTCATTCGGTTTTTGGTGGGAAACGTTAAGTAGGGAAAACAGTGATTGGAGTTGGTAAGTTCAATTAATTGATGTGAATACATTCAGAATCATTTTAATGAATCAATTCTGAACGTAATGATTCATTTACACGATTACAAAAAATTTCACATTATCTGTGTGCCAAATGTAATTATATTTCTGCTATATTTTGTTATTAAAAAAAATCATATAATATTTAATAAATACAATTGTATATATATATATATATATATATATATATATATATATATATATATATACACATAATTGCATATAGATAGATAGATAGATAGATAGTATAGAAGAATCATTATTATATTAATATTATTTTATGTTTTATATTATATATTGAATATTATTTATCTTTTAAAAATTATAAGAATCAAATGTAATTTAAAATATTTTTATTATTGTATATTTTTATGACTTTTTATTTACTATTTAACAATAATAATAATAATAATAACATTTAATTTTTTTTTTTTTTTACAAATAATTACAATAACTATTAATAATATATATATAAAAATATATATTTTTGCCAAATTGTCCATTATTCTACATTACACAGAACACAAAAGGAGAATGTGACGCTGTCTTACTGTGATTCCTTCATTCTGGTTTGCATTCTGACGTCCAATAGTATCTTTGAGTCTCCGATCCACTGCAAATATGAGCAGATAAGCATCAAAACATACCAAAACAAAACAATGAACTGAAGCATTTAACAGGGACATACCGTTTCTTTGTCGCAGAAGCAAAATAATGACAACAATAATTATGATGAGTGCAACAACACAGGCAACAACGATCCCCGCCACAGCGCCTCCGCTCAGACACGTACCTGTAAACATCATTTTTAGATTTTACATATTTACTCACTGCTAATAACAGAAGACACATCACGGAAACATTGATAATGGAGACAGCAAACACAAGAAAGAACCCTGAAATAGGAAAATCATTGTAGGAGGATGAAAATTATGGCTCGTTCTAGTGAGGCGGCGTGTGAATTTATCAATCCTGTGGTTGAATACTCCCTCTCCGGTCAAGAAAATTAATGTTAGGCCGAAGAATAAACTGACAGATGCATCTGTCACCAAAAGTGCCACAGAGAGCCATTAACTCACCCACAACAGCCAGGTCAACCTGCTGCTTCGATGTCCCTCCTGTGACATCATTCTGTGCGATGCAGGTGTAACGGCCGCTCTGATTGGAGGAGAAGATCTGCAGACTCAGCACGCCACTCCCTGATTGGCCGGTGGTCACCGGCTGGCCGTTAAGTTCCCATGAGAAGGAGGCAGGAGGTAGAGAGGCAGACGTACAGGTGAGACGCACCGTCTGTCCCACAGTAGCATCTCCTCCACCAACACACTCACTTGAGGTTTTAGTCAACTGTGGGGCGTCTGGTCCATCTGAGGAACCAAAAAATGGTTACATATCACCATAATTGTGTATCATTATATGATTATTATCTATTATCATATATATATATATATATATATATATATATATATATATATATATATATATATATATATATACATATATATATATATATATATATATATATATATATATATGTATATATATATATATATATATATATATATATATATATATATACATGTATATATATATACGTATATATATATATATATATATATATATATGTATATATATATGTATATATATATGTATATATATATATATGTATATATATATGTATATATGTATATATATATATATATATATATATATATATATATATATATATATATATATATACAGTGCCCTCCACAATTATTGGGACCCCTGTTTAAGGGGTGGTCGTGGACTTCTAAAAATTATCCTTTTTTTTTTTTAAACAACATAGAATCCAAATGCAAAAAAAGAAAAAAATCCAACCTTTTATTTAAGTACATTACTTTGGTGGTAAAAAAAAAAAAAATTACACATAAAAAAAAAAAAAAAAAAAAAAAAACTTGAAATCATGTGTGCCACAATTATTGGCACCCCTGACAATTCCACTGAACATTTTTATAGTTTTTTTTAATATATATATATTTCTGTAGTTGCTAAAGTTTGTCAGGGTATCTAGGAACTTTTAATTAGTAATTCATGACCTGGGGTATAAATATGACGTGACAAAGAGGCCTAATTCTCTTACCCATTGGTCAACATGGCAAATACAAGAGAACACACCATTCAAGTAAGGCAGATGTGCGTCGACCTTTATAAGTCAGGCAATGGCTACAAGAAAATAGACACTCGCCTTAACTTGCCCATATCTACAGTCAGAGGAATCATTAAGAAGTTTAAAACAACTGGAACAGTGACAAACAAGGCTTGAAGAGGTCCCAAGTTTATCCTGCCACAACACACAGTGAGGAGGATGGTAAGAGAAGTAAAAAAAAATCCTAAACGCACTGTCACAGAATTGCATCAAAAAGTGGCATCTTGTGGTCACAAAGTCTCCAAAACAACCATCAGACGCTCTCTACATGCCAACAAGCTGTTTGGGAGGCATGCAAGGAAAAGGCCTTTTCTCACGAACACACACAAACGTAAACATCTGGAGTTTGCTAAGCGGCACTGGGACTTCAACTGGGATCGTGTGCTATGGTCAGATGAGACTAAGATTGAGCTTTTTGGCAACAAACACTCTAAGTGGGTCTGGCGAAAAACAAAAGATGAGTATGCCGAAAAACACCTCATGCCCACCGTGAAGTATGGTGGAGGATCTGTGATGCTGCGGGGATGTTTCTCTTTCAAAGCCCCTGGTAACCTTGTTAGGGTGCATGGCATTATGAACGCTTTGAACTAACAGGACATTTTAAATTAAAACCTGATGGCCTCTGCCAGAAAGCTGAAGATGGGTCGTCATTGGGTCTTTCAGCAGGATAATGATCCAAAACATGTGGCAAAATCTACACAAAAATGGTTCAGCAGTCACAAACTCAAGGTCCTCCCATTGTGAAATGTTATAGGAGGAGATTAAGGGCTGTCTTGTTGGCAAAAGGGGGTTGTCCTAGTTTTAACATCAGGGGTGCCAATAATTGTGGGACACATGATTTTACGTTTTTTTTTTTTTTTTTCCTTAAATGTGTGATTTCTGTTTTACCACCAAAGTAATGTACTTAAATAAAAGGTTGGATTTTTCTCTTTTTTTGCATTTGGGTTCTATGTTGTTTAAAAAAAAACACGACCACATCTTAAACAGGGGTGCCAATAATTGTGGAGGGCACTGTATATATATGCATGAGTAAGTCTGATATCAGTACAAAAATTGCTCCCATTATGAAACACTTGAGGAAAAGAAAAAAAAAACTCAAAACAATCAAATTAAATCAGCAAACAGAATTGCAAAACCACTTTTGTTTTCAAACACTCCTCCATCTGCCACTGACTGGATTGTTGGTTGAGCCGGTGTTTTCATGCCCCTCAAACAGACTGCAATTACTCACTAATACAGCAGAAATTAATCCAAAATATGTATTGTGTTATTGTTATGCTTGTCCAGCAAACTGGAACAATTCAAGCTCTTTAGTCATGTTTTTATGCAATGTATCTCTGAACACATGCTGCTGTTATAAAACATGCTCTTATTGGAGAATCTACAAGAAATGTTCACACAACAAGAAATGTAAAAAGAAAAGGTCTTATTGATCAAATTAAACTAGGGGTCCTGAGCATGTTTCCAAAAAGACTGCAAGATGGCTTATTATCAATATATTATAAATAACTAAACTAAACTAACTTTAAATATGGCAAGCAGCTAAAAAAAAACCAGATATTTATTATTTTAATTTAATTCTGTCAGATATTTCACATTCATATTTTTAAATTGTCTTTTTTTATTTCCCACAGTCTTCGAAAAGCGATGTTATTTTAGTATAATTTCAATATTATAGGTTTTATTTTTTATTATTATATTTTTTTTTATGTTATTACATTTTGGTATTTTAGTATTTTTATTTTCTTAATGTCTCTATATAAATTTATTTTCACTTTATAGTTTTTTTTGTTTTTTTTTTCAGTTTAAATTTTAGTTTTTTTAGTACGACAAAAAAATTAAAAAGAAGAAATTTTCCTATGGCACCTAGCTGAATTATTTAAAATATTTAATTATATTTACACAATAATATTTATTTTAAGTAAGCAACATGTTTTTTTAATGGTTTTAATTTTAGTTTACTATAATAAATCTAACCTCGATATATGAGGGAATATTTGACTGCGATTTTTTACTAAAAAAAAAAGAAAAAAAATAATAAAATTGGACAAAAAAAAACAAACAAGTACAATCTGTACCAGAAATATCTCGGATGAGACTAGATTATCCGAAAACAGCCATTGCCACAATTCTGTAATACGGTATGTAAAACATTTTGGGTTTGAATTTCCAGCCAAAAGCTGTGATATATACAGTTACTGTGAATAAAAAAAAACTCAGGACTTAGAATAGAGAAATTCCCCAAAAGATGAGCAGCCTGTAGACTCACAGTAGACACTGAGGGTGGACTTGGCTGTTTGAGCGCTGACGGCGTTGCTGACGGTGCATGTGTATTCTCCTGCATCGTCTCTCCTGGCCTGCTTGATGAGCAGAGATCCAGCGCTGATAGTAATGCGGCTGTCAGAGGAAAGAGCAGTGCCTCCTTTACCCCAAACCACACTGACGTCTGAACCCACAGACCAGCTGCAGCTCAGAGACACGTTCCCACCCTCCAGCGGCAGAGACGGCAGGGACAAACTAACTCCGTTCACAGCATCTGAAGATGGAAAAAACAAGGACAGGGAGAGCAAACAATGTACAGAAAATGTTCATTAACACTGGGTTTTCAAACAGCTTGAAACACGGTCTAAACTATGCATTGTTTTTAAATTTTTTAAATATTTAATCTGCATGCAAAGTTTTGACACATAAAGTAGATGTGTTTTGAAAAGGGTGTAAAATCTGGGTTATTATAGCTAATGAAAACTAAAACCATTTTTACTTGAAATAAAAGAAACTTTAAATGAAAGAGAAGTTTATTTTATTTGCAGCGAGATGCCAAGGCAACATTTCTCATTTTAATTTAGTTTACCTAAAAAAAAAAAAATTAGTTTAATGAAATATCTAAAACCAATACTGAAATGAAAAAGATTATAGATATTTAAAAAAAATATATATATATATATATATATATATATATATATATATATATATATATATTTAAGAGAAATGACAAGCACACATCAACATTTCCAAAAATT
Source organism: Carassius gibelio (assembly GCF_023724105.1). Taxonomy (NCBI): domain Eukaryota; kingdom Metazoa; phylum Chordata; class Actinopteri; order Cypriniformes; family Cyprinidae; genus Carassius; species Carassius gibelio. The sequence continues at coordinate 2,176,882 of NC_068386.1, read as the reverse complement.
AAACTTAAAATTTAAAAAATATATACAAATAATAAAAAAAACTATTGATTTAAATTATATAATAACCCTGGTACAATTTTAATTTTACAACTTTTTATGCTGGGGTCAGATTGGCCCTCCCATTATTTCTATGCAATTTGTCAAAAATAAAATACGAAATATGAATAAAATATGAAAGTTTATTTCAAATTGCAGAATGATTCAAGGATAATTAACTATTTCTTTATCTATCTGTGTATCAATCAAAAAATCTGTCAAAAGGCAGAAGAAGTACAAATAGCAATATATCATATTTATACACTGTAAATATGGTCGTGATTTTAACGGTAAGACACTGTTAATTAATGCTACAGTACAAACCTGTTAAATGGTTAACGATAAGTTCCTGTAAAATTTACAGGGAAAAACGTAAACTGATGTTCCCAGAATTCTCTGCGTTGCATTTAAAATTTTGTTTGAATTTTCTTTTTCTTTTTTAAATAACGGTTTCTTCATAGTTTTTTTCTTATCTGTTATGTTTACTATGGTTGTATGTTACATATAATGCTGTTAAATGAGTGTTTAATGCATATTTCAGTTTAATGAGTCTCACCATAGTGTGAATGTTAAATAATGTTATTATTATTTAAAAGCTGCTTGTGATGGGCTTTGTTTCATCACGTGACTTTCTCATTCTTTTGGTTTCGGTACAAAACAGATTTCAGTACTTCAATAGGTCGGTATATTAACATTATATAAGTTAATGAAATTACAGTATTTAACTGTAAATTTAAGTTAACCACCAAAAAAACCTAAAATGTTGTTACCGTATATTTTACAGTAGAATTCCGGCACAGCTGCCAGTTTTTACCATAAATGTTATGGAATTTTATTTTTTTTTACAAATAATGTTAATACTATTTATACTTGTAAGTAAATGTGCAAAGTCACAACAAGTAATATTGTCTGTGCAACTTATTTCGAACATTAAAATAAGTGACCCCTAACAAAACAGAAATAAAGCAATAAAATGAAGGAATAGTAAATTATTATTCTCACATAATTTATAGTTTTAAGTCTCAGACGAGCAACAATAGATGTTTTCTGTTTCAACATAAATCTTTAGTGTTTTTATACTGCTGATTTCTGGGAAACTGCATGGAAACCAATGCATATCTATTTGACCAGCAACACAGAAGCTGTCATGCATTGTGGACATATGCAGCATCGTTAAGATCATACCAAACACTTTGAGCTGCACTGAACGGGTGTTCACGCCGAATCCAGTGGTAGGCGAGGGTTCGACAGAGACGCTGTAGTTTCCAGAATCACGGATCTGGCTGTTGGTGATTTTGAGCTGAGTGGCCGTGACAGAGATTCTGCCCAGGTACTGCTGGATGGGAATGATGACCGGGCTCCCGTTCGCCCACAAGGCCAGCGTGGCGGCTGTGCTATCGGTCCATCTGATAAGGGACACGTCAGACACCGTCTGTACTGTGAAGACGGCATCTTTCCCTGATGCCACCAGCACTGGTGTCGTCACGATCTGAACTGGAACAGGATCCAGACACACGACGACCAAAGACAAACCTACGGAGAGTTGCATGTAAAAAAAAAGTAAAGGCCGCTTCAACAGAGTTATTTGTTCAGATGTCACACTTAAAAAAAATTATTTGCATTAAATAACTAAAAAAATCTATCAAAGTGTTATTTGATGCTATTGAAATGCTACATCTTTTCTGCTCAGTGACTTGCAAATTGAAAACCCGTTTAACAACCACACAAACACAAATGCATCTGAATGAGAGAAATGAATGTTGCATTCCCACAGGTGTGGCATGAAGAGACACGCAAATGATGTGCGTAAAAGAGCCTGAAATAGCTCTTCAAACAAAACAAGGGAATGCTGTAAAACGAGTAAAACTACCATCTACGTACTTAACCTTTAAAGTATGTCTTGCATCTGTCTGTGTTATTTGTTTTTAATTCTTCAGCAATTGATTTGAACACAATTAGGTGTTGATCATTATATAATTTAATTTATTTTCACAGACTTTTTTTTTATATGACAATCGTTTTTGTACTATTAGCTTACCATTAAAAATTTATTTAAATGTGTATTAATTTATTTTTGCATCAGTTATTTATGTTGCATTTGTTTCTGTTTAAGTTTTATATTTAGTAAGAAAGTATCCTGATATCACATGTGCATTGTGTTTGATGTGTGTTTGAAGATGTATTTTTCAGGTGTACATTTCCAGTCAGATATATATATATATATATATATATATATATATATATATATATATATATATATATATATATACACACATACATACATATACACACATATATAAATAGATATATACAGTATACATACACACACATATATATAGAGAGAGAGAGAGAGAGAGAGAGAAAATGACTTTAAGAGGTTTATAACTTAGTAAACATTCACATATTGCAAATCTATTTTCAGTGACAAATAAAGTATTACTGTTGTTTTTGCCTAATTTAAAACACACTACTGTAAAACTGACCCTTGTGTATTCTGTCACAGCTTGAGGAGGCTAAACTTACTTGTCAATGACAAAACCACAACAAAAAGATGGAGCAGTGTGTTCATGTCAGTCCGGGGGGCCTGAGCAAAAACATTCCATTAGCTTCCAGATATTTATTTCTATCACATATTAAAGCATATATATCATATTAAAATGCATTCTGTCAAATTAAAAGAGATACTGACATCAATTACTGTCTCATGTATAATGCATATTAACATCAAGCTACATTCAGTGACTACAAAGACAACAATTGTTTTAATTAAAGACAGTTTTAATTAAATCTGTTATATATACTTACTAAGCAGTGTTCCTGCGGTTTTCATTTTCCTGTTTTTAAATCCGTCTATGACGATCGTTCACTTCCTGGTTTACCTGTCCGACGCGTCACCTGACGTCACCAAGTCAGCACAACGGCTGAGAAATAATGAAACGATATCGTATGCTATTACAGTAAATGAAGTAATGTAGAAGTAAACGCGATGGCTGTTTTACCTACACGGATTACACAAAATTAGGCTATTTAATTACACCCGAGCTCCCCTGTTTACCTCCTGCCAGACTAAACCACATCACACCCTCTTCAAAATATCTCTTCAGCAGAAAGTCAGAGTTAGAAGTGGCTGTAAAGAATTCTGAATAAGGATTTGTTCGCTATTTTTTTTTTGATAAAAACAATACATTATAAAAACATTTGTTACTACAATATACTTTTCACGTATACTCATAATTTAAATCGAATTTAATACATTTGATACAAGGCTTCGTATCAAGGCATAACTATGACGTCGTCACGTCACGTCACTCGTAGTAGTTAAGACGATAATATGATTATTTCCCTGAGCCTGTGACAGAGAGTTAACGCGGAATTTAGGCTTCGGAGAAAGTCAAGGTAAGATTGTTTATTTCGAGCTGACGGACTCACAAAAGTGCATCCAGTCAGTTTTCTATGAGTTAACAGGAAAGAGTCTCAATCTCTCTAACGATCAGTTTATTCGTCGTCAGGTGTCATGCAGGGGCGTGTCTAGGGGGAGGCTGGGGGAGGCAATGCCTCCCCTAGGATAAGCCCTGCCTCCCCTGAGAAATGATCTGTCCCTCTGATGATAAATTAAAACTTTAAAGTGGATTGTTTTGTGCATATTTTTCCATAGCTTGCAGATGGGTCTGATCCAACAAAAATCCAGTTTGGCGCTGTTTGACAGTGCGCGCGTTTGGGGGGTACGCGCTGTTTACCTGGCAGAGCTTTAAAGCAGTGGCGTGTCCAGAAGCCAAAGGGTGGCAAGAAAATTAGATTTGCCAACCCAAAACAGCGTTTGGGATCGAAGTGCATTGACAGCTGAACAGCCTGATTTTGTCCTCGATTTCTGCCGAGGGTAGGATGTTAATAGTTTTGGTTGTGGGCGATAAAAATGTCTCTACAATCTGCTTTCGAAGAAATATCGTTGCATTGTGTGCTGCGCACATTCTATCAGCTGCAGTTCTGGCCCAGTGGGATTAATATACTCGGACATACATTAACATCACAGTTAACTCATTCACATTTTTTTCATCTGTTTAAATCCTTACTGGTTATTTAAACGTTTAATTCGTGTCCTTTTCTGACGTGCGGTTTTTCTGAGCACAAAGTGCGGCCCGAAAACGAAAAAGCCCTTCGAACTGTGCCTGATTACTAATTTATGTTTTGTGCTAATACTGTCAAAACACACAAGGTTTGTGTATAGACTCATATGTTTAAAACGAAAGTAAACAACTGAAAGAAACAGATGCATTTTCTTTTAGAGGCGCGCAGGTCTTAAAGGGACAGTAGGCTACATGCTGCCGTGTGAATTAAAGGGATAGATCACCCTAAAATTTTATTTCTATCATTTCTGTTCTATTTCTATTTCTGTTTATACACTCACATGTTGTCCAAAACCTATATTAACTTCTTTCTTGTGCTGAAAGCAAAAGAAGATATTTTGAAAAATTAGGATAACCAAACAGTTGCTGGTCCACATTGACTTTTATAGTAGGGGGAAATTACTGTGGAAATCACTGTGAACCAGCAACTGTTTGGTTTTCCACCTTCTTCAAAATATAGTTTATGTTTAGTAGAAGAAGGAAACTCATTCAGATTTTTTTTCTTCACTATTTAAATTTTTGGGTGAATTATATGTTAATGAAACAACTAACACACAGAGAAAAATCTATACTCTATACTCTTGACTGAAAAACTTTAATTCAGTTGCTTTAATAGGAATCAGTGTATATAGTTTTTATTTTTATATTTGTTCATTACATTTTTTTAATGCTCCTGCTAAGTACACCCCTTGTACCTGAAAATGAAGCACTTTATTTGTATAATATCTGTATTTGTAATGTGTATCTTTGTTCTCATTTTTTAATAACAAAGATAAAATAATGACAAAGATTTTCATCCATGCACTTTGGCCTAAATATCTGCCACACTCTTTTATATTTTGTTACCTTAAAAGGCTTTATAATAGGGAAATTAGTTTGGCTGTGATGCTCAAACAGCTTGCAAAATAGAAAAACCAACATGACAAAGAATCAGGATAAAATCATGGTATTTTCTGAAAAAAAATAAAAATAAATTGTTTGATTTTTATCATATCACCCAGCCCTGTGGGAGACCAAAACCATAGACTCCAACCCCCCATAAAATAATAATAATATTTGCCTATGGCAAGCACCACTAATAATAAAAAAAAAAAAATGAAACTATATTTAAAAAAAGTTATGTTGCCTCTGCTAATCATATCATAATTGAAATTCTTATAGTTTTACAAAAATAGCTTTTATTTCAACTCTCTAAATCTCCTGACACCCTGTAGCCTAATATATTTCTAGGCCTACATGTTTACATTTATTCATTTGCAGACACTTTTATCCAAAGCCACTTACAACCACAGAATAACATTCAAATAATGTTCTCATACTGTTCAAATGAGCATATCAAAAAATTTTTTTACCTGGGGCCGCATTCACAAAGAAACTTATAAGAGGCTACAAGTAGCTCCTAACTGGCGAATTTAAGAGAAACTCCTACAAATAATGACTGCTAATGTGTTTTACTAAGAGTAATTCACGAAGCATTTCAGCCCTAAAAGTAGCATCTACTTCTGGACTAGCTTAAAAGAAGAAACAAATTAATTAACCTCCTGTCTATACAAACGTGAAGATTCATTTAAAGAACTCTCTTGTCCTTCTCGGTAACCTACTTGTGTAACACGTCTTCTCACAAGCAAACACCTGTCACTCATTATCAGGCAAACACCGTGATCTGTTATATATATTAATCTGTCATATCTGTTGACCTGGTTTAACTTTTATGTGATAGCCCTATAGTCTAATAGGGGCCCTGTGCCTATCTCTGGGTTCCTGGCTTAGAAAAAGATATGCATTAAAAAAGATTGTGTGTAATATAGCTTAATTTTGTGCCGATATTTTCAATTGTCTATGTTGCCCCCCCAAACAAGCCAAATGCCCCCCCAAACATGACATCCTGGTAACCCCTCTGGTGTCATGGGGTCATGGATGCTGGTGTGGATTCTGTGCACCACAGTCACTCTGAGTGAGTCTGCTGTTATTACATGAAATCCTAGGACAACTATAAGAGCAGTTCGACACTGCATGAAAATGTTACTTCGTAGATGAGTCTAATCTGTTTGTTTTATTGTTTTAATGGGCAGCGAAAGAATATTTGTTTTAGTTTTTTTCCACAAACATAAGTAAAATTGTTCAATGAAGAATTGGAATTATATAAACATACTCAGAAATTACACTAATATGTTCACTGTAAGTAATAATAATTGTTACCAAAATGGACATTTTAGAAAAAAAAAACGTGTAACTTTTTGATATAACATCAGTACAGAAAATATATTAAAATAAAGTTTATAAAAATGCTGTATTATATAGCATTTTCTAAAATGTAAAAAAAAAAAAAATACTTATTTTACTTCCTAAACCTACTCCAAATCACATAAAAAAATTATTGGATTACCATTATTTTACATGCATTTTTCATTAAAAGTGAAAACGAAAATAGTCACCATTCAGTTGTTTCATTTGTTCATGCCTTTCTGGCTACTCGCTCAACCCTTTATGTACAGTGAGATAAGAACAACATATTCATTCTTTTCAAATAACTGTCATCAGTGCCTGTGTGTCTTCACGGAGCAATATCGGTCCACTTTAAGACCGGACGGCCTCTCTATGTGGCTCTCGGCCAAACTCTTGTTTTGGAAGCCGTATTCAAGAAGGACTCAGGTGACAAAATAGACATGGTGTCGTGGGACCGCAAGGGAGCAAAGGACAATGTCAGACTGTCACATGGAAACAGAATATCTTTGGAGAATGGAGATACACTTCTGCGGGTCACTGATGTTGCAGAAGAGGACATTGCGACCTACAAAGTCACCGTTACAGACAGTAACGGATACCAGCAGCAAGACTCCATAGAAGTTCGAAAGATAGGTAAATTGGTTTGATTTTATCTATACAAATGTTGTTTCCCTACTGACCTGTGCACCAGAAGTTTTGCATATTTTCTTCTCATGCACAGCTATTTAAATAAGGCATGCAAAACTCAAGGAAACTAGTTAAACTACATACTTTTTCTTGTAGTTTCAGGGGAACCTCCAAAGGCGTCAATTACACGTGTGCTGGAGTGTGTTGTGGATAATCATGGCTTGGCTCAGTGGGACAGCCCTCAGTTTTCATGGCTGGTTGATGGTGTTAAAGTAACCAATCAATCCGCACTGTTAACAAACGGCAGTAGACTAGATATCTCTGGGGTTAAGGGTGTTAACTACACCTGCATCATCAAGAGCAGCCTGGGGACGCTCACAACGCATTTTGAAATGCCAACAGGTATTGTCAAATATCAATAACGTGTGTCATTTTTTGAATATATAGGTGAAAACAGTCACTTTTGACTTGTAAATGTTCACCACACAATGCAATAACATCTAAAGTTTTGAATAAAAGGCAACGCTTTACAATAACATCCCATTAGTTAACATAAATTAACATTTGCAGAACGTATGCTCAACCTCAGCCTCCATCCAAGATGTAGATGAGTTTGTTTCTTCATCAGATTTGGAGAAATGTAGCATTGCATCACTTGCTCTGCAGTGAATGGGTGCCGTCAGAAAGAGAGTCTGATAAAAACATTACAATAATCCACAAGTAATCAACAGAACTCCAGTCCATCAGTCACCATCTGGAGAAGACAGACGCTTAAACATATCTATCATTCATTTTAAACCATTGCTTCTGGAGACAATAATCCATAATAATGCTTTCTCCTGTGAAAAAGTCCATCTCTTGTTGTCTCTCACATCAAAATCCAACTGCATGTTGGTTTAAAGCTGTTTTCTCATGTAAATAGTGCTTGATCTGTGCAGATTTCTCTCCTGATTCAGACCAGACCCACTCGTTTCACTGGAGAAAGCAATGTTATGGATAGAGGACTTGGATTTTAGCTGAAAGTGACAGTTTATAATTACAGGTGCATCTCAATAAATTAGAATGTGGTGAAAAGTTCATTTATTTCAGTAATTCAACTCATTGTGAAACTTGTGTATTAAATTCATTCAATGCACACAGACTGAAGTAGTTTAAGTCTTTGGTTCTTTTAATTGTGAAGATTTTGGCTCACATTTAACAAAAACCCACCAATTCGCTATCTCAACAAATTAAAATATGGTGACATGCCAATCAGCTCAAAACACCTGCAAAGGTTTCCTGAGCCTTCAAAATGGTCTCTCAGTTTGGTTCACTCGGCTACACAATCATGGGGAAAACTGATCTGACAGATGTCCAGAAGACAATCATTGACACCCTTCACAAGGAGGGTAAGACACAAACATTCACTGCCAAAGAAGCTGCTGTTCCCAGAGTGCTGTATCTAAGCATGTTAACAGAGAGTTGAGTGGAAGGAAGTTGAGTGTTGCCCAGTGAACCCAAGTCCTCTTTTCAGATGAAAGCAAGTTTTGTATTTCATTTGGAAACCAAGGTCCTAGAGTCTGGAGGAAGGGTGGAGAAGCTCAGCCCAAGTGTCTTGAAGTCCAGTGTTAAGTTTCCACAGTCTGTGATGATTTGGGGCATAATGTCATCTGCTGAACAACTTTTTGTAGATGCTAATTTAATTTTCCGGCAGGATTTGGCACCTGCCCACACTGCCAAAAACACCAAAAGTTGGTTAAATGACCATAGTGTTGGTGTGCTTGACTGGCCAGCAAACTCACCAGACCTGAACCCCAGAGAGAATCAATGAGCTATTGTCGAGAGGAAGATGAGAAACAAGAGACCAGACAATGCAGATGAGCTGAAGGCCACTGTCAAAGAAACCTGTGCTTCAGACCACCTCAGCAGAGCCACAAACTGATCTCCTCCATGACACGCTGAACTGAGGCAGTCATTAAAGCAAAAGAGCCCCTACCAAGTATTGACTACATGTACAGTAAATGAACATACTTTCCAGACGGCCAACAGTTAAAAAAAAATTTTTTTACTGGTCTTATGAAGTATTCTAATTTGTTGAGATTATAATTAGTGGGTTTTTGTTAAATGTGAGCCAAAATCATCACAATTAAAAGACTTGGGCTTCTTAAGTGTGTGTGTGCATTGAATGCATTTAATACATGATTTTCACAATTTGAGTTGAATTACTGAAATAAGTTAACTTTTCCACGACATTCTAATTTATTGAGATGCACCTGTAAATAAGTCTGTGCCAAATTTGGGGTCTCTTTCTCAAACCCTCTAGTGCCACCATGAATGATGAACTTGAATGATGTTGTCCCTTTGATTCATTCAGGTCATGTACATTAACACTCTTAGTTTTTATACCATTTTGAATTTTGTAGAAGATTTTTGTCTTGTGTCTCATCAGAATCTGAGTGCTGTTGTGCTGGACTGATTGCAGTTGGAGTGATAACAGGAATAGCACTTGTGGCCGGGTGAGACCTCTTCTCTCTTCTACGGACTCATTATATGTCTGTTTAAGGGCTGGGTGATAGATATTGAATATTTACAATAGATATGTGAATATTACCATCATTTAAATGCACTTTTTATTTGGCTTTGTGTGAGCACGTACTTAATTAGTCTCAGGAGGACTCTAGCCTTCAGCACAAATTGTATAAAAGTGAAATATTTGAAAACGCTGCTTTAGCTTTTCTTTTCTGTTATCATGTGATTTTTAAAAAATATATATATATTAACATTTGGATTTGCATGAATGAAAATAATGACATCAAATAATACTGAAAGGCTGACAAATAAATTCAGATAATAATGTTTTTAGCTACATCTCCCAGCCCTTAGTCTGTTTACTAAAAGTCCTTTTCACATTATCTTTTTATTTCAGTTCAATTTTCCTGATGAAGTACAAAAAAAACTCTAAACATGAAGCTGTCTCTACTAAGTCAACATAGAAGATTGTATTATATTTATTTACATGTTAATATACCTGTAAAAATTCTGAATAGATCATTTTGTTTTGTTCTATTGGATAAAGTTCTTGCTATATGTCTTGTTCATTGATGCGTTCTGTCCATTTGACCAAACTATAAAAATGTAAGCTGTTAAAATGGATCTTTAAGATATAAGCTGCAAAAAATGGATATCATTGCTATTTATTTTCTCTCTACCTCATTTGTTCTATTTAATTTGCTGTTTGAGTTTCTGCAGTTTTTTTGCATTTGCATTCAAGTTTGTTCAGAGAATTAAAGTGTCCAAACTGATCTTGAGCGTGGAGCATGATTTAGAGAAGATCTGTTTGTTTGTTTGTTTGTTTGTTTGTTGTGCTCGGCGTTCAGACCAGTCCTGTAGAGACACAAACAACATCGCTCTAGTGTTTTTCAGGATACATGCATCTCTTTCAGGAACTTATGAGTGGTGAGTTATGAAAAGCATTCAGGGATCTCACTCATAAAGTTACTGTGTCTGAACTTTGGTCACGTTTAATGCATGAGCACGACTACAGCGATTCATTAGAGGACTGTCCTGCTTCTGTACATCTGCTGTGAGTTCTTGATATGTTTATGTAGATTGTTTTTCATGGCTCTCTGGAATTCTTTATTCTGATTGGCCAGCTGCAGATTGTGTTTTTAGTTTTATTTCTTATTTTAATAAATGCTGCTCTGTTTAACATTCTATTCATCGATGAATCCAGAAAAATGTACAACGGTTTACACATTAATAAAAAAATTATCATAATAAGAAATATTTGTTGAGCAGCAAATGACAATTTGATATTATGGTTTTACGGATATTTAAATTACTTTTTAAGATTTAAATTTTTTGGCTACCATAAACAATCTACAGAAGAATAAATGAAATGTATAATAATAAAACTATATTATATATTAAAAAACTTAGCTTTTATTAAACATTTGTGTCTTTTTATTTGTGTTTCTGTTTCGAATAAATGCTTTAAAAATCAGTTTCCACAAATATTAATAATAATATTGATTAATTATTAATACATATTTAGAGTTCTTTGCTTTATATCATTTACATTTTTTTGGCAACCATACTGTTATATTATTTAACTAATTATTATATTACAAATGTATAATTTATTGAATTATTTTTAATTTATTTTATATTTCAAATAAATGTTGTACTTTTGAATTTTCTATTCATGAATTAATCCATAAAAAGAAAAAGGCAATAATAATAAATATGCAGCACAGCTTTAAACACTTTAATAAAAATACTTTTAAATGTTTTTTAACATTTCTTGGCTATTATAAACAGTCTACATTTAGATTAAAAATCTATATTATTAAAATAATTATTAAATTAAAAAAATAAAATTTATTGAATGTTGTCTTCTTTATTCTTGTTTTATTTTTGTTCTTTTTAACTTTCTATTAATCAAAAATAATCATAAAAAGTATATTGCATGATAATAATAAAACCAGGTACTTGTCTTTTCTTTGTTTGGTTGCAGTTTGAAATCAGTATTAAAGTAATTAAGTAAATAATAAAAAAAAAAGTGTAAACATTTCAGAAATATCTGGAAAACTGATGTCATTCATGAAGTACGATTACTTTCTTGAAATATGCATGTTGTTAATTTCCCTCCAAAATGATGTCACTTCCTGGAAGACGATGTCATATTTTGAAACATGATATATTTTGATTAGTGTAACGATAACTGGAAGCGTACCGAAGTCCTGAAATTATTCCAAACTCAGACACTTGTGATGTTATACAGAATGCTATTTTAGTGTTTTTACACTTTATAGTTTAAATATAAAAATGTCTTAACCCTACAATGATTGTGGATGAGTGACTTCTATATTTATGTTCTTATTGTTTTACCAGGGGTTGTGTTTCATAATGTGGATGTACAGTAACCTGACTAACCCATCTTGTTAGATCACACAACATGAGCCAAGTGCCAAAACACTATTAATAGTGTAAAGTGAAATCAGTAATGCATGACTTCAAATGGACCCGACAACAACATCAGATGTGGAATAAATAGCAACATTTATCAAAGTTAATAAGTGGAAAAAACACTTCTTCCATCAGGTAAAATAATTCATATTACTGCAGGCTGTTTACAGATGCCAGCTAATGAATTAATCATAAACTTTTCATTTAACACAATTTGTTTCTTTGCACTTGATTGCCCAAAAAATATATGAGTTTCTTTATTAATTCTAGTCCATTTTGTCTGATATTTCTCATTTTGTCCACTTCAGGAGACACAGACGTGGATATAACAGAAGAGAGAGACTGAGTTTCATTGTCAATTAGACAGTCTATTCCTATTGAAGTTTCCAGTTTTGACCACAATAATAAAATTAGATATATTCAAAAATAAATTAAAACTAAAAAAAAAAAAACTAAAACTTAATACCCTAATCCTAACCCTAAAATTAAACCTGAAAACATAAAAATAAAAGCTAATTCAAAATAATAATACAATAAAAAATTTAAAAAAAAACCCTTAAACAGCATGTACAGTATAACGGGTCACTGTTTCTTCCTATCGAAGTTAGTATAATACATTGTTTTAATTTACTTCAAAATATATTTGAATAAAAAATGAGCCTAAAATAATTTTTTTTTTTTTTTATTATGATATATGCAAAAAAATAAAAATGAAAACTGGGAAGAACCCACCACCCCCCCCCCCCCCCCAAAAAAAAAAATTTACATTTAAAAAAATTATGAAAACCTATTTTAATTAAAAAAAATATATATATACATATATATATATTTTCCAAATAAAAATAATATAATAAAAAAAAACTAAAACTTTTAATAGAAACATTAATAATAATAATGTAATATATATATACACTTCGTGCCATGATTCTTTTAACCTTGATATTTCATTCCAAATGACAAGTGTGTGTTCTTCTGACAGTAATCAGTCTAAACTACATCAGCATGACATTAGCATAACGAGCTGTTATATATGCCATAATTACCAAGTCAATCTTCTGCCTGTTCACAGATGAAATGGCACTTTTAGATCCGTGTTCTCTAATATTCCCTCATTCCTGCTCTTCATAACCCGCTTTTATCTCATCTCTTGTCCTTGCCATGCCACTACTCTATAGTTTCTGATCCTCAGATGGAAAGCTGTAGTACACTGACGGCTCTTTTCTCGGCACACAATAGCTTACTGCCAACATAAAATGTCAGAGAGTCCCAGAGGAGCGTTCATTTAGCTTTGATATTCTCCAGAGAGACAAAAGCTCTTCCAAAAATTAGCATTTAGCCAGTGACACTAGAATCACTTTATCAGTTTATACATCAGTTCATCTCATATTTCACAACAGGTTGATTTTCTAGTTATGATCAGTGTTGGTCTTGTCAACTAAAACTTAAAACTTCTAAAAATAATTTTTTGAAATCAAATGAAATATTGGAAAACAACCACTTACAATTTTATGTAATGCACTATTAAAAAAAAAAAAAATCACCTTTTTTTTTTTTTTTTGCTTTTAAAAGTATTCATGCATTATGTTTTCATAAATACTTGTAACCAAAGTTCAAATGCATTTAAATTTTTGCAGATTCCTTGATTGTCACGGTTTTTTTTTTTTTATGTACTGCATGTTCTAAAGTTGTTTCAATGTAAAACTAAGTATTACAGCGGGTTACAGTTATTATATAAGATCATGCAATACATTACAAAGATGCTATACAAGACTAAATGAATGCATTTAAAATATTTTCATAATGCATGATATAGAAAGGCTTTGAGTAAAGTGTTAGAAATGCTACATTGACAATTAACTCAAATATAGCAGATAACAAAGTGATAAAATTACTAAAAAAAACGAATAAATTAAATGCTTCTTCATTATTCACTTTATCCACCACTGTTTTATGAGATTTTAAATACCTGCTTAAATATTTTTCAGTATCTTGAGTGATTTATACATTATTTAACCACACAATTTCGTAATACCTTGATTTGATATTGTTATCAGTGTTGGTCTTAACTAAAACTATTCAAAATCATTTTGAATAATAGAAATACAGCTAGAATAAAATGTAAATATTAGTGTGCGAGTGTATATATATATATATATATATATATATATGTGTGTGTGTGTGTGTGTGTGTGTGTGTGTGTGTGTATAAATATACATAAAATATATACATATAACTTAATATATACTTATATACATATAACATAGACACAAAAAAAGTACTAAAACTTTCATAAAAAAATAAAAAATTAACTGGAATTATAAAATAAAATACAAATTCTAAATAATTAGCACAGATTATTCACTGTATTCCACAATGCATTGCATTTGCCCTGACTTTGCAGTTTTATTTTAATGCATTATTATTGATTCATTATTTGATGTGACTTTCAGAAGATGAAATGTCATAACACAAATTTGGATAGAATTTAAAACCATAAAAAATAACTATGGCACTCACTGAATTAAACCAAGTGAGATCAAGTCAAGTGAGATCACTGTAAAAAAAAATAAATAAATAAATAAAAAAACTTTTGCTGCATTAACTAAAAAAAGGCAGATTGTAGTGTGAACTGTTCAGTGCACATTTGATCAGACAGACATGAGTCAAGCCATTTTACACTCAATTACATTAAGAAACAAACACAAAACTCTCAGTATTAAGTCTAATATTAAGTGGACATCATGAAATGCTTGCCTAAATGTGTGTTAAGTGTTTCCCATGCCCCGTTCTGTACCTAGAAGAGCGTGTAGCTAATAACTGTACATCAACAATATATTACATCCAAACATGACACAAAATCAATTCTGTGATTTAATCAGCACACACAGAGCCAATAAACGCCAGGTCTGTTTCAGAAGCAAAGCTTTTTATTGCAAGTATTAGTGAAAGATACACTCCAAACCGAAGCAAAGCAACACTAAAAGGCCATTGATCTACAAAGAGAGGATTATTAAACAAAGAAAGACGTTTTAAAAGGAAAGGAAACGTCCCTTGGTATATCACGAGAGATTGGAGATCCCGACGGATCCCGAATACATCATAAAGAGACGCCAGACGTGACGGACTCGGTCCTGTCTGTGGAATGCTGGAGCTTTAAACCGTTTTTGTAAACATTTTTAGGAATCGACTCGTCAGCGATTTGGGTGCAACCTCGATGCCTCCTGGAAACGAAATCCAGACAGCGGCCTCGTCTCCGAATCTCCAAGCGTTTCAAGACAATTAGTGGTTTAACAGAGACGCGAGATCCCACACAGAGAGAGAGTTAGCACGCTTCTCTACACACAACCAAGGTCTTCTGACAGACGTCTCAAGTCCAATCGGAGAAAGGAGCGTACACTTAAGGCTGAGGCTCATATGTTTAGATCTGAGTGGAATGGGAAATAAATAAAACATGTATGGCTAAGAGTTTAGCAGCTCCGGATGAAAACAATCAGCTTTTTATCTTCTTTTTGGAATAAAGTCAGTGTGGTTCTCCGTCCTGTAAAGAGATGAGATGCAACGAGCCTCATGGCAGGAAGGTCAAAGGTCAAGGAGGAAGTGACGTCATCGAACGCTTCAGCCCACTCTGTGCTTGTGAGCGTGAGAGAGGATGTCGAGGGCGTACATTTGACTCCTGACCCCCAAACTCGCACCCGAACTCTTGTGAAGACTCCAGCCTCATTAGCACGACCTTAATAAATACACCATTAAATATTTCCCATATAATTTAAATAGGACAACAAAAAAGTTGGCTCAGTAAAAGAAGAAAAAGAAACGTTGTTGTTTTTTCTCTCTTACAATTAGACTTCTTTATCTAAAATTGTTAAGGATGTTGTTGTCAGGCATTTTACTGTTTTCAAAGTAATATCTGGGCGAATCTCAACTAAAACATATTCACCTCGAAAATCAAAGGAAAAAAATCGACTTATATTTTGCATGAGACAAATGAAGCCCGTATAAATAATATTTTATTTGCATGACAATTAAGAATATTTTCCCTTTAATCGTTATCATTTCTGTACTTTATTGTTAATTTTATTTTTTATTTTTTTTGCATTACAACTGAGAATTTAGAAAAGGGGGAATGCGTTTATTTGTCATTTAAATACTGTCAAAATATAATAATAATAATAATGGTCTAAAAGTAGGGGTAATTTTCTTGATGCATGTCTTGTGGTGTTGTTGTATAATACACTAGAAATTACATTTTGCATGACAAAAACGAAGCCTATTTTAACAACCAATGCAATTAATGCATTACTCAATAGTGCTAGAATGATATTGAATAATAAGCATAAAAGAAAAGGCAAGGCAATAAATACAGTACTACTGTCATGTATAAATATTTACAAAAAATTAGATTTTAGAGAGGGGGAATGTGTTTAATTGTCATAAAAATAGTCTCCAAAAATATACATTTAATTTTCTTATGCAAAATATAATTGCTAATTTATGTCGTTTTGTTGAAGTGCAGTACAATTAGAAATTATAGTTTGCATGAAAAAAAAAAAAAAAGTTGAGCTATTTTGTTATTCCCAATATATATATATATATATATATAGAATATTTACTGTATTATAAAAACTATCAATTGAGCATAAATAAAAAGCAATGCAAGTAATATTAATACATCATATTTTTCGCTTTTCAATAATTAGAATTTGTGGAAATTAATGCATTTTAATGGTCTCAATGCAAAAACAAAAAAGTTATAAATTGGCTTATTTTTCTATATTCAAGACTAAGTGTCTTGTGATATTGGCATGAACATGTTCTTCGGTGAGATTCACCCATTTGCATATAATGAATGCATCTGAATATAGAAACATCGTGATAAAAACCTGTGTGTATGCATGTGTGCAACATCTTCTTCAAGGTAAGAGTTAGACTACTGTACTCTTTGATTTCTCACTTTAGTCTCAGATTATTCAGCACCATCATGAGGAAAGGCACTTTCTATGAACTTTGAACTCGGGTTATGTTTTAGACCCTCCCAGAAAGCTGTAAAATAAAAGACAATAAGAGAGGAGAAAAAACACAGACTCTTACACTTCTAGCTTCCTGGATAACGGACGCCACGTCAGGCCACAAACATCTTGCGAACACAAAACCAGTTGCAGCTTTAAAGGAAACTAAAAAAAAAATAATAATTAGGTAAATTTGTGGTTTTCTTATTCTCATGTCGGTGCAGACTTCTTTTGCCGTTGACTTAAATGCAACAAAAATGGACTGATTTATAAGTTCCAAAAATAATCTATTTTTCATGCATTCAAGCCATAACTTAACTTTAATATTCACTAATATCCATTCACTTTTGTTGCATGGAAAACCGCAGCTCACACATTTTGTAAAACTTACTAAAATCTCATGTGCACCAAAAAAAAACATGCATGTTTGAAAAAAAAACCCGTGGCTAAATAATGACAATTCATAATCATTTATAACTAAACTATTCCTTTAAAGAGATATTTCTTGCCAAAATAAAGAGGCATGGGTCAGTAATCTATATATGAAGTTTAAATTACACAAAAATAAAATTGCATGACACCTCATCAAGATAACAGTTTGGCATTCACACACAGACAGTTTTACTTTAAAGGCTTGGAGCACGGATAAATGGCTGTGAAACAAAAAAGGCTTCAGTAGCTGCTGTTTTGATGCTTACAGCATCACTTAAACACTTTTGATGGCCATAAAACATGGTGTACCTTCTGCTATAGGTGCAACCTCTAATGCACACTTAAAAAAAAAAACAATCCATCACAACAGCCTACTTTAACAGCCTAATTTATCTGATTGCATAAACTACAGTTCAGTATTTTAAAGAGAATTAACTTATTTTTAAAAAGTTATGCATTAAAATCTTCCGCTTTCTAATGCTTCGTGCAATTGACCTGCACGCTTCAAGTAAAACACTACACTGCCCCCTAGTGGCACGAATCAGGTGCTGCCAGAGCATCTCTGTGCTGCCAAACAAGTCCCTCGTGACGAACTGAAGCATGAACCCACCAGTCGGACTTGAACAAGTACAACAGCAGAGGAATCCTCTGATTGAAAACAGAGACGTTGAGACCGCGAGAATTTATTAAGGCCGTACAGTCGAATGTGGTCTCACCTGTGCCCTTGGTTAGTCTAAATGAGGTGCATTTGTTCTGTTTCTGACCTTCCAACGTCATGCATTTCCCGCAGGCACTTGTTAACACACCACGGTCAATCGTCAGGAAACGCTGCTGTACTTTCACCAAAAACAAACTATAAAAGTGGCAAAGATGCACACCTCATTCTTAAAAAACCAACCTCTTTCAGATGCCCCCCAAGCCGTATATGAGGTAGTCTCATCCCGCTAATGGATTATTGCACTAAACTATGATCGGTTACATAACACAGACTATGCATTTTAAACCGAGACAATCTGCGAAGTGCTGCGTTTGATCCAGACAAATAAATATCGGAGGGAACTTGGGTGTTAAAAACAAGAAGAAGCATCCAAACATGATCACTTTGCATTGTACTACATAAAAGCTAGAGTGTATATTTACCGCGATGGCACTTCTCTGACAATAAAAGCTTGTTTTTCTGTTTTAAAATGCTAACGCACAATTGGTTCTTCATCGACTGATACTTTAACACGTAGTTAAGTCACCATTGGCTACAAAAATAATTGAGAACGGGAGAAAAGTACATTTATCTGTAGGCGTCTTTCCATCCGCTTCTGTTCAAATCTCATTTTGGGGGAAGGACGATAAGGGACAAAGTGCTGTTAGAAAACATCGAGGTACAAGGCGTGACAGGCAGGGAAGTGATTCGACGTTACTGTACAGACAGGAAGAGGAGCGGGGACATAGACGGGCTTCCCTTTTGGGTTTTAGGAGGGGATATGACAGAACGGCTTCAGTTGGATGGTTTAATATTGCATAAAAGTGCCGAGGTCCACGTGTGACGTGAATTAAAGCAGGTCTTCCTCATCCTGCTGCACAGTGTCTCTTCCATCGCCACAGAGATCCACCCTTCAGGATGCATTCGCTTTTGGGAGGAGTGAGGCGTGTGGAGGCGGTTTTCGGGTTCGTGACTAGTCGAATGTGTGATGGATGGGAGCTGGCTCAGGCAAAGTACATGGTCCTCAGTGTGTCGTGGTGAATCTGCACAGCTTTGGCCAGCGCCTGAGGATCTCGACCGTTGCTCTGTCCAGAGACGTGACTGCCCTCGGCACTGAGAGAGAGAGAGCACAGGGAGCAGAGCTATTAGAATTGACTAAATCCAGAAAAAAACACTGAAATAAAATAAAAGTTCACAAAAAAAAAAAAAAATCTTAGATTTCGAACCAAGTTCTTAATTTGATTAAGTTTAACTTGATGGACTAATGAAATAAAAACACATTTTTAAAAACATAAAACAAATAAAAATGACAAATCACAAAGTTACTAAAAATGTTAAATGCAAAATTAAAAAATAACTACAGTATTTTTCGGACTATAAGTCGCATCAGTCCAAAAATACGTCATGACGAGGAATAAAAAACATAAGTCGCATAAAATTTAGAACAAAGAGAAAACACTACCGTCTCCAGCCGCCAGAGGGCGCTGGAATACTAACGGAAAAACGGAATACTAAGACTAAAAAGAACAAAATATAAACGGATTCATGTAATCTCAATGATTCAATTTTTTTTTTTTACTTATTAGAATTTATTTGTGATTATTGGATTGTAGTCTTAATAAAAAATAGTGTTATATCATCTCAGTTTTAATATTTAATTCAATTAACAAAACTTTAACACAGCAGAAACTTTTTAAACATGAACAGGTATTTTCCTTTACTCAAAGATACATGAAATAACGCTCGATTTCTACATTTCCTCTCCTCATGCAGCCCAATGCAAAGCATGCTGGGAACGAATGATTCAGCTGTATCCCAGTAACAGTGCTATATAGATGTTGGTCTTGGCACACACACCTGTCGTGCTCTTTGTCCACCAGGTGATATCGAGCACGGAAGGCCACCAGGTGGGCGTAGTAGGCTGGTGCAGGGATGGAGACGGAGCGGGTGCAGCGCACGTATGTGTGGCACAGCTGGTAAGTGAGCAGCTGGAACTCATCCGCAGTGAAGCAGTTGTCGTCCCACAGGACGTGATAGTGGGAGGGTCGGCTGGTGCCCTGAGACGAGAGGAAGAGGAGGAGTCAAACTCATGCCAAATGCTCAAGATACCTTCTACTATACTGCTTTTTCATTAAACTGACAGGGCTGTTGCAAAGTTTAGATTTAGACTTTCTCACAAAAACATGACCAAGGTCACATTACGTAAAAAAAATGATTTAAAATATATATTTAATACATTCTTAAAGACAATAATAATAAATTATATTTTGCAAACAAATATATAAAATCTATTTGATATTTTATAATGATTATTTTGCACTGTAACATTTTGTCTAATAAAAGTCACAGTTTTGAGATAATTATTTAATTGAATATATATTTAATAAATTTTTAAAATCAATACAAATAAATTATATTTTGCAAAAAATATATAAAATATATCTGATATTTTTTAATTATTATTTTTGCACTGTAACATTTTGTCTAATAAAAGTCCCAGTTTTTAGATATTTTTTAATTAAATATATTTAATACATTTTTAAAGACAATAATAATAAATTATATTTAGCAAAAAATATATTTGATATTTTTATGATTATTTTTGCACTGTAACATTTTGTCTAATAGAAGTCTCCGTTTTGAGATAATTATTTAAATAAATATATATTTAATACATTTTTAAGACAATAATAATAAATTATATTTTGCAAAAAATATATATAAAATATATTTGATATTTTTAATGATTAATTTTGCACCCTAACAATTTGTCTAATAAAAGTCCCAGTTTTGAGATGTCATTTTTTTATTAAATTTAATACATTAAGACAATAATAATAATTACATTTTTTTTTTTATCAAAAGAATATATTTGATATTTTTAATGATTATTTTTGCACTGTAACATTGTCTAATAAAAGTCCCAGTTTTGAGATTTTTTTTAAAATTAAATATATATTTAATACATTTTGATATTTTTTTATGATCATTTTGCACTGTAACATTTTGTATAATAAAAGTCCCTGTTTTGAGATTATTCTTTATTAAATATATATTTAATACATTTTTTAAAACAATGATAATAAATTACATTTAGCAAAAAAATATATCTGATTTTTTTATGATTATTTTTGCACTGTAACATTGCCTAATAAAAGTCTCAGTTTTGAGATATAATTTTTTTAATTAAATATATATTTAATAAATTTAAGACAATAATTATAAAATTTAATTTTGCAAAAAAATATATTTGATATTTTTAATGATTAATTTTGCAATAACATTTTGTCTAATAAAAGTCCTAGTTTTGAGATTATTTTTTAATTAAATATATATTTAATACATTTAAGACAATAATAAAAGATTACATTTTTTTGCAAAAAATTTTTTTTTATATTTTTAATGATTATTTTTGCACTGCAAAATTTTTCCTAATAAAAGTCCCAGTTTTGAGATATTGAAGACATATCTCTATATATAAAAAAAGGCAATTGTTGTTGTTTTTTCAGCAATTTTGAGCTCATCTCTCATAATTATTAACTCAGAAATGCGAGTTTACATATCATAATTTAGTTAACTCTGGGGGAAAAATAAGAAAAATGATACTTGCTAAGTGTCAGAATTGCTGTTTTTTATTTTTTTATTCCATGGCAGAAATGAGCTTCAACCTAAATTCTAAATATAATATATTATATAATAAACTACAATAGCCTAAAAACACTAAAAGTATTAAACTGAAATTAATGCAAAAACGAATAAAAATGACAAAAGCACATGAAAGCTTTAATGTAATATTATTATAGTATGATCAGATGTGAAGTCATTTGCTGACATTCACCCTTTTATACTCCGACTGCATGCCTGGACTGGA
Organism: Carassius gibelio; assembly: GCF_023724105.1. Lineage (NCBI taxonomy): Eukaryota > Metazoa > Chordata > Actinopteri > Cypriniformes > Cyprinidae > Carassius > Carassius gibelio. The sequence continues at coordinate 2,154,916 of NC_068386.1, read as the reverse complement.
TTACAGAACCGTATTCATGATGCTAAATCCAAATCTGCGTGCAAAATCATTTGTCGAGTGCACAAGGAGCCATTTAACACACAACACCGGCCCAGCGGGCGGCTTAAAGGACAGGAGGAAGTGACATTTTTAACCGTGAAAATGTGCTCGTCTGTACCTGTATTCCAGCATGACTGCAGAGGTAAAAGTCAAACTCGTAGGGGTGTGTGATATCTGTGTCGACCGTTGTACCAGCAGGAATGTTTCCGCTGCGACCCACCTGTGCAGGAAACAAACACAGCGCTTTAAAAACACTATCAACACCAAAACAATGATAAATGTGCAGAGTTCGGGTTTGTCTCAAAGTCTGTTTAAATAACTCTCCTTCATCTAAACCTAGGCTTTCTGCTTCAGTCAATATTTAACTATTAACTCAGGATGGACGTTTTAGATCAAGTACCAATTTACTCCGTACTGGAGTTGATAAAAGTACAGTTTTAAAAGTGTATTGAAATTAACACAGTTTTAAAAAAGCACTTTCAGACACAATGTGTTCTTCTACTTCTATAAGACAAGAGTTACTACTAAAGTTGTTTTTGTTCAATGAAACCGAGCGGAAATAAAGTAAAATAAAAATATTAAATTAAAAACTTACACTATTATAATTTTTTTTAAATAGCTAAATAAAATATAACAAAAACAATGAAGTATATATATATATATATATATATATATATATATATATATATATATATATATATATGAAAATGAGAAATGTTGCTTGGCAAAAAGTTGTAAAATAAAACAAGCTTAAGTAAAAAAAAATAATAATAATACATAAAAAAAAAAAAAATATATATATATATATATATATATATATATAAAACACACACACTTATACATACATATTTATTTATTTATTATTTTTTATATTTATTGCTTATTGCAACACTTCTCATTTTCATAGTTTAAAATAAGAAACTAAAACTGAAATAAAAGAAAACAAAAACAACAAATTTACTCATATTTATTATTAAAAAACGAACTCAAACTATTAATAAAAACCATAAGTCTTTTAATGATACTAAAATAACCCTGAAAACACACAAAAAAAGAAAAAAATCACTCAAAATTAGTCTTTAATGAAATAAAACGAATGAAAACTGAACCTATAAAATAATAGCTAATTCAAAACATTAATACAACTTTATAAATAATGCTAAACTAGCACTAGTGAGTAGAAGTCCTGTGTTTTTTTGACGGCAGCGTTAGCATTCAGGAAAAGTCCTGTCACAGTGCATCTGAAGTCTCACATTGATGATAACTTGAGATGCATCTGTCTCTCCTCTGCAGGAGTGTCAGGATGCACACTCACCCTCTCGTTGCGATCGGCACAGAAGAGACGCGTGTGGTGGCGTTTCTGCACCACGATGTACGTGATGCCGGGCTGGTAGTCCTTCTCCAGACTGATACAGGCCTCTCTGATGGCCAGCAGCTCGTAACACAACACCTGCGAGCACAAACAGACTCACCGTTTACTCTCAAACGAAACCGAAATGATGCCGTAATGATAAACCAATATCCACCTGTCTGAACTGGCCCTCGGACACGCCGTCCCTGTAGAAGATGATTCTGGTGGGTTTGTAGCGGGTGGACTTGTAGAACTGGATGAGTAACTCTCGCACCATGTAGGACAGGTCCTGAATCACTTCCTGTCTGGGTCTCTGGACGCGCACCGTGGCGCAGTATCTGCTGGGATGAGCGTCCATGCTGCCCACCACCTGCACACAGGAAGCTATAATAACACATATATCATGTGTTTATCATGTCTTCCATCTCTAAGGTATACTGACCGCTGCGATGGAGGGTTTCTTCCCGTCTCCTGCCGGTGGATGTGTCACATCTGCCCCCAGAAAGATCACCGGCTGCTGAAACACTGACGGCCTGAGAGACACAGCCATTAGCATCAACACTGCGCTGCATATTAAAACTAGCGTCGATTGCATATAGTTTGTATATACTGAATAAATCAGGGTTTTCATGAAAAAAGCCAATAATTTAATTGAATGTAAAATTAAGCCAGTATTTTCGCCAAAATAAAATCTAAAGGATTTGGAATGTTAGAAACTCGAGGCTTTGAACATCAAAGAGTTAAGAATTTAAGACACTTCAACTATTATATATCAAATACTAATTTTAATTTTAACTGCTTTAATGTATTTATTTTTTACAGTTAAAGCAATAATAATAATAATAACCAGTATTCCACTCAAATTAATTAAAAGCTAGATGATTTGAAATGTTGAAAGCTTGAGTTTTAACATTCGAAGGTTAAGAATTCAAGAGTATTTTTGATTTAGTCTAAAATAAATTATTATAATCAAATATGATTTTTTTTAACAGTAACAGACAATATTTCTGTCTTCATTTTTATACGGCTACTATATAACAACAACAACAACAACCAGTATTTCCCCAAAATAAAAGCTACCGAATTTGAAATGCATAGCCTAAAATAAATTATTATAATTATCAAAATGATCAAATATTTATTTTACAGTACAACTGTAACAAGTAACAGTTTGTATTTTTATCTTAATTTTTATAGTTAAATCTACTATTTTATAAAAACAACAATTATTATTATTAAATTATTATACGTTTCTTAACTTTTTTTAATTACAGTAAAATATCACAATAGTAACATTTCGTATTTTGTTCTATTTTTATTATTTATCATCATTCCTATTATTACTATTAACCTTATATTTTTCTAGAATACAATTTTCTTTTTACTTGACCATAAAATATAATGAAAGCAATTTTTATTATTATTATTATTATTACCTCCTAGAAATAATAATCATCTTTTTTTTTCTTTTTTTTTGGACGAAGTCATGCAACCCTATATAGAAATAATATTAAAATAAAAACAATCAAAAACACTTGCTATAAAAGATTCAATATTTAGGTTAACCATCAATCAAAAAAACGTGAACCTTTGAATGTGTTGTTAAAATTATTGAAATATTAAATTCAAGAATTATTTACTTCTTTTAATGTCAGAGGGGTTCAGCTGACAAAAAAAAAAAAAAGTTATGAAATAAATGATACTGATCACTGTAATCAGTGGCCTGTTTAAAATCAGCCAATGAGCAGAGCCGTTTATGTTCTGTCAATCAAACGGAGGCGGGGAAAGCGGTGACAAACCGTTGATGCGGCACCAGGATGTTGTTGATGCCGCCGAGTTTGACGTTGATCTTGAGGCAGAGGTTGGAGAGCGTCTGAGGAGAGGTTTTCACCACGTTCTTCACCTGAACACACTGAGTGGCCATTCCTAGAAGAGTGTCTCCCACACGCTTGACCTCGGCTGCACAGATCACACGTGTGTGTGTTATTAGTCTGAGGACGGGACGGGACGGGACGCTCCGTGTGTGTGACCCTCTTACCGTAGACGGGGGTTTTTCCGGGCAGGATGACGATGATGAGCTGCAGGCCGGAGTAGGTGTTCTTCAGGTGTCTGAACATGGGCTCCACGCTGTCGGCTCCCTGTGCGTACTTACAGAAACACGGCTGACCCTGGATCGGCATCCCAGCGTCCTTCGAGATCTTACGCAGCTGGTCCGTGAAACCCCTTTAAAGAGAAACAAAATTCTTCAAAAGAGTCATATTTGTCAAGATAAAATGATAACCACAATATTGCTTACTGCGATTATCAAATCACAAAGGCTGCAATTTAGTTAAATAAATATATGCAGTGTGTTTCAGAGTGAAGCACAGATTGTGCTCTTACCTTCCTGCAGTTTTCCAGCAAAATAAATATGATTTATACAGTTAAAAAATTTGAATATCATTGTTATTTTACAGTTACAAAACATTTTTTTTCTGAATACGCTTTTTTTTTTTTTTTTTTTTTTTTTACAGTGAAGTATTTTTACTTATTTAGTTTATATGATCATTTTTATTCAGTTGTGTTACTATTATTATTATTATCTATTATATTATTTTTCTTAAATGCTCCGCTTATTGTACAGCAAAATGACAACAGAAACTTTTTTCATTAGTTTTTGTAAGTTTGAATATATATTTAATATTTTACTTTTTCTATGTGTAATACATTTTCATGTTTTATTATTATTATTATTATATAATTATCATATATTATATTTTTCTTGAATTCTTGATTTATTTTACTGTGAAATATTACAATACTAAAATGTCTAGTTTTATTTAGTAATTTCTATTATATATTTAGCATAACTTAAAATAACTATTATTATTATTAAATTATCATTATCTCTCAACTTTTTAATTTCCAGTGAAATATTACAATAACATTTTGTATTTTTTTTTAAATTTTGCAAATCTTCTATTTTTATTATTTATCATTCCTATTATTACTATTATATTTTTCTTGAATACTATTTTTTTTTACTTGACAGTAAAATATAATTAAAGTAATATTTTTTTATTTAGTATATTCTATTTTTATCATTTTACTACTACTATTAATAATAGTTAATAGCCTTGCTAATGTTTATGATTATATAATTATATCATATTTTTCTTGAATTCATGGTTTATTTTACAATACAAAAATTTCTTAGTTTTATTTAATAATTTCTATTATATATTTAGCATACCTTAAAATAACAATTTTTCTTTTATTAAATTATCATCTCTTAACTTTTTAATTTGTACAGTGAAATATTACAATATTAACATTTCGTATTTTGTTTTGATTTTGCAAAATGTTCTATATTTATTATTCATCATTCCTATTACAATTATATTTTCCTTTTTTTACTTGACACTAAAATATAATGAAAGTAAAAATTTTGTATTTATTTAGTATATTCTATTTTTATTATTTTACTACTACCATTAATAATATAGTTTAGTTAATAGCTATGCTAATGTTTATGATATTTTTGGCCAAATTATGCAGCACAGCAAACCTAGACTTTTTGTAATTTAAAAATGCAGTTTAAGAAATTGCAATTAGAAAAATTCCAATTCTATTTGTTTCCCGCCAAATCGTGAAGCACTGATACTTTGAAGCAGGAAGTAAAGTCTCACTTGAGGATCTCTTCTCTGCACTGTCTCTGTGTGGCGAAGCAGGCGATGGCCCACATCTTGATCTCCACACCGGTGTGAAACTGTTTTCCTCTCATGTCCCAGACTCCGTGGCTCGGGGTGGCCACCGTGCGGTTCTGTAACGACAGCTCAGGGTTGATCTGCTGCACGGGACGACACCGCGGACACCGAACACTAGTGCAGACTAAACTCACAGAACTGCACATAACACATTCAAATCACTACATTTATAGATTTATTTACAATCAAATAATCTGCGCTCACAATTATGCAAACATCAAAAATTTTATATATTATATACACAACACATTTATACTCATAATATTGATAAGAATCACTCACAAGTCGTAAACTCCACCCAAAGATTTGTAGACGGTTTTAGAAATCTGTGCCTACCGAATTCAAGTTACTAAAATATTAAATTTTTTAAAATTGTAATACATTACATTTGAAGCTCAGGAAAGTGCCGCTAAAACTGTAAAGACAAATTATGATAAATTATTATAAATACATAACAGGGGTTATTATATAGTTAAACCAAAATCATTAAAAAAAAAACCACTTGTTACTTGAAATAAAAATAAAAAACTGATAGATGCATAAATAAAAATATGAACAAAAACATGGATTGCTAAAATTGAAACGAATTGAAAAATCGAAAGTCACAAAAAAACTTTAACAATATATAACTATATTATATAATATTGCAATATAAATCATAAATGTATAACTATATAATAACTAAAATAACAGATTTATATAATATATAAATGAATTATAGTTAACATATTAAAAATAAACAAAAAAGCGATATATAATAAAATAAATGATGTTATATTGATTGCGCCTTTATCTGACAGAGTATGTTTTATGGCTAAACACAATCCTGTAAAATGTAGACCTTTAATGCAATACTTGAGTATATATCTGTATATAACTTTTAATACAGTATAAAAGTGTTACAACTGTCTTCATCCACTGTTACGCTGAGTTACCTTTGATTTTCCTGTCATTTAAAAAGCATCGATCTCCGACCACAGCCTAACTCGATGATAATAAATATCCTTTCATTTTAAAACGGTGCATACGCGTGCATAACTGGAGAAGAATCACTGCGAGCTAGTTTATTTGGGAGTTATTCCACACGGTCTCACACACACAGCAGCGGTTAGGAGCGGTTAGTTCCTCCAGTTCATTCAGACAGACAGACAGACACAGAGAGATGTGGGTGATTGAAGGGAAGGGTACCATAAAGTGCTCTGAGCTCACCCTGCCCCCGTACTGCAGCATGGGCGCAGGTAACACACGCCCCGTCACGTGGGCCATCTCGTCTCGCACCTTAAACTGGAACTCCTGCACGAACGGGTCTGCTTCATAGTTAGCACTGCGCACCTGCAGACACACACACACACACACACTCTGATACATTCTGCAAGAACACAAGACACTGGTGGAGCTGACGGTGTGTGAAAAGGCTTTTTTTTTTTCTCTAGCTAACATGATTCGGTTTTTTTATTTATTTATATATTCCAATATGTAGTGCATTCTTTTTAATGCATTAAGGTTTTATGCATCTAAATAAAACAAAACGAGAAGCAGCTTAATTTGAAATCTGATTCATACAAGTAGTAGGTGGTAAAACAGTTGTTTGTACCATTAATTAGATTTATAATTAACACTTTTGTTAATAATATTTTTTTTAAGTAAATATTTTTGCTAATTAAAAAGAGCTGAAATTAAAAAAAAAAATTATATATATATATATATATATATATATATATATATATATATATATATATATATATATATATATATATATATATATATATATACGGGAAAAATTGGCAACTAAGTAAAATGCAATACATTGAATTACTAAAATAACAAAAATAATTGTTAAATGGAAATATTTGTAATAAATTATAAGAAAAAATACAAAAAGGACAGATGACAATAAAAAATAAAAGCTAATTAAAAATATCAATAAATACTGTAAATTAAATTAAAGTTAAACTAAACACTGAACTGGTAAAATTACTAAACTGAAATAAAAATATACCTGACAATAGCACAAAACTAAAATTAAAGCGAATTAAAAAAAAAATCATAAACATCGTTGAAGAACTAAAAATCACTAAACTTAATTCAATACACACATAAATGTAAAAAATACATACAATTACACTGTAAAAATGTAAATAATAGCTAATTAAAGCTATAATATTAAACAAATAATACTAAAATAGCTCTGTCTATTAGTCCTAAAAAGAGTCAATTTTAAAATGAACAGAACTACCGTATTTTCCTGACTATAAGTCGCACTTTTTTCATAGTTTGGCTTGTCTTGCGACTTATAGTCAGGTGCGACTTATTTATCAAAATTAATTTGACATGAACCAAAAGAAATAAACCAAGAGAAAACATTACCGTCTGCAGCCGCCAGATGGCGCTCTATGCTGCTCAGTGCTCCTGTAGTCTACACTGAAGATATAGAGCGCCCTCTCGTGGCTGGAGACGCTAATGTTTTCTCCTGGTTCTAAATAAATGTGACTTATAGTCCAGTGTGACTTATATATGTTTTTTTCCTCATCATGACGTATTTTTGGACTGATGCGACTTCTACTCAGGTGCGACTTACAGTCCGAAAAATACGGTACTCGTATGTTAACACCTGAACTTCTCGCCGTCCTGATCAGAATTCAGATTATACAAGACGGATATTAAGAAACTCTCCAGAGACGGAGTGAACACGCAGGATGTTTGTCAGGAGCGTTTCATGCTGCGAGCTGAAAATACTCTCACCGTGGTATTTTTAGCTCCGTCTCAAAGCGTGACTTTTTCATTTTGGGACATTTTATTGGCCTCGTCAGTTGCATTGCTCCCACGCTGCCTTTCGACTCTTGTTTAGAGGTTTCTAAATGAAAAATCAGCCACGGCAACACTGATTCAGCACTTGATTGGCTGTCATTTTAATAAAGTATAAAGAGCAGCAGAGCTTCAGTCGTGCGTTATCAGCTCAGAACTGACGGCTGATAAATCTGCAGGGAATGGGGTAAAGAGTTCACAAAGTGCTCTTGTAGAGCGATCGCAGCTAATCAGCTCACGACTGGCCTCCATTAACACAGACAGCAACCTGAACTCATTCAGACGGACCGCAGGAACATGAGGAGAGGTACATAGATGGTGTGGATATGAGTTATTATGCAACCACATTCAGTGTGTGACTATAAAAGCTACTCACCAGTCTGCTGATCTCCTCCTGTCGGTCTGGAGCTGATCTCGCTGTGGCTTTGATCATGGTGGACGTCTGATTATCTGTCAGTTTCTTGATGCACCGCTGCCCTGCTACAATATTACACACCTGGAGGACAGCAGCAACTAAACAGCGTCAGAACTGAACTAATATACATACATACATACATACATACATACATACATACATACATAATACACACACACACACACATATACACATATATACACATATAAATATTTTTTATTTCATATAAATATAATTTATACCAAAATAACTGAAACTAAAATAAAAAATAAACCAATAACAATGATAAATAGAAATACTTGCAACAAAATTACAAAAACTTCTAAATTTCAAAACAGAAAATATTACATATAAAAACAATATCTAATTCAATTATCAAAAATTATAGGCATTAAAACGTAGACCATAAAAAAAAACTTTTTCATGACAGAAACACAAGAAAATGACTAAAACTTTAACTAAAATTAATGTAAATACTGATTCAAAAACAAATTCAAAATATTAACAAAAAATTTCAATAGTTTCTCACTTAAACCATAAAAAAAATTACTTGCGTTTTATTTTAGCTAGTTGCCAAAGCAACACTTCTCATTTTCATTAAGCTTAAATAAGTAGTAAAAGATATAAAAGTAAACAAATACATAAAATAAAAATGACACACATAAAAAAATGAGTAAAAACTAAAATCTAATTCGAAATATTAACAAAATCTAAAGTTCATTAACTTAAAGTTAAAATAAGTTTTATATCAACTAGACGTGTAACTGCAAAAGCTAGTTACACTTCTCATTTTGCTGATTCATTAAGAGAAACAAGCGTTCATAATGTAAAGAGAAACAAACGTGTGTGTGTGTGTGTGTGTGCGTGTGTGTGACATCACTGACCTCCAGGGGCAGGTAGGTGTGTTTCTGCTCCTGGCCCACCTGGAGACACGGCAGGTGAGGATACTTGAGCTGCAGACTGTACTTCTCTCGGAAATACTGAGCTACTGTTCGTTCTACAGTATGGCCGTTCTCCAACTGCAAAGGGAACCTGGAAGGAATCAAGAAACATGACTGAACTACAAACCACCACTAGAGGGCATCAAAGAGCAGAGCGAAACTGCTTCCCTGTGTTCGAAAACATATCGGCATACGACTTTTACCATGTACCATGCATCCTGAGTAAAGTATGCAAATATCCTGCATGCAAGCACAGTAAAATATTTTTATTATAATGAGGGAAAATATGTTTAATAGTTACGAAAACAATTAAACATAATATTAATGGCTCAAAACAGATTAAAACCAATTATTTGTATGTATTCAAATAAATAGTATTCTGACCATACCATTCAGGAAGTAGTTAGTATACTATTCAGAACATATTCTTACTACTTGCTTACAAAAATTACTCAAACTAAAAGATAAAAAAAGACAACTAATATAAGCTAATTCAGAATACATAATATAAATACTATTTATAATATTATAGATTATAAACGAATACATAATAGTATATAAATAACACTTAAAAAGCATAGACTACTCTATTAGACGATGCAAAATGAGTCAGTTTTAAAACACAAATATTTCAATAAAACTTTAACTTTTGCAGTTTTAATATACCGTAAAACTGCAGCTTATTAGCCAGAATTCAGATTATATGAATAAACTCATATAAAATATGAAATATACCAATATACCATTCAGAAAGCATATAGTATTCTATTTAGAGCAATGTTTTGGTTTTTATTAAATGTCACTTAATTAATAATTATCCCAAACACTTAGGTTTCAGGTTACAAATGCCATTGAAGAAATGCATATTCAGAAAACGTATATATCTTTGTATGATAAAAAGTTGGTCTTGTTAAGAGTAACCTGCATGTAAAATAAAATGGCTTTTATTAACATTATCTCACAAGTAGGAATGTAACGAAAATCTGTATAAAGCATATTAAAGTTCATAAGTGCAGTGCTGCTTTGATTACAGCGGAAACCAAGGAATTGTTTTAAGCTCCACCTGCTGGCCGAGAGTGAATCTGCAGCTCGTCTGCTGTTTCTGGTTCAGTATGCAGTTCGTTTTATAAATAGTTTCACAAAACTGAAATCAAACCGTTCTGATTTTGCTTGAAATGATACAATCTATGAAAAACGGCTCATGTTTCATGAATGCAGCATCTTTGTTTGGATCATGATTAAAATGCAGTGATTGCCTCGGATGTAAAAATGCAAAGAGCACAGACAAAGCCTTGGGTTTGTTTACATAGAGATTTAATTTATGTGTGTTATTTATTTGATTTGGGTCTTATTTTAAAATTTAAATTTAGTTTTGTTATTTATATTTGCATTATATTTTAATTTTGTCATTTAGCAGATGATTTTATTCAAAGCAACTCACAGACGAAGTCAATGGGAGCAATCAAAACAGCAATGATATAGTGTTATTTCAATTTAACAAAGAAACGTCAAGCATTTTGTCCAAGCAATAATAAAAGTACACATTTAATTCACAATTTGTCTTAAATCTCATTAAGTTAAAAAAAAATTAAAAAATAAATAAATTCAAAATTATGAATCGAATCGTGAAAATCATGAGCTGAGTGAATCGTAACATCCCTACTCACAAGTATACAACATTTAAAACATTTGATTTTAAACTGACTGAATGCACCTTTAAATAAAGCCACTAATCAAATTAAAGCAATGTGACTTCAGCCTCTGCGATGGTCAGAACACGCATCACTTCCTCTGATAGTTTGACTCACGTTTGGTGGCTGGCGGGTCGGCGGGTCACATTACAGACCCTGTACTTCCTCCGCATGGTCCCGCAGTGTGTCACCTCCACCTTCAGACCTGCACACACACACACACACACACACCAGCCGATGAGAGTGAGATGAACACATATACACACACACACACACACACACACAAACACGTACCTTTGATTTCTTTGGTGAATTTGACTCGGTGGGAGTCTGTGAGTGGCCGAGGCTGCTCGTCGATGTTGTGGATGTCCAGTACCTCACACATGAACTGAATAACTGGCTGTGCTTTGTAGAAAGCTGTGGCTGACACTGAAAGACAGAAGAGATCAGGACATTTATTAGTTATGTAGCATAATGATTTTCGCATAAGCAAGAACAACATTTTCAAAAGGATATCTGCTTTAATTTAAAACCCTTTTCAGACTTTAAACTATTTAAATGGCCTAAAAATAGATATATTTTTATTTAAATTAAATGAATAAATATATGCCATTCAGAAAGTAGTTCAGAAAACATCCTTACTAACAAATATTTCTAATAAAATTTAAAGGACCTGCACAAATAAACATTGTGCCTGTATCTTAAAGAGGCTGTGGCTCACATTCAACTTCGAAACAGTTTAACTCAAGATTAAAGTACTCGAGTTCAAAACATGTTTTATTCATTATATACATATGCACCGGTGTACATACTAATATATCAATATTTACAAATTAGAGGTTGACAGATACTGGATTTTGCTGTTATTGCTTGTAATGTTTTTAAATGCAATGAAAAGATTTGCTGATATTAATAAGATCTATATAATGAATGTGTTAAATAAGGTTTTTAGGCTTTTCTGTGATGGGCAGCCCAGAGACAAGCTACAAGAGTTTGTTAAAATTCAATCACTGATACTGTTTTTATAATTAGTAAAAAAAATAAAAAAAAATAAAAAAAGGATTATGCATAATGCAGGACTTTTAATTATGAAAGAGACTGAAAAACAATGAACTTTTATTTTGAAATGTCTATGCATTAATAAAATAACTGAAGGAGATAAAGTATGCACTCTTGTAACTATCTACAACATATTACAATATAAAAACCAATGTAAACATTGTCATAATATGTTCAAATTAAAAAGCTGCATTAAAAAAGTTTTGGGATTTTAAGGGATTAAAGGGATTTAAAAAAAAAAAACATTGACAATCAGAATCATTTTAATTTATTATAATACAAAAAGTACACCAAGTTTTTAATGATCTAGGTTTCAAACTGCAATTAAAAATAATGTATTTTTATTTTAAACTGTATAAATTGTGTGTGTGTAAAGTCTATATATTCTATATATAGAATATAAAATCTATATACTGTATATATAAATAAACTCTATTTAATAATTATTTCCTCATTCATAAAACAACTTCAAAATGTATTAACTGTGTATATGTAGACAATTTATTTTATGAAATCATTGTCTTTTAATTTTTAATAATCACATTAAGCCATACTGTGATTCCTGTTTTTCCATCCCCAAATTTAAGACTTCTTAAAATGACAATTAAGACTTTTGTTATGCCATGCAAGACATTTTATTAAGCTGATCTTTTAAGGACCCATGAGAGCCTTATCTTTATTAAATTAAAGACGAACGAATCAACACATGACAAGTTAATGTTGCTCATTAATGGGTAATCAGCTCTAGGTTATCTTTATCCTTTTCCCCTCATTTCTAATTGGACTTTACAAACTTCTATCATGCTGAAGTAATTCTGGACCAATCTAGTTTGTTGCTTTTGTGAGAAAGCCAGTGTGTTAGCGCTCTTTCTGAGCTTATTCACTCTATTATAAGTGTTACAAAGAGCCAGTGAAAGGAGAGATGATTTCAGAGGGTTGGACGTTTCCCTGCCCTTTAGTAAGGAGCAGCCGACACAGCCAAATGCATTGTGGGAGTCTGAGAGAGCGGGGAAACATGCAGACAGTGTGATACAGAACTGGCGAACTGGGAGAGACTTATTTAACACCCCCCTTCAATCAAACAAACCCCCAGTCGCTAAATTTCAGCCTTTTATCTCCCAGGCAGCAGTGTGAGCGCTTCCCACACTCTCTGCTAACACACACGATACACTCAAACAGTGCACACCGTCAATGTTGAGCATCATCTTCCACATGGCCGGCCGGACAGACTGATGGAAGCCGAACCACACCTCTCTTCCTCCACCCAGAGGATGATCGTAGCCCTCCGGGGCAGAGAAGAACGAGCGCCCCACGGGTGTGTACCTGAGAGAAACAACACAGACAGCAGAGACGTCAGCAGCCAAAATGGGGTTTAAAATGATGCATTTTATTAGGGATTCAGTGATACTTGAGGGGAACTGATGTCAGGCATCCACTAAAACCACCAGCTGGAAAGTCAGTTTTAAGAACACATAAAAGTCTGAATGAAATTAAAACCGAAAACTAAAAAAAAAAAAAAAAAAAAAAAATCAACTAATTAAAAAAAAACATTCTCAAAGCATGTCAGTATAAAATGATTACTGGTGCATTATTCATTTATAAAGAAAATAAGAAAATCATTTTAAAAAGTTTAGTTTTTAAACAAAACATAAAATTATGAAATATTATTACAATTTAAAATAAGATTTTTCTATGTGAATATCTTTTAAAATATAATTTATTCCTGTGATGCAAAGCTGAATTCCCATCAGTGTCACACGATCCTTCAGAAATCATTCTGATATGCAGATTTGCCGCTCGAGAAACATTTCTGATTAGAATAGAATCTTTTGTAACATTAGAAATGTCTTTGTCACTACTGATCAATTTAATGCAACAAAAAAAAAAAACCTTTTCATCCCTATTTAACAGCAAAGTCTACTGCAACCTACATTTAATTCTGACTTAAGCCATAATTAGCATCCACATGCCACTTTTTTTGATATTTTGATATCTTATGCCTTGAAATAGTTTTTGGTTCATTGTGCATAACAATAAGAGTGTCAGGGTCACCAGCTACTGTGTATCTGAGACTCACTTCATGGAGGGTAGATGGCGTAGCACCACGTCCACAGCGTGAACTGGGTTGGTGCTGATTGGCTTGTCCAGCTCCAGCGGCTCGGACATACTGCGACCTGTTAGTACCTCGTGCAACAGGTGCCAGCTCACCAGGGACACGAACTTAATACTGACTTTAAAGGGTCGGTCTTTACCCCCCTCCCCTGGCAGAGTAACGTCCAGATCCACCTACAAGGAGTAGTGCAAATATTAACTTTTTCATCATGCAGAGCTAAAAAATATCAATGAAATCTCTCCATCATTTACAGTGTTCTCACAAAATAAGAATGAAAAAGGTAAGATAAATGTATATGACCCTGGACAACAAAACCAGTCTTAAGTGAGATTTATGCATCTTCTAAAAGCTGAATAAATAATCTTTCCATTGACATATGGTTTATTACGATTGGACAATATTTGCCTGAAAAACTATTTGAAAATCTGGAATCTGAGAAGAATGCAAAAAAATCTAAATAATGAGAAAATCATCTTTAAAAGTGGTCCAAATTAATTCTTAGCAATGCATATGAAAATCAAAAACTACGTTTTGATATATTTACAATAGGAAATTGACAAAATATCTTCATGGAACATGAATGATTTTTGGCATAAAATAATAATCTATAATTCTGACCCATACAATGAATTTTTGGCTATTGCTCGAGACTGCTGTGGTGCCCCAGGGTCTCATATAATATTATTTTCAGACAGAAATTTTAATTAAACAATCAAAACTATAGAAGTGTATACAGTTTCAGTAATAAAAGTGACAACAAAACACTAAAACTTTTACTAAAACTTTAAAAATAAAACAGAAGCCATAATATAAAAATAAAATGTAATATTAAATGTTAACAAAAACTATAATAATACATCAAAAATACTAAAATGACACTGAAATGGGTATGCCAGTGTTAAAATAATTTGATCACATCTAATGAAACATCAAATTACTATTTAAAAAAAAAATTCAAAGGTTTTACTAAAAGTATGAAACTTTGACGATTTTAATATGCATGTTTCATACAGAATGTCATTGGATGATTATTTCCACACCTAAAATGATATTAGGTGGGCTTCACATTATTTTTTTAGTCTGCTTACCCCCGCAGGAGCCACAGGCAGAGGGTGGGCGGTGTAGAGGCTTCTCTTCCCATCATAAACTGGCCTTCGATCCCCAAAGATGGTGACTTTAAAGTGCTGCACCATGGAGTCCACAACCTCCCTGCGGAGACATCACTTCATCAGTCGGTCGTCAGCTTTGAGCGATTCTCCCACACAGCCTACCTGTTCACACGGCGTGGACACTTCTCAGGCTTGATGTCCACCTCATACAGGTAGACGTCCATCTTTGGGATCTCCACCTGGAAGCAGTTGGCCAGCAGCTTGATGGGTTTCCCCACGGTGCCATAACCGGGCCGTCGAGGCACGGAGAACAGGGCCTGGGCCCCAACAGCTCCTGAGAGCGAAAGAACAACAAAACGTTACACGCTCTACATACTAGATGGATCACAGCCAAATCACTTCCATTATATAAATGAACTTCTAGCGACTGATTCAACACACATTCATGTCTCATCTCTTACATTCAGTAATGGGCCTGATGATTGAAGGAGTCATTAAAAGTGATGTATGCAACTGGTCTCAAAACTAAATCAATACTTTGTCTGTCATCATGTGATTAAATGTAGCATTATGATGAAAAAATTCAGTTAGAAAGTCAGCTTTGATTGTTCCTAATAAACGGTTTAACTGCACTCGCAAGTGGATATTAAATTATGTTGTGGGATAAATAAATATATTCTAATTAAATTACAAACATAAAATTATATACACATTAAATTCTTCTCACATTCTTTCTTGTAAATCTTCCCTCTCAGTGACACAGCTGACTGAAAGGCTCATTATGCAGCTCATTATGCAGCTCATTATGCAGCTCATTATGCACGCATAACTTTTTTTCTGAAAAGAAAAACAATCATGTACATACATGCTGCTCACATATTATTGTGCTGATTACATTGAGACTAGACTTTAACCATTAAGATGAGTATAAGAAACTGAAAAAAAGCACAAATGTCAAGGCATGACAAAACTTCTCCAGACCCAAAAAATACCCTTAGACCTCAGAGGGTTACATCTTGAGAAGCGATTACACTGTGTTTGATTAAACGGGTGACATGTTCTGGTCCGAGCACAGGTGGAAGTTTAGAGCGGTACTACCTGTCTGTCCAAACAAAGTTTTTGGTAAACCATCATTATTTCTGCTACTCCATTTGATACATTTAAAAACAAGACTCTAATAACGAGACCCACCAAACGGCCTGAGATCTGTCTGAGCTAAACCAATGTCAGGCTGAGAGTGATTCATCCAGCTTTGACTCATAACCGCTGCTGAAGAGGCCAGCTTTTAAAGCCGAAGAGAGCAGTCATGGTATTAAAAAACTAAAATCACTAGAGAACCTGCCGAGCGTCAGACTGAATCATTAGCTGCTGCGTTTAATAAAGCACAACCACCGGCTTCAAAAGAACAAACCTAACAGAGAAATTGATTTTCAGTGATAATAACATATAAACCCTTCAAGACAAACCTAACAGAGCTACAAAATATCTCAAAAAATCATTCCTCATCTTGCTTTATGCTACTCTGTCATGTTGATTCAGCAAGGATGTATTAAAATTATCAAAATGACAATAAAGACATTTATAACATTTAATAAAATAAATGCTGTTCCTTTGAACTTTTTATTCATAGGATTCCTGAAAAAGGTCTCATGGTTTTCACAAGAATATGAAGCAGTAATTCTATTTAACTTAAAAAAAGGTGATTTAAAAACATAAAAATAACCATAATAATGAAAACAGATTTAAAACCTAGAAAAGGAATAAGAGGAAGATTGAGTGCAAATTTTATATATTTTAAAACGTTAATAAAAATCTATAACTGTAAGCTACAATGGCTTTCAACACTGATGATAATAAGAAATGTTTCTTACGCAAAAAATCAGTGTATGAGAATGATTTATCAAGAATCATATATATACACACACACACACACATACACATACATACATCCATACATATATATACAAAAAAAATGTAAAATTGTATAATATTTCACAATATTACTATTTCTTTTGTATTTTTAAATCAAATTAGGTCAAATTTTTTGTTTTAAATCTCATCCCAAAGTTCAAAATATCCAACACAAATATCAATAAATAGCAAACTAACCAAATAAAAGTTTGGTGAAACTGATGTACCCCCCCCAAAAAAATTAACAAATAAGTCAACATTTCAAATATACAATGAAAAAACTGAATACATTTACATTTACGTTTATTCATGTTGCAGATTTTTTTTTATCCAAGGCGACTTAAACATGAGGACAGTAGAAGCAATCAAAAACAACAAAAGAGCAATGATATACAAGTCTCATATTTAACGCAGTACACATAGCAAGGTTTTTCTAAATAATATAATAAATAAAAAGAAAACCAATAGAATAGAAAGAGATTAGAAAGCTAGAATTAGTTTTTTTTTTCAAGAAAACCAGCAGCAAATGAATAGAAAGCAAGTCTAAAAGGGACACTTAAAAAGAAAACAAAAAGGGACACGCTCTGCCGGACACAACTGGATTCAGACCCAGGCTTGAGGGAGTGATGGGAACCTTGGGAAATTTCTGAGCCACGCTCGGAGGGAGGGAAGAGGAGGCAGCGAGCTTTTCATCCTCCGCACATGCAATCACACACTGTACTCTACAAAGGAGTCATTACGCCACACTTCCTTGACTCTGGTCTTATTGGTTATTTTCCCACCCACTCGTGATCAGAGCGAAGCGTAGCCAAGCGTCAAGGCCAGACAGAGAAGACAAGAATGAACTGTGCAGAGATCAGAACAAGCCTGTCGAGGAGCTGCACGATTAATCGTTAAAATATCACGATACCCATGCAATCTCATTTCTAAATGACAACGATTCCCAAGTCTATTGACAAAGTCTTACTGGATCGTTCAAATCTGTGTTTGCACTGGCGCGGACAGAGAGAGCAGTTACCATGTTTGGTTAAGAAACATCTTCAACTACACCGTATTATTTCTGTCTTACAGTCATTTATATTAATAACAGAAAGTTTATAGTTCAGACATAAACACTGATGTCTATGACAACGATCAAAATAGAGCAATGCTCTTTTGAAAGTAACTGCGCTTTAAATAACGTAAATGTGTCGATTGCATTGCTTCACCACTAGGTGGAAAAACGTGACTTAATGTATATCAATGAATTAATAATTAATTCAAGAGAATCGTTCAAAAACGCAGATTCATCCAGTAATGAAACAAGTGAAATAAATGTCTTTATAGTCACTTTAGATCAATTTAAAGGATCCTTGCTAAATAAAAGTATTAATTTATATAATAATAATAATAATAATAATAATATTTATTATATGAATATTTCTTTTTTTATTTTACATATTACATAATTATATAATTTATTTATCAATCAGTCCATATTACGAACACATTAATTTTTTTGGATATAAATATATTATTAATATTATTATTATTATTATTATTATTATGTTTATTTATTTATTATTAATTATTATTATTTATTATATTCAATTAGTTTGGCTACCTAGAAACCAGTGTACTGATTATATTAATAATAATAATAAATGTTTATTACAATAGTAATATATTTCTTTCTTTGCATTAGTAATAATAATAATAATCAACAATTTGTTAAAACAAACAATTCGAATAGATTATTATTATTATATTGCAATTGTTTGGCTTCCTAAAAAAACATGGCGAATGGAATGTGGACTGAGACATGTCACAACTAAAAAGAAATTCGAGTCCACTTTAAAGTCTATATTATTTGGTTCAATTTGTTCAATTTTCCCTTAAACAGGGACTAAAGCGGGCAACAAGAGAGCACGTGGTGACCATTGAGTCATTACAACATCAGATACAGTCTGTAATTTTAGGAGGACAGCGATAAACCAAGAAATGAAAGAAAAATGACCCATATCTCTAAAAGGTGAGTGTGATTAAGAGTAATTCATCATTCGGCTGAGCTGCTCTGGTGCAAGTGGCTCCTCTGAATCATCGATCAGTAAAAGCATCAATAAAATGCAAAAAAAAATTAAATTAAATAAACTGACCAACGTTCCTCCACTACTCTATTAAAGCTTTTATTAAAGGCTCACTGAAAAATAAACATCAGCAATCAGAATGATATCGGCTGATCACGGTGTTAAAATATTGGTTCTTTGTATAAGCCTCAAATGCACCTCGAATTTCGAAGTTTCAAGATTTACTGAAGCGAAATTGTGACAAGAGTAAACTAAAACTATTAAAAACTGCTTTTGGGAATTTAAATAAAGCGTAAATAAAATATAAAAATAAAGCTATATAAAATATTACCTAAAAAAATAAAAATAAACGGATATCGTATTGGTATTATCCAAATTTTTGGGTATGGGATATTTTATATATTATATATATTATATCATATATATATATATAAATAAAGGAACGTTTTTAATGCCTTGCAAACTAATTAAAATAAATACATTTAAGCTGAAGTACTAGAAACACTCGAAGTAAACTTAAATAGAAATTAATGAAATCTATATAGAAATAAAAACAACTTAACCAATAAAATAAATACACAATAAAAATGACAAAAGCACATAATAAAATTTAAATAAAAGCCCATTCAAAATATTAATACATACCATAAATAAAACTAAAACAACACTAACCCAAATTATGAGAAATCTGAACTGTTCTGCTGAGCAAAAGTTGCCGGGAGAAATTTGCTACTGACCGGCCAATCAGCACATTCAGCGATAAATGAAGTACTGTATTCTGAGCTCTCTAGCAATCTACAGCAAACACACACACACACACACACACACACAATACAGCTGTTGTGAGCTTAATCCACCGAGGCTTGAGCTGTGGGAACGAGCCGAGAGCTCAGCGGTGTGACACAATGGCGTCAGTCAAGGCACCGGGTTCAGACGCACGGAGTATAAGAGCATCATGGGAAGTGTGTGTGTGTGTGTGTGTGTGTGTGTACAGCTGGCAAACCAGCCGACAAGGTAACTGAGGCTGCAGCCATCAAACAGCTCCTGCTAAGGTAAAGATGCAACCTTTGAAAAATACAGTACAGTAATCCAGAGATTAGGACACAGAGACAAGAGCAAAAGCAGAGGCCAGTTTTTTCCACACTTTTTCAGATCTGCACAACTGTAGGTAGAGTTGGGCAGAGAGACGATGCTGAGACGGCATTCATTAGTTCATTCTAGTTCAGATAATAGCTCTTATTAAGATGAAAGATTATTTTAGTACAGTTGGGGGGAAAAACGAAAAAAAAATGCTATGCTTACTGCATTGCCAAATGAGATAATTTCAGATTCAACAAACAGATACAACAAATCAGAAATAAACGTAATCCAATCCCTCCGATTCAAAGAGCCTTTAACAGTCTCTTATAAGTGCCATACAAATACTAGATCATAAAAATATTAAATGTGGTAAATATCTCAATCAGTTTAGTAACAGTATATGTTGAATACCAGAGATTCCGGTTGTAAAATAAAATTGATTTTGCAGTGAACTGTTACAGAATTTGGTTAATTTTGGAATAATAAATAAGAAGTATTTATTGTTTGAAGTATTAAGTTTTATTGTGAAGGGACTGTTATTTTCATTTCATTACATGTTAAAAGGTTGATTAAACTGGTAATGTTTTATGAATTCATTTGACTAAAATGAAATATGCAAATTTTTCTCTCACAATTCTGACTTTTTCCCTCAATGTTTAGAAGAAATTGTTCTTCTCAGATACTTAGATACTTAAATAAAACTTTCAAAAAAAAATAAAAATAAAGTCAGAATTATAAATACACAAATAATAATACAATTAAGTTTGAGATATAAAATCACAATTGCAAGAAAGTCAACCATGCAATACAAAACCATTCAATAACACGAACATTCAATGATTTTTATTTAGCTATTAAAGTTTCCTAATAATTAGAGATGCACTGATTATCATTAAGGGGTCTGAAAGAATAATAATATGCAGAAAAATCAAAATGCAGAAAGCAAACTATAAAAACATTTTGGTTATTCATTGTTCCATTTGTGCTATTTCACACAACAACAACAACAACTAAATCTTTCATCAGTTCTGAAGATAAACTGCTTGCTTTTCAAGACTAATGCTGCAATGAATAATAGTAAGTGTGAAATCATTTATGCAAGAAAACTAACAAATGTTGATTTAGGAGAATGCTGTTATTTTGATTCCTTTTAACTAGACTTCTTACTGCATTTTATGACCTTTCGCCGGGTATTTGATTGACAGGCAATCTGACCAATCATAACGCAGGATCTGTCATTTTGTCAGATAAACAAACAGGACAGAAGAAGAGTCTTACTTTTGATTTTGTGAATTTGGTTGAAATGGTGATGATTTAAAATCACCCTTTTAAGGTACACTGTGACACAACTACTGGGAAGAGCTGGCCATTTTGATCACTGAGTGACATCATGATCTCGAAAGGTTCGAAAAACTGTTTATGCAACCTGTGCGGGAAAATGACATCATCTTGGCATGTACCCACACACCTGTAGCATTACCTCAAAATGAGACTCGAAGGGGGCTTCCTCTCAGCAGGGGCCCTTAGATTGGCGACAGGAAACATCTGGTGTTATTAAACACCTCGAATGATGCCATATTTAGCATCAAACCTAATAAAAGCACACAGGTTAGGTCTCTTAACGGTCACTGGCCACAAAGCTCCCATGGCACAAATAAAAAACTCTCAGGGACAGAATCTAGTTCAAATAAATAATAAATGGAATTTACAGTAATACACAGTGTCACACAAAAATTTGGCAAATTTTGGATGGATACGCGTCTTAAAAGGAATGTTAATATCGGAGTAGACTGTACTTTTCAATGTAATGAGTAAATAACAATCAATCAAACAAACATGGATTTTTGTGGAAAAAAACCCTATTTAGTCATTTTTGTTAAACTTTTTGCTAAACTTTTTGTTGTTGAATTGTATAAGTTTCAAGATTTTAATTACTTACTAATGCTTTTTTCATTAAAAGAACTTAAAATTAACCATTTAAACAAAATCCAGAAAATTTCAAGCAGACCATTTAAAAATGTAAAATAGAGAGAGATTTTTTTTTAGTTTTTTGTTTTTAATAGGTTTCACATTTTTATTTAGGTGATATACCACTTTAATTGATTGTTCTTAAATTGTATGTTTCAAGATTTCAAGTAATTATACATGCTTTTTGATTAATAAAATACAATTTAACCATAAAAACAGAATCCAGAGAAATTATAATGAAAAAAAAAATTACCTGGGAGAGAAAAACTATTAAATCTGGAGAAAAAAAAGTAACTGAATTTCATAAGGCCCTAAAATGTATTTATTTATTTTTTTGTTACTTTTTAATGAATGGTTGTTAATCAGTTTCATGATTTCAATTGATTAAACATGCATTTTGATTAATAATATTTAATCTAACAATTAAAATTAAACCATAAAATGGATAAACCGAATTTGGGGAAAAAATAAATACATTTTTGGTTACTTTTTAATGAATTCTTGTTAATTAGTTGCATGACTTCAATTAATTAAACATGCATTTTGATTAATAATATTTAAATCAAACAATTAAAATGAAACCAGAAAATGGATTAAATGAATTTGGGAAAAATAAAATGGATTTTTATAAGCTGTAAAGACCTCATGTCAATCAACCACTGAACCCCAAAGACACATTATTTTATACAATCTTGATTTCTCAGCAATAGTACAGAACCACTGAACACGTTCTAAGGGAAAATCCAATGCGCGAGGTAACCTTTCCTCACAAAGCCCCTTCAGATAGGGGTATTCCACAGGTGACACACAATGCAGACCCTTGAAATTTCAACTTATTAGTCAACACAGACAAGTGTCATTTAAGAAAACAGCCACAAGCAAAAAGGACGATACAACTTTAGGGAAGTGCACTTAAAAATGGGAAATCTAGCAGTGATGAACTTCTGACTTTGAGGTCAGTGAGGTCATGAGAGGTCACTCGTCTGACCTGATTCTAACCCACTTACTGCTGGTCACATGAGGTAAAGTGCTTTATCGCATCTCTAAATGACTCAATCGTTTTACCATTGACAAATGGATTTCCACATCTTAAACAATGCATTTACATAACTTTGTTTGAGTCAAAATCCACACTGAATTACTAATTAATCATACCTCACTATGGCTTGCCTTGCCATCTACACATGACCAACATCGAGCCAGTGAAATATTTTCGAATAAAATTAAATGCAAAAAAGCCAAAGATTTGATTAACATCTCCAGGCCTGTAAAACACAATTTGAAATTCCCAGCCAGACATCTCTTAGCATCATGAGGACTCGAGAATACTTCAAGCAAAATTAAGTGTCAAAAATAAGGTTTTGAGAAAACATGCGGTTCACAATGAAGACAAAGTTGTAAAACATTGTAGTTGCTAGATGTCAGATGCTATATCCAGTTAACTGACACTTGCCCCGTGGTATACTATATTACAATTAAATCCTAATCAAATCATGACGAACTATATATCGTTGGAAAGGTCTAAGACTCCTAATAGATATTTTACCAATCTTTTTTTGTTAAAAGTTATGCAGGAAAAGTAATAGATTAATTTATGCAAGAGTGCACCTCAAAAACCTACATCATAACAGGAGTTCTGACCTTTGTCAAAAAACAAAAAAACAAAAACAAAAGTCTTCTTTGTTGCCTTTTTCTCTATTCCACTTTAGAAATCATCAGAAATTATATATCACTTGAAAACTTAACTTAAAATCTCAAAATGCATTCTTTGAAACCCATTTTAAATTCAAACATGGCATTACAGTGAAAATGGTACATCAAAATCATGTTACAAAATGTTTTCAGTCATCAATAATAAAAATTTAGGTTTGGATCATGCACTTTCAAGTCTATGTTAAAAAATGTGAGTGACAGTATGCATGTTTGTAAGTATGCTGAGCGTAGTTATGATTGAGCAGGGGTTCGTATGGTTAAGGAAACTTCATTGCACTATTAAATATTGTATATAATATGATGAGCACTATATGTATCCACTCCGTCGTCATGACGTTGCCAACAGACACAACATCACACACACACACACACACACACACACACACACACACACCTGTAGTTCCGATTTCCATTCATGAGGTCTCTGTCCGGTTCCGTCCCCGGATTTCAAGTTCGTTTGACAGACTGAGGTGACGTCCAGCTAGCCAGCAAGCTAAATCGCGAAGTTCCCCTCAACCTCCCCGAATACAGTCCCGAATAGCTGTTTCTGTGACGGCGACGCCTTCAGAAACGCGTCTTTGGAAAGACCGAGGCGGTTTGTTGAGGTGTAATGACGCTACAGCGAGTAAAAGTCAACTGATGTCGCCTCCGCTCTTCGACATAGCTAGCCTGTTTCTGCGGCCGAGCTAACTAGCTAAGCTACAATCCCATCTGTGAGGAGAAGATCCCTGGCCCGTTCATCCATGAATTCCGTCCTCGGGGAGCGAGGCTTTTCGATAGCGCGTATTCCCTCCGGTTCTTCTTCTTCTTCTTTTCATTTTTTGGCAGATTGCAACAATGACTTTTAAAGGTGCATACCGCCACCTACTGTATCAGAGTATGTAACATGAGCAATATCCATTGGTACTACTTTATATCAAAAAAAAAAAAAAAAAAATTCTATATCCTATTGTATATCCCTATATTTTTTAGATATTGTATAACTGCTTTCTGTGTATCCTTTACACCATCTCCTGTTGTGCCTAATAAACCTTCAAGGTTCCACTTCCTTCCTGTCTGACTTATCTTTTGTTTTAGCCTCATCCTCTCATCTCTATATTTCTTACAATATAGCAATACATGTTCTACATCTTCCTTGGACCTACATTCCAAACATTCATCTGATGGACTTTTGCCCATTAAAAACAGTGTTTTATTTAACCCTGTGTGATCAAACCTTAGCCTGGTTAAAACACTCTCCTCTCTTCTGTTACTTCTATTCACACCCTGAGCATTAATAGATTTTTGCAAGCTGTAATATTTCCTTCCACTTTTATCCACATCCCACCTATCCTGCCATTTCTTTAATATTTCTTTTTTAATTATCGCCTTAGCTTCTCCTTTTCCAAGAGGTATATTTATGACATTGTTCATCTTAGTTGATTTTTTTGCTATATTGTCTGCTCCCTCATTCCCTTGTACACCTGTGTGGGCAGGTACCCAGCAGAATCTCACATCTATCCGTAGTCTCTGTAATCTAAATAAACTTTGTTGAATTTCTAGCATTAGATCTTCTCTATTAGATTTCATATTTTGAATACTACAAAGAGCTGCTACAGAGTCAACACAACACACCACTCTGTCTGGTTTTACTTCCTCAACCCACTGCAGTCCTACAATAATCGCCATCATCTCTGCCGTGTACACTGATGCCTGATCGGGTAATCTTTTCCCAATGCTTATATTCATTGTTGGTATATATATTCCTATTCCTACCTTGTCCTCTTCATCTTTAGATCCGTCTGTATACATATCTAAATAACTGTAATATTTGTTCCTTATGTACTGACTTGCCAAATGTCCTTTCCTACTCTCTTCCCATTCATTTTTTAATTCCAATATATTTAAGTCTATCTCAGTTCTTGGAAATAACCAAATAGGGATATTACTGATAGGTGTAGGGGAGTTAAACCATATATTATTTACTCTATATTCCTCTGATTTAGTCTTTATTACCCATCCAAAACCATTACCTTTAAAAGAACTATACTCCCAACATTCCTGAATAATGCTCTTAGCATGGTTTTCAAACCCACATCCACTTAAGTGACTCCAGTATGTAAGCATGATTTTATCTCTTCTCAGGTCTGAGGGCACTTCTCCTAACTCAACCTGGATTGCTTTAATTGGTGTTGATCTCATTACACCTGCACAGATCCTCAATGCTTTATTACTAACTCTATCTAACTTCAATAAATGGGTTTTAGCTGTTGCTCCATAAACATAACATCCATAATCTATTGTTGACCTCATTAGAGCCCTATAAATATACATTAATGATTGTTTATTTGCTCCCCAATCTTTCCCCACTACCGCTCTCATTAAATTTATGACTTTCTTGCATTTTGATTCCACCTTTTCAATGTGTATTTTCCATGTTCCCTTTTGATCTAACCAAATACCAAGATATTTAAAATGATCTACTGTTTCCATATTGTGGCCATATAACTGTAGCTTCTGTTTATCTATCCCTTTCTTCCTGGTAAATATCATATGACAAGACTTACTTGTAGAAAGCTTAAATCCCCAATTATACGACCATTGTTCTACCTTTCCTATTGCTTCCTTGATTTTACTTCTCACCCTTATGGCATCTCGTCCTCTTACCCATATGGCCCCATCATCTGCATACAGAGCTGACCCAATCCTTCTATCTAGATTCATAAAAATATCATTGATCATAACATTAAATAAAACTGGACTAATAACACTGCCTTGTGGAATTCCATTAACAATTTCAAATTCCTCAGATACGTCTGATCCCACTTTGACTCTAAATCTTCTTTCTGACAGAAATTCTAATACCCAGTTATATAACTTACCTCTAATTCCCATTTTATTCATTTTAATTAGTAACCCCTCCCTCCACATGGAATCATAAGCTTTTTCAATATCAAAGAATACAATACTCATTATTTCTTTCATTTGAAATGTTTTCTCTATCTCGTTCCTTACTTTCACAACAGCATCCATTGTGGAACGCCCTTTTCTGAACCCACTTTGATATGGTGCAAATAATCCTCTGTGTTCAAGGGTGTAGTTAAGTCTTCTAACTAGTATCTTCTCCATCCACTTGCAGAGATGTGATGTTAGGGCGATAGGTCTATAGTTACCAGCATTATTAGAATTTTTCCCAGGTTTATTAATTGGCAATATTAATGCACTCTTCCAGCTTTTGGGTATTTTACCTTCTTCCCATATCTTGTTAAATAAGTGTAATATTATCTGTAATACTTTTTCAGGTAGTTTCTGGAACATAACATAACTCAGTTGATCTTCTCCTGTAGCAGTATTCCTAATACCATTTAATACTATCACTAGTTCATTCATATTCATTTCTGCATCCATAGTACTTTCCTCATTATCTTTTTTAATATACACATCCCTATTTTCCTTAAGAACCTTCTCTTTATGTAGTCTATGGATATCATCTAAATGGTCACCACTATGCACACTGGCAAACTTCTTTCCCAACATAGTTGCCTTTTCTTTATCTGTTATTGCCAGTATTCCATCATCCTCTAATACTGGTATTTTAGCATACACTTTTTTCCCACTCATTTTCTTTAGCATTGACCACACCTCTCCTATTTTTACTTCCCTCCCTATAGTAGAACAATAGCTCCTCCATGTATTTTGTTTACTTTTCTTAATTATTCTTCTTGCCTGAGCCTTTTTCTTCTGATAATTAATTAAATTATCTTGATTCAGGTTATTCCTTAACATTCTCATTGCCCTATTTCGTTCTTTAATAGCTTTTGTACATGTATCATTCCACCATGGGACCATTTTTCTTTTCCCCCCAACCACCTTATATGGTATGCTTTTTAATGCTGCATTCAATATTAAATTTGTAACTTCAGATGCACATTCCTCAATATCACCCTGCATTGAAATTGTCTCTGCTGAAGTACAACAAATTTCTTTAAATTTTACCCAATCAGCTTTAGCAAAGTCCCACTTCTTATGATTAGGCCTTTCTTGGAGATCTATTTCAATATTTATAGAGCAAAGAATTGGAAAATGATCACTTCCAATACTTGTACTTTCCTTTACCTTCCATTCACAAGAGTTTGCCATATTATTAGAAACAAGCGTGAGGTCAATACATGACATTGTGTTAGTACGTATGTCAATTCTTGTGCCATTTCCATTATTTAAACATACTAATTGCCTAACATCCATCAGTTCTTCCACTGCTTCTCCATTTCTATCAGTATGCTTACTTCCCCAAAGACTATTATGTGCATTGAAGTCTCCACACCATATTTCTTTCCCATTTCCTTGTCTCATTATTTCTTCTAAGGTTTCTTGGCTTAGTGATTTACAAGGGTTATATAAGTTGATTACTACTAAGTGTCCATCTGTTTTATAAATTTCAGTAATTACACATTCTATTTCTGTTGTAGTTTCTATTCTTCTAAATGGTATCCCATCCCTTACAAATGTTGCACATCCTCCACCCTGATTTCCATCTCTATCAAACCTAACAGACTCATAACCAGGTAAAATAAAATCAAGGTGAGGTCGTAGCCAAGTTTCTTGAATACAAACAATATCAAATTTGACTTCAGACTCTACTACAAATTTTTTAAATTCTTGTCCGTTTGCAATCAGACTCCTAGCATTCCATTGCAAAAGGTGGAATACCATTATAAACTTATATAATACTCTGAGACCCTCCATCATTATTAGTACTTAGCATGCCATGTATTTCTTCAGCTTTTAAATCTTTAATACCTAAGAACTCCTCTGCAGCTTCTACCACTGTCTTGATCCTGTCACTTTTCCTTTCTTGTCGTGTGGCAACATTCACCACTTTACATATAAAAGCTATAAAGCTCTTTTTTTCCACCATCAATGTGTTCTCCTCCACTATACACTTATGCTTACATGGTTGCTGTGTGGTTGCTGGTGTAGTGTCTACTGGTCCTGGCTGAAATCTCCTTTTGCCTAACCTCTGGGGTAGGCCTGCTCCATGCATTGCACATTCATTCAGATTTTCATGACATTTTGTTGGTTTATTTTCCTTGGTTTCATATTTGCCCATACTTTTAATAGCCTCTGCATATGACACCTTATTCACAACCTTGTACCTCTGTACTTCTTTAGCTTGTTTCTGGACCACACATCCAGCATATGCAGCACTATGCTCACCTCCACAGTTGCAACATTGTAGCTTGGTATCCTTATTACATTTACCATATTCATGTTCTCCTCCACACTTCACACATCTTTGTCTCCATTTACATTGTTGTACTGTATGTCCCATTCTCTGGCACTTAAAGCACCTTAACGGTTGGGGAATATACTCCCTAACTTTGTAATTGATCCACCCTATTTGAACTTCACAAGGCATAGATTTTTCAAAAATAATCATTACAGATAGACTATCTGATTTAACACCATTTTTATTATTTTGAAGTCTTTTCACCTCTAGTACATTCCCACTTTTTATCTCACTCTTCACATCCTCCACGGACATTTCCAAAGGAACATTTGTAATCACTCCTCTTAGCTTTGCTGTCGTTCCGGGTACATGCACTTTAATATTTCCACCACCAAGGTTGCTCATTTTCAAAATCATTTCCTGCTGCTTCTTATTTACTGCTGAAATTAGAATTCTTCTGTTATTCAGTAGTTTAGCATATTTAATTTTCCCCATAATCCTTCTCAATTGCTTTAGTCACATGAACTGGGTGAAAGTGACCTTTATCATTACTAAGCGTAATAATAACTTTCCACTCTTCCTGCTTGTCATCATCAGGCCTACTGCTTCCCTTAGGTTTGGCTTTAATCTTTTTGTTAACTTGTCTTGGAGTATTCTCTCCTCCACTACTCGCTCCAGACCAAGATTTTTTTCCTTGCCTTTTTTGTTTGGCTAACCTCCATATCTGAAGGAAATCCATCATCGCTACCATCTGAACTATATCCCATTGCTACACTCACGATACAGTTCGATTGCAATCTGCCTTCGCTCCCAAGGGGCAAGGAACTCGACCGGAAGTTGAAGTCGGGTGGGGGCTGCCATCTTTTAGCAGAACTTCACTTGCGTTAGCATTTCCATTGACTCCCATTCATTTTGGCGTCACTTTGACAGCGAATAACTTTACATCTGAGGCGTTTAAAGACTCTGTTTGTCCATTATTTATTTCTAAAGATACACGAAAATGTATAAAGGGCTCCATTACCTTCTATGTTACATTATGGCCCCGTATAAACAGTTTTTGTAAAAAATAGGCTAACGATTGCGTCATAACCACTCGGCTCTCTGTCGCATTACCGTACAGACAGGAGGAAAAGCTCGCAGGCAATTAACTTAATATGGCGTACTGGCGTTACATTTTAAAATACTATACAAAATAATTAATCAGAATACTTACTCCTGCTCACTCACGACAAAGAACTCCCCGCTCAAGCTCGCCGTCTCTGCAAGATTAACGATGGCAGTTTGCATTCACAGCTACTAGAAGATTTACATCTGTCAGACAGGTTGCTGACGTCGTCAAGCTTCGTTTGAGTCTGCGCGTCAGAAAGGGAAGTGCTAAAAAACGCTAAAACTGGGCTTCATTTGTCTCAATTGAGTTCCAATGGGGTCGCTGTGTCCATTTCTTTTACTGTCTATGTTCGCTCCGTCCAAACAATCCACCGTCGCCTGAATGTGACGTCCGTCCGGTTCCTCGCGCCACAAACTCTGAAAACAACTTCCGCTTCGCGGTTTTCGTCTCAGAAGCGGTTTGTTTGTCTGGACTGTAAATCGCTTCGCTGCAAAAGCAGGAACATCACATGACAGAATCCCAATCGCGTCACGTCATTCCCTCCGGTTTACCCCGGCGGTGGCGTGAAATAAGCTGGGAGTTGAATTCTCTCTCTCTCTCTCTCTCTCTCTCTTTCTCTCTCTCGCTTTCTCGCTCTCTCGCTCTCTCTCGGGGTTCCTCTGACACTCAGAGCCTCAGCGAAACTCGCGACGTGTAAATATGGAGCCTCTGATCCTCCGCGAGCGCGAGAGACGCGCGCTGATTGGCTGAGAGGGAAAGCGCGAGGGAAGGGACGGGGATCACGATAGATAGATAGATAGATAGATAGATACGGAAACATGCAGGGGCGGATCTACCGGGCAAATGCCACCCTAAAAGAAAGCCTTGCCACCCCAGTTGGCAGCAACAAATTAAAGGTTATGGCCAATTTGAAAATTTACGAGCGCGAATCTTTCGTGATTCGTGATCCCGCTCCAAACTTCCGAACTGATTCAAATTATTTGCGATCCCCAAACTAACTCAAATGATTCGCGAACCCGCTACGAACTCCCGAACTGATTCAAATGATTCGCGATCCCGCTCCAAACTTCCGAACTGATTCAAATTATTTGCGATCCCCAAACTAACTCAAATGATTCGCGAACCCGCTACGAACTCCCGAACTGACTCAAATGATTCGCGAACCCGCTCCGAACTCCCAAACTGACTCAAATGATTCGCGATCCCCAACTGACTCAAATGATTCGCGATCCCGCTCCGAAATACCAAACCGACTCAAATGATTCGCGATCTCCATAACTGACTCAAATGATTCACGATCCCACTCCGAACTCCCGAACTGATTCAAATGATTCGCGAACCCGCTACGAACTCCCGAACTGATTCAAATGATTCGCGAACCCGCTCCGAACTCCCGAACTGATTCAAATGATTTGCGATCCCCAAACTGACTCAAATGATTCGCGAACCCGCTCCGAACTCCCAAACTGACTCAAATGATTCGCGATCCCCAACTGACTCAAATGATTCGCGATCCCGCTCCGAAATACCAAACCGACTCAAATGATTTGCGATCTCCATAACTGACTCAAATGATTCACGATCCCGCTCCGAACTCCCGAACTGATTCAAATGATTCGCGAACCCGCTCCGAACTCCCGGACTGACTCAATCTGCCTAGGGCGCCAACTCCCAGAGGGGGCACCATCCCAGTTGCTCCAAAAAAAAAAAAATCCTCCATTCTCCCATCCTCGCTCGCGACCGCTCGCACCTCATGTTTGCCGCTGAATGTTCATAATTCATTAAGTTTTTATTTGATTAAAGTCCTATTTTCACCCCTAAAGTAGGTGTTTATTCCATCACCATATTTGAGGAAGGGATATCTTAATCAGTTCTTTTCCATCTGTTCATAAATTTTTACCATGAATTTTCTTGAATAAAAAGCTGATAAAATGAATTATAATCTTTACCCATTTAATTGATGATAAGAGTGATTTTACCTATTAGGCCTTATTCATCTTTGTAAAACCATTCTTACACCGTAGGATTCAGTTCAGTGCACGATCTAAACAACATGAATTATGCTGTTGATCCAGTCAATAAATCAGAATAGAAACGTGATTTTACAAACTATTAAAGTCAACATGAAATCAAAATCTTATGAAGCATGCATTAATAAGTGCATGTTATTCCAAAGAAATACGTTGTCATGATTAATCAATATATGATGAAATCTGGTTTCTATTTGAAATGTCATATTTTGAAAGTAAATGGGTTGTAAATGCATGCTACTTCAATAGAATTAAATGTATGAATAACAAAAGATGAGGCCGGCCCCCCTCACATCTGCAAGCAGGACTCAACACAGTATTTAATAAAAAAACAACTTTTATTTTCTTTAAAAAATAATCATCCCAAACAAAGTCCTCTCACTATTACACACAGAGCCAAAATGACTTGCTTATGTGTTCTTCATTGAATCTATTGGGAAGTGCTATGATATGAACTGTTCTTTATCAGTGGCTTAATATTGCTTAAACGTTGAGGTCGGGTGAAGTTCACTCTCCATCTTCTTCATCATTAACAAGGTGCTGTGACTTCTGAGAGTCTAGTCTGCATCAGAATATTTAGTCCAGGACAGACCGGATCAATACTGTACAGCGGGCATCAATAAAAATCACCTCGTGGGGTTGGTAAAACCTAATATATAAAGGCATGTCTTTGTATTCATTAAATAAACACGAGTTAAAATTAAACAGGTTACATCTTAAAATCCCTTTGAATTTCACCAAAGCGTTTCGGGCTCTATGGGGCGAGTCTTTCAACCACGCCACCTTGAGGAGACTCTCTGCCAGTTTGCAGTAAAAGGAAAAGTTCACCAGAAAATGAAAATTCAAGTCATTATTTAATCTTCCTATGAAGTGTTTTTTGTATGCAGCTGTGAAAAAAAAAAAAAAAAAAACTAATCCGGATTTGTAATGACAGATTTTCATTTTAAGGCAAATGGGTAAGAAAGTATGCCATCGAATGTTAGTACGGGCTCAGTCTTAATGTGATTACCAAGAGGCTCCGGTTACAACACCAAATCAGTTTAAACATGCATTTCATTCATCCACCATATGACATGATTACATGACATAATGCTCCCTTAATTTGCGGAAAAGTTGTATTCCGGCATGCCCACATGCTTACTGCACCAATGATACTGGCAAGTGTTAATGTGCTTGTTGGGAAGGGAATGTGGCAGTGTTACCAACAGCTAGAACCGGTGAGAGTCTGTGTGGCTCACTATACACAAACATCTTCCTGAATTGTTACCAAAGCTCCCGGCAGAGACAAACACATCTCATTCTCTACGATCATCTTAAACATGACTTGCCTCAGTGACCTGGTTTTGCTTTGTTTATAGAGGTAAGCTGAAGAAAAGGATTTGAAGGAAAAGTTCACCCAAAAATGTTAATGAAGAAACAAGAACAATCAAAATCTTATGAAGCATGCATTAATAAGTGCATGTTATTCCAAAGAAATACATTGTCATGATTTATCAAAATGTAACAAATATATATATATATATATATATTTTTTTTTTTTTTTTTTTTTCTGTACAACAAAGTTGGATGGTAATTTATACTGCCATGAAAATACGCTTTTCCAAGTCTTCTGTATTCACATAATACATTTATGTAAGGAACAGACCAAAAATGACATGATTGTTAACTGATTATCGTCTCCTTCATTGCAGCTCTCAAATCTCTTTTACAGACGCATTTAAAAAACAAAAAGCTACAAAGTAAAAAAAAAGGGAACAATAACTTATATTTGCATCTTTTTCTTACACAAATCTAAAATATGATTTCAGAAAGACTGGGCTATAATATGTAAGTCATGCAGGCTAGTTTTATACATTTATATGGCACTTTACAGTAAAAATCACCCTCTATCTAGTGATGCACTGAAAACAGCTCGTTCTGTTTCACCGAAGAAAGAAAAAATCCAGGGTTTGCAATGACACAAGGGTGAATTTTTTTTCGGGTGAACTATTCCTGTGAGTTCAGAAAGATTTATGTGCATTGGAAGTAAAAAAAAAAATCCTTTTCAAGTGCAGTAAAATGCATGTTTTACAGATGCGGGCTCTTTTCAGCAGTCGCATGGAGTTTGGCTGGTGCATAATGCTGGTTTCGGTGTTAAGCTTGCTGATGTGAGAGTGCAAATGCAGTGAGCACTCAGTGGTCCATCTCTCGTTATGCTAATATGGCCACTCTTTAACTAACGCCGATCCTAAAATCGATCCGAGACACCTGCATCTGCGTCTTACGCTACAGTCGATCTCCAGCTGCGACATGTAAACGCTGGGCCTGTGTTTTTAACTAAAACAAAGTGCTAATGTACCAAGTCATTCACAAAAAGGAACATTTCAAATGAAAATTCCACAACAAGAAAAATAACGAGGAAGTAACAACAGTTCCTTTGAAGTCTGGCGTCGTGTGAAGAGGCAGCTTTGTGTTGGCGTATTAAAACGACAGCTTCGTCTGCGTTCCTTCCCTCCGTATTGCATACATCCGTACATGAGGGAGTGTGAAGGTAGTATACAATAATACACAATTAAATAATAAAAAAGAGAGCATAGGTCAACCGGATTCAACAAAACACAAAGTGTGAGCCTCCGTAGGACTGGTAGCACCCCGGGAACGGTTTCGAGGGGTGTGTGATGGTCCAGCGTGTGGTAAAGATCTGCTCAGGCAAAGTACATGGTCCTCAGTGTGTCGTGGTGAATCTGCACGGCTTTGGCCAGCGCCTGAGGATCTCGACCGTTGCTCTGTCCAGAGACGTGACTGCCCTCCCCGCTACAGACACAGAGATCAGATAAAAGAGCAGTTAAAAACGGATCTTACATGCATTAGAGCAACAAAGCTGGCAGTTCAGTCACTATGAGGTAACAAAAGTGTCCAGTCTTTTGAAATATAAAATTAAATGCTGTTATTTTGAACTTTCTATTCATTAAAGAATCTGGAAAATCGAATGCGTGATATAGTTTCACCGAAAATATGAAGCAGCACAAGCGTTTTCAACATTGATAATAATCAAACTTTTTTTGAGCAGCATATTAGAATGATTTCTGAAGATCATGTGACACTGAAGACTGGAGTAATGATGATGAAAATACAGCTGCGCATCACAGGAATAAATTCTATTTTAAATCATATTCAAATAGAAGATGGTTATTTGAAATTGTAAAAATATTTCAAATTTTTTTCTATATTTTTAATCAAATAAACATAACAGAAAAGACTGATATTGTTTCTGGCAATGAGACAAAAGCTCTGTTCTAAAACCTAAACATTTATGGATTCTTCTCTTTTCTTTTCTTATCTGTTTTTAGCAAATTTTAAATCTATTTTTAATATTTACTTCTTGCCTATTATTGTTTTTGTTTTGTTTTTTATTCCCATGCATTTGCATAATTTAAAATCCAAAATACTACTAATAATAATGTTAATAATTTATCGGTTCACGTTCATGTCATGTGACCGTTAACCCAAATCAGAGAAGCATGAACATGCAACAGTGCCATTAAATTATTGAAGTATTAATCTAAAATTGTAGAGGATACTTCAGGTAAATATTCTATTTGACTAACAAAAAAACAAAAACTGATTTAGCAGATATGGTAAAGCAGGTCAGTGGAAAGGAACACCCTTTAGGATGTAGTTTTCTATGTAGGCAGCAAGGCAGCTCACTAGGTTTTGGACCAGAGCTACTGTTTTAATTTTAATGGCTGATGCAGTTTAAGATTTGATCTTGGCCTCACCTGTCGTGCTCTTTATCCACCAGATGGTATCGCGCACGGAAAGCCACGAGTCGGGCGTAGTACGCAGGCGCTGGGATGGAGACGGAGCGGGTGCAGCGCACGTATGTGTGGCACAGCTGGTAGGTGAGGATCTGCAGCTCGTCCGCTGTGAAGCGGTTGTCGTCCCACAGGACGTAGTAGTGCGAGGGTCGGCTGGTGCCCTGAGACGATGAGCACAGAACATCACACCACAGTCACAGACACACGGTCATGAATGAATGACTGCGGCGAGTCGTGTGCTCACCTGAATACCTGCATGACTGCACAGGTAGAAGTCAAACTCGAACGGATGCGTGATGCTGGTGTCCACCGTAGTTCCTGCTGGGATGTTCCCGCTCTTCCCGATCTGAGCAAAACCACAGGAATCAGAATGAAGACCGCAAACTTAAATTAAAACTATATGTGTGTGTGTGTGTGTGTGTGTGCGTGCGTGTGTGTGTGTATTTTTTTTTTCTTGGAAAAAAAACAAACTGTGCTTAACTAATAAAAAAATGTATATATTTATTTTATTTTAGCTAGTTGCCAAGACAGTTTAAGTATTAAAATAACTAAAATTAAATAAGCTAATAAACATGAACTGTATTATTTTTTCTCAATAAGCTTACAAAGCAACATTTCTCATTTTCTTTTAAAATTAAAGTGCTAAAATAACTACAATTAAATAAACTAAAACCACAAAAACATTTTTATGACTTTAAATAAAATAAACATTAACTGTAATAAAATAAACCGTGAAAAAAATCCAGCCAGTTGAATTATACATTTATTTCAGTATTGAATTAATTTGTCATAACTTTATGTTTAAGTTACTAATTTGATAAATTTTTACATTTTAATTTATATTAAATGTATCGTTTAAGCTATTAACATAACATTTCTCATTTTGTTTAGATTAAGCTAAAGTACTAAAACAATTCTAAACTAAATAAACGAAAACAATAAAAACATTTTCATTTTCTCATCTTAAATTAAAGCCAAAACTTAATGA
Organism: Carassius gibelio; assembly: GCF_023724105.1. Taxonomy (NCBI): domain Eukaryota; kingdom Metazoa; phylum Chordata; class Actinopteri; order Cypriniformes; family Cyprinidae; genus Carassius; species Carassius gibelio. The sequence continues at coordinate 2,117,777 of NC_068386.1, read as the reverse complement.
AAATTATACAGATATATAAAAAACTGAATAAATTAGTAACGAAAATAATAGTACCGAAAATAATAGTACCGAAAATACGTCATGACGAGGAAAAACAACATATAAGTCGCATTTATTTAGAACCAAGAACCAAGAGAAAACATTACCTTCTATAGCCGCCAGAGGGCGCTCTATGTTGCTCAGTGGTAGACTACAGGAGCACTATGCAGCATAGAGCGCCCTCTGGCGGCTATAGAAGGTAATGTTTTCTCTTGGTTCATTTCTCTTGGTTCATGTCAAATTAATTTTGATAAATAAGTCGCACCTGACTGTAAGTCGCAGGACCAGCCAAACTATGAAAAAAAAGTGCGACTTATAGTCCGGAAAATATGGTATATCAATGACAGGCTAGTTAAAGAACTCTTCTTCTAGGAATAGCTGTTTTCTGTAAACTCACTCTTTCAGATTTATCGGCGCAGAAGAGGCGAGTGTGGTGGCGTTTCTGCACTACCACGTAGGTGATGCCCGGCTGGTAGTCCTTCTCCAGCTTGATGCAGGCGTCTCTGATGGCCAACAGCTCGTAGTGCAGGATCTACACAAGGACATTTATAATGCTACAAAAGATTTCTATTTTTTTTTTAAAACACTGCTCTTTTGAGTTTTCTATTCATTGACGAATCCTGAAAATAAAATGCATCATGGTTTCCATAAAAAAATGAAGCAGCACGACTGTTTGCAACATTTATAATAATCAGAAATGTTTCTTGAGCAGCTGAACACTGGAGTAATGATGCTGAAAATACAGCTTCGCATCACAGAAATAAATTACAGTTTACAATATACTCGCATAGAAAAGAGTTATTTTAAACCGTAATAATATTTCAGATTTTTCCTATATATTTGATCAAATAAATGCCATTGAATGAATCATAAAAGGCTTTACTTGTGGTAACTGTCCTTCTGGCACGCCGTCCCTGTAGAAGATGATTCTGGTGGGTTTGAAGCGGGTGGACTTGTAGAACTGGATGAGTAACTCTCGCACCATGTAGGACAGGTCTTCAATGATCTCCTGTCTGGGTCGCTGAACTCGAACTGTAGCGCAGTATCTGCTGGGATGAGCGTCCATGCTGCCCACCACCTGCACACAGGAGTCACGTCACATCAGAAGAGCATGCTTACAATAAAAGAGAGGTTCAACAGAAACCATGAGAAAATCCTGCATTGAGTGGAGAATGAGATGGGAGCATTTAGACGTTCATCAGATATGCTACCATTCAAATGTTGGGGGTCAGTAAGATCTTTTTTGTTTTTGAGAAAGTCTTTTAAACATTATTTGAGAGAAAAATACAGTAAAATTGAGAAATATTATTACTATTTAAAATAACGGTTTTCTATGTGAATATCTGTTAAAATATAATTTATTTCTGTGATGCTCCGCTATATTTTCAGCATCATTCCTTCAGTCTTCAGTGTCACATGATCTTCAGAAATCAGAATAATATACTGATTTAAAGCTCAAGACATATTTCTGATTACTATCAATGTTGAAAACTGCTTCATATATTTGTGGAAACGGTGATACATTGTATCTTCAGGATTCTTTGATGAATAGAAATTTCAAAAGAACAGCATTTATTTGAAACAGAGATCTTTTGTAACATTCTAAATGTCTCTTTTGAGCAATTTAATGCATCTCTGCCGAATAAAAATCTTACTAACCCCAACATTTTGAATGGTAGTGTACATATCAGACTAAAAATTAAATGTCAATTATAAATCAAATTAAGTGGGACAAATCAGACACCAACCAAAAAAAATAAAAATAAAAAGCTTTTCAGCACTTTGTCACCATTACTTAGCAACCGCCGAAATACTACATGCTTACAAGTGGTTGCATGCGCTGGCCGGGAGTGACATCACTTCCTTTGCACCTGTGAGCCACCAGCGAGCCTTTTTCTCTTTTCAAAGCTCCCATCCTGTCCTGCCCACCTCCGATGCGTCCTTCCTTTCACTCCGCACGTGTCCTGAGACGGCAAACTGGGCGGCACTCAGCAACAAAGAGCAGCAGGCTGGTAATTACAGCCTTCAGAAAGAGCCTTAGATGAAGTGGCTTTCAGCAGAGCTTGGGTTTGAAGAGTTTTGTTAGATTTATATAACCTCTTTATGTCCTAGATCAATAATAGGTGCTCCTGTTATATAACATATCTCATCTGATGACTGGTCCATTCAAGAAAGCTGCTTGAGAAAAAGTCCATATTAATTAAAATAAATAAATAAAACAATTTAAGGTATAGTTCACCCAAAAAATTAAAAAAAAAAAAATTCTTACGCTTTTTTTTGCAATGTCTTCTTTTCTCTTGTAACACAATAATTGCTTTAAATAATTTTCGGAGAGTGATTTTATGTTCGATTAATTAATCACCTTATTATGTAAATACTAAGATTGATCATTTGAATTGCTTAATTTTTTATTGGCCTGAAGCCAGTTGATTTTAAGGCAAACAAAATCTCAGCTCTCATTCAAAATGCACAAGAGAATTTTAATAACACTAGCTGAAAGTGTTAAATGCTGCTTGTGTGTGTGTGTTTGTGAGGTGCTCACCGCAGTAATAGACGGCTTCTTCCCATCACCAGCCGGCGGGTGAGTGACGTCTGCTCCGAGGAAGATCACCGGCTGCTGGAACACTGCCGATCTGCCAAAACATCCACACAAAGTGTTAAAGGGATAGTTCACCCTAAACATTTAATTACCCCATGATTTCCTCACCCTAAAGCCATCCTAGGTGTATATGACTTATGCTATCTATTCACTTCAGGAGGCCTTTATTAACCCCGGCGAGCCATGTGGGACACTTTTTATGATGGATGCATGCTCTTTATTGGACTACTGAAAAATAACACCCATTCACTGCCATTATAAAGCATTTTTAAATATAACTCCGATTGCATTCCTCTGAAAGAAGAAGTCAGTCATATGCATTCATAGGATGCCTTGAAGCCGAGTTAATCACGGGGTTAATATTCATTTTAGAGTGCACTGTCCCTTTAATTCTCGAGCGATATCGAAACACATCCAGGGGAACGTCAGCAGTCGCGCTCTCACCGTTGATGCGGCACCAGGATGTTGTTGATGCCGCCGAGTTTGACGTTGATCTTGAGGCAGAGGTTGGAGAGCGTCTGAGGAGAGGTTTTCACCACGTTCTTCACCTGAACACACTGAGTGGCCATTCCTAGAAGAGTGTCTCCCACACGCTTGACCTCGGCTGCACAGATCACACGTGTGTGTGTTATTAGTCTGAGGACGGGACGGGACGGGACGCTCCGTGTGTGACCCTCTTACCGTAGACGGGGGTTTTTCCGGGCAGGATGACGATGATGAGCTGCAGGCCGGAGTAAGTGTTCTTCAGGTGTCTGAACATGGGCTCCACGCTGTCGGCTCCCTGTGCGTACTTACAGAAACACGGCTGACCCTGGATCGGCATCCCAGCGTCCTTCGAGATCTTACGCAGCTGGTCCGTGAAGTTCCTGAGGAAGAGATCAGCACTTTAACACTGAAGTATTCACAGCTGTTTCATTATCAAGGAACTTTTCTTGTTATCACCGATGTCGAAAACAATGTTTATAGAGATTTAGAGACTATAGAGAATAGAGATTTCAATAGAACAGTTTTCAAAATAGTTCGTTTTTTTTATTTTTTATTTATTGTGATATCTTTTTAAGGCTGCAAGATTTGAGAAAAGAAAATTTTGGGACATTCTTTCTACAAGATTCAACAACTTGAAATTCTTTCAGTAACCATTTTTGACTAATTTAATATTACAACATAATAATAGATTATAATAATAGCCATTATTTCATTATGATTATTGCTAACAATATTGAGATTATTGTAATATTTGAAAATAAAAATATATATAAAATAGAAAAATAAGAAACTATTATCAGAGTTAACTAAAACTGAAACTAAAACCATAAAAAGTATTTTTTTTAAAATAAATGTTAACTGAAAGTACATTTTATATATATTATATATATATATATTATATATATATATATATATATATATATAAATAAAACAAACAAATATGTGTGTGTGTGTGTGTGTGTGTGTGGGTACTAAAACTGAAACAAAGAAAACTTAATAAAAACTATATATATATATATATATATATATATATATATATATATATATATATATATATATATATATATATATATATCATTTTTATTAAGTTTTCTTCGTTTCAGTTTTAGTATATATATATATATATATATATATACTATATATATATATATTTTAAATTTTTTCAATTTATATATATATATATATATATATATATATATATATATATAAATTGAAAAAATTTAAACTGAAAACATTTTTAAATAAAAAACTTATAATTATAAACAAAAACCTATTTAAAAAAAATTTCAAAATTATAATAGTATGTAAAAGACATTAAAATAACAGAATGTAGAAATACATTGCAATAACACTGTAAAATAAATAATTAAAAAATCAAGTACTACGCAATACTAACACTGTAAAAATGCAATACTAATATTCATGTCTTAATTTTATCATTTAATCCATAGTAATCCATTACTCTTTCATTTTGACGGGTTGCATTGCCAGATTCAGAGTGAATATCGTCTCTGTGTTTATTTACACGCATGCAGCCCGTGATATCAGTCTTATGAACTAAACAAATGTTAATGCTGTGATTGAAACCAGTAAAGCATTTATTTATTTACTTAAATATAATTAAAATATTACAAAATGAACTGACCCCAAACTTTTGAATGGTTGTGTATGCATTCGAATAAAAACTACACTTCACAAATCAAACACTAAACAGTTGTTTTTGCCATTTACACATGTGCAACAAGCTCCAATACACGGAGAAAAAATTGGCGGATAATGCAAATGCAGACTTTTATGATGGCTTTTATCATCTATCACCTAACAACCAACCAGGAGACTAAAAACGAACAAAAAGAAATAACATCTAAAACAATAACGAGGAATAAGAATGCAAACAAAGTAGAAACATCAGAGCAATGCATGTGCACATCAGTTAAAAATGCAAATGATGCAAAACAGACACGAGTGTCTGAAGAAAACCTGCAGGAAAGGTACAGAAATGGGTTTTATTCTGTTCTTCCTTACTTGAGCACCTCTTCCCGACACTGTTTCTGCGGGGCGAAGCAAGCGATGGCCCAAACTTTGATCTCGATGCCGTTGTAGAACTGCTTTCCCCTCATATCCCACACTCCCTGGTTAGGAGTCGCAATGGCACGATTCTGTGAGATAGAGAGAGTTTAGAAATCTCACACTGGAGAAGGTGATGATGAAGTGTGGAAGTGTCAAACACCGATGCATCTTACACTTTATCTATCTAAAGGGATGTACACTGCCAGCTAAAGGCTTGGAATAAGAACCATTCTTTGTAACCTTTTTGAAAGATCATGTATTTGATCAAAAATACAGTAATATTCTGAAATTATATTTCAATGTAAAATAGCTGTTTTATATTTGAATATACTGTAAACAGTAATTTATTTTTTGTGATGCTCCGCTGTATTTTCAGCATCATTCCTCCAGTCTCCAGTGTCACATGATCTTCAGAAATCATTCTGATAAGCTAAGATACATTTCTGATTATTATCAATGTTGAAAACAGCTGTGCTGCTCAATAGTTTTATGGAAACTGTGATACATTGTATCTTCAGGATTCTTTGACGAATAGAAACTTCAAAAGAACAGCATTTATTTGAAATATAATCTTTTTTGTAACGTTAGAAATGTCTTCACTGTCATTCACAAAGGCTGCATTTATTCAATCAAAAATACAGTAAAATTGTAAAATATTATTAAAATTAAAATAACTTTTTTCCATGGCAAAATATATTATTAAATGTATTTAACTGTTGTGATCAAAGCTGTATTTTCTGCATCATTCCTCCAGTCTTCACTGTCACAATGTGTCCTTGATCAATAAGTATTCTTTTTTTTTTTTTCAGTTTTTTTTCAGTTTATTAAAAGGTATCCTGAGCAGCAAATCAGCATATTATTATAATTTCTGAAGATCATGTGACACTGAAGACTAGAGGAATGATGCAGAAAATACAGCTTTTATCACAACATCTAAATACATTTAATAATATATTTTGCCATGGAAAAAAGTTATTTTAATTGTAATAATATTTTACAATTTTACTGTATTTTTGATTGAATAAATGCAGCCTTTGAGAACATAAGAGACTTCTTTTAAAACAGGGAGTTTAGATTCAATCCTAATTAACCACACCTGATCCAACTAATCAAGTTCTTCAGGTTTAGTTGAAAACTACATGGTTTGTGTGTTGAAGCAGAGCTGGAACAAAACTACAGAGCTCCAGCCCTTCAGGAGTTGAGTTAGACACCTCAGTTTTAAAACATTAAAAATATATACATGCATATATTCTAAACCTTGTTCATGCATTCACTAGGAGTCGAACCCATGACCTTAGCATTGCAAGTGTTATGATCTACTGTCTGAGGTTCAGATGCAGTAAAACAGGTCTCACCCGACCGCCGTACTGCAGGATGGGAGCGGGAAGCACTCGGCCCGTCACCTCGGCCATGTCGTCCTTCACCTTGATCCCAAACTCTTGAATGTAGGGATCCAGATTAAAGTTAGCATTCTTCATCTGTGCAGTAAATAATACAAATGGGGAAAAAAATGAAATAGGATTCACAACCTTTTTTACTTCTGAAATGTGATTCACTACAGGATATAGGATGGAGATTTTTATAGGAATTGATTTGAAAATTGGGCATCTCATCTCATAAATGGCTTTATTATCTTAGAAAAGGAAAGTCATTTCATTGCATTTTCACAAAAGTTTACAAAAAGTAAATTTTTTTTTTTTTTTACGTACACTGATGAACTGTAAACAATAAGAACATTTAAAGTTAAGTCTGCTTCAAAACAATTGCATGCATTAATCTGAGTGATAAATGGATTTTTAGCAATAAATAATATTTATTCAATCCCTGTAAAAGAAAAAAGGAACCTGTGTGAACGTGAGTTCTATATTTTGTCATGTGTTTTGTTTTTTGTTTTTAGATTAAACTCTGGTGGTTTAGTCAGCTACAAAGAAGGTATTTTACATACATTTTAAAACTACTATTAATATTCAAATGTAACTTAATTGTGAACTCGGCTGCTGACATAAATTCACCTCGATCTGTAAAAGTTAAAATGTTGTTAGTTTTTTTCCTGAATCATTCGGAGTGCAAACAGCCATACAAGTATAAAAGTATATGCATATATAATATTTGATCCGGAGTATTCTTTCAAAAGATGCAGTTTTGTTTAATTTACAAATGTTTTGATTTTTCAAATGTTACCATTTTTTCAAATGTTTCAAATTACCAATTTTGTGAAAATGATATGTGCATTGTGTATCTACTTGGCAACAATAGCTTTGGTTAAAAAGTAATACAATTATTTTTATTTAAAAAAGATAAAAAATTAATAAATAAATGAAATAAAATTATATATATATATATATATATTTTATATATATATATTATATATATTTTATATATATATATATATATATATATATATATATATATATATATATATATATATATATATATATATATATATATATTTTATATATATATATTATATATATTTTATATATATATATATATATATATATATATATATATATATATATATATATATATATTAAAAAAAATACAAAAATGCATAATTATTTAGATTTATTAATATGCATAAATATTGAGATGTACATTAAAAATCATCAAAAGACGGAAAAATAATTTAAAAAATGTAGCTGTTTTCACAAATATTATGATTTTTATTTTTATTTTTTCCTGTGACAAATGTTACAAATTACAAATGTTGTGAATATGTATCTTGTTGAGCCACTTGTTCTCAATGGTTGAAATGACGGATCTTTTAAGGCATTTAATAGCCAATGCAATAATACTGAGGTATATAAAAAATGTGACAAATGTTACGAATCTCAAATATTGCTGTTTGGAAACAATTGCTTTGGTTGAAATGACAGTTTCTTTGAAAATTTTAATAAACTATTTAATAACAAATGCATGAGTATTGAGATGTAAATAAAACTATTAAAATATGTATGTGTGTGTGTGCTCTTGTTTTTGTGACATATCAGGACACAACTCTGTATAATGACATGGGTATGACACAGGTATTACAAGGAGAGGGTGACTTATGATTCCTTTGATTTTCTTTCTGCTGTATTTTTCAGCTCTATATTATCCCATGGGTAAAAATACCCAGCGTATGACACCAATGCACTAGCCAGTGCTCTCTGAATGTAAAGCTGGCGTGTTTCCGGTGTCTCACCAGTCTGCTGATCTCCTCCTGTCGGTCTGGAGCTGATCTCGCTGTGGCTTTGATCATGGTGGACGTCTGATTATCTGTCAGTTTCTTGATGCACCGCTGCCCTGCTACAATATTACACACCTGGAGAACAGCAGCACACCATATGAGAACAGAGGAGGTCTTCTCGGGCCGTTCTGAGAGTGTGTGTGTGTGTGTGTGTGTGTGTGTGTGTGACAGCACTGACCTCCAGGGGCAGGTAGGTGTGTTTCTGCTCCTGGCCCACCTGGAGACACGGCAGGTGAGGATACTTGAGCTGCAGGCTGTACTTCTGCTTGAAGTATTGAGCCACGGTACATTCCACCGTCTGTCCGCTCTCAAGCTGCAGAGGAAACCTGGACACACACCGATGACAAGAGATGAATTCACTGATCTCAAATCAAGACTGAAATCAGAGTTATTAGCAAAACAGATGAAAAAAGAAAAAAGATGCATTTCATAAAGACACAGAAGTAACTGTACATTACAGGGTTAACTCAAACTAAAATTATTAAAAAAAATACAAATTACTTGAATTAAAATAAAATAAAATTTTCTAATAATAGTTATTTTACTTCAGCTATTTTCCAAAGCAACATTTTTTCAATTTCACTTGATGCACTAAAATGAAAACTGTAATAAAAATGAATAAAAACATTTAAAAAAACACAATTTTGACTAAAATATAAAAAATAAAATCTATTTAAAAATATTTACATAAACTTAAAAAAGGATCTCAATGACACTTGATTAAATAACACTGCTGCATAAACCTGCAAAGAACCACATTAATTTACCCGTGCACAATGAGAAATCAGTGACCGAAACCAATTTCATTAAGATTTTATTAATCTAAAACCCAGAACCGAAAACATGCATTTATTTAATAATCAACACTCAAATAAAAACATTTAAACTGCACATAAGGAAGTTTTTAGTCAAGTTTTTTAAAATGTATTCTTTTTTATTTAATTTTATTATTTATTATAGAACTCTGTTTTATGATATAATTATGTTTCTATTAGAATTTGTTGTTGAAAAAAAAAATTTAATGGTGGCTTTAAAAAAAAAACTGCTTTTCCTGAGAGATTTATTTAAACAAACATTAAATAATGTTAAGAAAAAAATATAATATATAATGAATGGATATATTTTGCAAAATGCTTATTTATAGAAACAATGACGAGGCAAAGTGCTAATTAAACATCATCGTTTCGGTCAATGATTTTAACCCTCCGAAAAAGTTAATATTTTCGGTTGCTGAGACTTCGGTGCACCACTAAGCTGATGATTCAGGATGAATTACTTGAAGTATGAACATGCAATACGTTTGAAACCCCACGTGTAAATGACACTATGAATGCTAAAGGTTTCAGACGTCACAATACTCACGTTTGGTGGCTAGCAGGACGTCGTGTGACGTTACAGACGCGGTACTTTCTTTTCATTTGACCACAGTGTGTAACCTCCACCTTCAGACCTGACAGCAACAAAACACACAAAGACATGACGTTACCCAGCAGTATGAAGCTTGATATGATCATTCAACTGTTTATACTTCAGGCACCTGATTTAATTGACAGATTATTCTGTTTTTGTCATGCAGGCACTTTATTTTGCAGTTTCCTGCACCCCATTTCAGCAGCATTAACTAAATAAACTGCGTGCCACTTCCAGACACAGCAGCAATTACGGTCTTCAGTTTAAGACTAAAATGAAAGGATGGTTCATGCATGAAGATGGTTTTCAGGATTCAGGATTGCATGTCTGTGTAAAAGCATGATATCAAATCGACTCATCCTAGCCACTTCAGCAAATAAATTACAAGACAAAGCCGTGGCAGGATGCTGAGATCGTCCAGTGACTTCATCTCAAACTCACAGCGGTGTAAATAACACTTATTTGCAATTACATTTTCTGGTTTTTCTGTGTAGTGATTGAATGCTGTGTTGTTTTAACTAATGCATGTGCAAAACGTTACACATCCATATGGGGCTGGGTGAGGTGGTCCAAAATAGTTTTTCTTTTTTTGATATCACAATATACACTTAGCACTAATGCACGAATGAGGAAGAGAATGATTTCCACATGTTTGGTAGACCTTGAGAATGAATGCAAACCTGATTTGTTCGTTCACAATTAAAAAGTAGCTAACTTTAAACGTAGGTTTTATTTTTCCCTAAATTCTGCGTTTTGCGTTTTATTTCAATTGTTTCTGGTTTCTATTTTTTTTTATTTTTATGATTTAATAGAAATGTATCAACAAAAATGGTGCTTAATGCAATGAATAGACACAAATTTTAATTAATCTTAAAATAATTTCAAATTAAAAATAAATAAATTTAAAAAAAATACAAATTAAATGTAAATAAAATATTTAAAAATAAGAAGAATATGCTGCACATTATAAATAAATTAAAACATGGATGAAAAATATTAAATAATTAAAATATATATAAAAATATATTCTGACTAAAATATATATTTTGCGCAACATGAAAAGGCGCAAAATGAGAAGATCTTAATTTAATGCTGCATTTTTTTTTGGATTCATTTTTTTTATGATTTAATAGAAATGTATCAACAAAATGGTGTTTAATGAAATTAATAGATACAACTTTAATCAATCTTAATATATTTTCAAATTGAAATTAAATAAAAAAAAAAAAAATGTAAATAAATTATTCAAAAATAATAAAGATGCTGCACAACATAAATAAATTAAAACATGGATGAAAAAAATATTATAAAAATATATTCTGACTTTAATCCATAAATCACTATTTAATAAAAAATACAAAAGAAGCTATTTTAATGTTTGGATTTTTTTTCTGTCGTGCAGAAATCATACCAAAACTTAACTTCAAAACTTGGTTGCATACCGAACCTAACCCCACAAAATAGCCAAATGTTGGCGAAACTTTAAATTTGACCCTATGCAGTTCCTACAGGTGTTTAGTAGTGAATGTTCTGATTGTTCGAATGAAGCGAAGGTGTTGAGAAACCACCTTTGATCTCCTTGGTGAAACGAACCCTCTGCGAGTCGGTGAGCGTCTTCGGCTGCTCGTCGATGTTACGGATGTCCAGAACTTCACACATGAACTCAATGACAGGCTGAGCTTTATAAAAGGCTGTTGCAGACACTGAGGACAGTAGAAATGGAGAGTTTTAGTGTATGTGTATGCATGCATGTATTATTTCAAACATGAAATGATAGAGGACGTGTGATACCGTCAATGTTGAGCATCATCTTCCACATAGCCGGCCGAACAGACTGATGGAAGCCGAACCAGACCTCTCTTCCTCCACCCAGAGGATGATAGTAGCCTTCAGGAGGGGAGAAGAAGGAGCGTCCCACGGGAGTGTACCTGCAGACGGGAGCGAAGCATGACAATTAAAATCTATGCATGTTTACTAGGGTTTGAATTAATTCATTCATTAATTGAATGAGCAGCTTCCCAATGATTTGATTTGATTCATTTTCAAATAATGATTCTGGGTTTTGAAGGATTACGTAAATGCTTCTCCTAATTTGTTTTAGACAATAAAAGAAAAAGACAAATACTAAGGAATGTTTGTTGCACCAAATAAGCATTAAATACAGGCTACTTGGAATATAACAATGTGCCAATAAAATAAAACTTTTTTTTTTTTTTTACTAAATTGTATTAATTTCCATGAGTTTTCTTGGTATAGAACTAACATTGATAATCTAGGATAAAATTGCAACGTCACACCATCTGCAATAATTTGCAAGTTATTTAATACATTTATATTATACATTTTTATAAACACTGAATCACAATTACCAATTTTAATTCATTCCATTTTTTTTAGAATTTTTTCCATATTTTTCTTGACGGAAATAACGGTTTCAATTAAAGGATATTTTTGCCAACTAAAAAATAAAAATTGTTATATACAAATTTAAAGTAAAAAAAAAAAAACTTTTCACAACATTTCTCATTTTCATTTAGTTTAAATTGTACTAAAATAAACTAAAATGGAAATAAAATTAATACACATAAACATATACATATACATATATATATATGATATAAGCAAAATTATTAAAACTTAAATATTAAAATAAAAACAGAAGATATACAATATGTAAAAATAAATAAATAAAGATAATTCAAATGTAAAAGAATACCAGTGATTCCTAAATAACACTGTTTTAAATGTATTTGTAATTCATGTGAATAATTAAAGGTATAGTTCACCCAAAAATAAAAATTAGCCCATGATTTACTCACCATCAAGCATCCCAGGTGTATATCCCCAGGTGAATCCAATCAGATTTATTTTGGACTAATGACAAGAAACACCCATTCATTATAAAGCTTGGAAGAGCCAGGACATCTTTAAATGTGACTCCGATTGGATTCGTCTTGAAAAAGAAAGTCTAGATGGCTTAAAGGGACAATAAGTAACTTTTTAGGTATTTTCTAAAATCAATATTTTTATTCATAAATATGCCCTCAATGGTGTACAAATACCTATGCCAATGTTTAAACTAATCCTTGTAAATGAAGAATTTATTATCTTTATATACATGGGACGGGTAGGTCGACGGAGGCTTCCATGTAGTTCCGCCATCTTGCAAAACTATAATAGCAGAGAGGGACAAAAAGTACTAAGCCAACGCGTTTCCACAGCGCGTTTTCGGTCAGAGCCAGAAACGCAGGTGCAGAGCAGTGAGAGGCGCTTGAAACTGCACCGGCAAGTTTAAAAGTCTGGATTGCATTCTTATTATGGACCATACATATGCCGCGCCACAGGAGAAGAAAACATCGTCGCCAAAACAGTCAAAAATAGAACGTTAAAGGAAACGTGACCGTAGATTACAGAAAACAAGAGTTAATGTCGGGGAAGCTTTTTCTAGGTGGAAAGAGCTAATGCTGGATAAAGATTTCAAAAGAGACGCTGAAGTGGCCAGTTTTCTTCTCGACAGGTAAGTCAGTGTTACAGTCTATATTATAATATTTTTTTTATATCTAACAATGCATATAATTCAGAAAATATAACGAATAAATTAGACATAACTACTAATTACAATATTTCATGTTTTCCACAGTCAGTAATTCATACTGTAACATTCGTTTGTTAGTTGTCATGTTGCAGTTTGTTTGAAATAACACACCTGTTCACCTGAAGAAAAACTCGACGAAGTGCTATTAGAAGACATCCTGTCAAAGCTTTTTGGTTCATATCGCCTACCGTAGATGCAACGCGCATTTGAAAAAGCGAGGCGCTGGAGAGCAAAATTAGTTTGAATGCAAAATACAATTTCACCACTAGATGGGAGTAATTCCTACTTAGTGTCCCTTTAAGGGTGAGTAATCATGGGATACTTTTCATTCCTGGGTGAAGTAACCCCTAATGTCTGTGAGCAGCGTACCTCATGGAGGCCAGGTGTCTCATGGCCACGTCGAGGGCTTGGACAGAGTCCAGCGGGACCTGTAGACGTCCGCTGACCAGCGTCTCCTGCAGCAGCCGCCATGACACTTTGGCCAGCCAGCGAATGGACACTTTAAAGATGCGATCCTTCCCCTCGCCGGGGATGGTCACCTCGAAATCAACCTACAACATCAGACAAGAATTACAGCTAGGAAGTGTTCCAGAAAAAACTCATGATGATGCTCTGAAACGAATCACTGAGTCAGAGTTGTAGAACTGAATCACCCACACAGACAGTTTGAACTGATTCACAGAAAAGAATCCAAACAACGAACAAAAGTTTCAATTGTTATCGTATTTTCGCACTATAAGTCGCACCTGAGTATAAGTCGCATCAGTCCAAAAATACGTCATGATGAGGAAAAAAACATAAGTCGCATTTATTTAGAACCAAGAACCGAGAGAAAACATTACCGTTTACAGCCACGAGAGGGCGCTCTATGTCTTCAGTGTAGACTACAGGAGAACTGAGCAGCATAGAGCGCCCTCTGGCGGCTGGAGACGGTAATGTTTTCTCTTGTCTTTTAGTTCATTTCTCCTTGTTCATGTCAAATTAATTTTGATAAATAAGTCGCACCTGACTATAAGTCGCATGACCAGCCAAACTATGAAAAAAAGTGCGACTTATAATCAGGAAAATATGGTACATTCATTTAAACAATTATTATCAATTAATTATTACATTAATTAAATACCATATGTGAAAAAAACATAGTTGTAGCAAGACAAAAAAACATTGATAGATTTCCCTTTTATACCAAAAGTCATTAGGATATTAAGTAAAGATCATGTTCCATGAAGATATTTAGTAAATTTCCTACCGTAAATATATCAAAATCAAATTTTTGATTAGTAAAATGCATGGCTAAGAATTCATTTAGACATCTTTAAAGATGATTTTCTCATTATTATGATTTTTTGCACCATCAGATTCCAGATTTTAAAATATTGTCCTATCCTAACAAACCATACATTAATGGAAAGCTTATTTATTCAGCTTTCAGATGATGCATAAATAACAATTTCGAGAAATTGACCCTTATGACTGGTTTTGTGGTCCAAGGTCACATATTTTTTAAATGCATTATCTTCTTGTCTAACTGTCTAAAGACTAAATGGCATTTAGCCCAAAATCTAATCAATCATCTCTTTAACTCACCTTTTCACTGCCTATAGGCAGCGCTAAAACAGTGTAGATATTCTTCTTCCCATCATACACTGGCTTTCGGTCGCCAAACAGCTGCGGTTTGAAATGCTGCACCATGTACTCCACAACCTCCCTGCGAAGAGTCACATTTAGCAGACCATATGCACGGAGCGCTCTTTAGTACTTCTGCATTAAGATAAGACAGCTGGTAAACTTCCAGTGAAGCCTCAATGGATGTTGTGGTATATATACTGTGGGTAGAGACTCTTGAGACCCTCACAGAAGCCTCTCCTGCCTCGTTCTTTTCAGAAACTGAGAAACAGAATAATTGCAACACTGTAAATTATGAAACGGCAGTAACATACAGTTTCATTTTATTTAACAACATCTGATTTTATATGGTAATCCCATAGAGTAATCAGAGACACGGCTGACACAAGTTAACTTTAGCTAGCTGGTGAAGCTCTCTCGTAAACAACATCATAATGGTACTGTTATTGATCCACAGCTTTCCTTCATAATCGTGAATATAACTGAATATGTACACAGGGTTGCCAACTTTAGTTGTGTGGCTGGAGTGAAATTCACTTTAAAGATTCACTCATCATTCATGAAGATCACATGAAAAAATGTGCCAAATATGTGTCTCCTGGCGGAAAACAAAGACTTTTTGAGACGAAAATGACATTAATTTAGTATTATAACCAGTAGATGGCAGCAGAGGATCAGCTCAGATGCCATTTCAACTCCCTTATTTCTTCAAGTCTTGCTTCTGGATTTATTATTATAAAATTACTTTTGTAATACATATTGGTGCTTTTAAGTATAGCAACAGCAGGAAGTCACAAAATCTCGTGTCATTTAAAAAATAATAATAATTAAACACAGACACCAACAGCCTAGAAGGGTTATTTAGTTATACTACAAATTAAAAAAGTTATATAATATATTCAGCTAAACAATATTTTTGTGATGATAACTGGCTAACTGAACACAGGCTGAATTTATTTAATGAAAAACAGAGTAAAAAGATTGACAAATATTGTGAAATATTATTACGATTTAAAATAACTATTTCCTATTTGAAGATATTGGAAAACATAATTTATTCCTGTGATCAAAGCTGAATTTTCAGCATCATTACTCCAGTCTTCAATTTTACATTTCACTGTTGGTTTTATATATATATATTATCTATAAAACTGTGTACGACAAATAAAATAAAATAAAAAATCTCTCAGAAATCATTCTAATATGTTGATTTGCTGCTCAAGAAACATTTGTTGTGCTACTTTATATTTCTGTGGAAAGTTCAAAAGAAAAGCATTTTTTTTAAAGACATCTTTTGTAAATTATAATTTTTTTATAAATGTATTTACTGTCACTTTTGAATAATTTAATGTGTCATTGCAACTAAAAAACATTAGTCTTAAAAAATATGTCTGACTGCAAAATCTTTACTAATTATTTAAATAATTAATAATAATATTTTATATTAATATTTATGCATTACACATTTTTTAAATTATACTAATACTTATATATTTTATATGAATAAAACTATATTTTAAACCTGCATTTAATTACTTGTAAAATAATATATGTGAACAAAAGGCAATGAAAACATAGACACTATATACTTATGTGTGTCTATATATAAACAACTGACGAGATGCAACAGACTATTTCACTTTTTTTGACATTATTTGCATCCTTCCTATGTTTGATATTTAAGGTCTAATGTGATTGTAGTGTGCTCAGATTGTGGCTCGGCACGATGGCATCACTTTCACACTCATCCTCACACTTGTGCAGAGACGTCAGGAATAAACCAGGCTTAAGTTGTGTTTAACTCAGAAGAGAGACATACACAGAAATAGAGTCAAGGGATGAGCAGTATTCAGGAACGATTTATCCTCAAACTTTCCAGGGAAGAACAGCATGAGGAGGTTTCTTTCTAGGTCATGCTTTATGTAAGTGAGGTGACTAAAATATTTTAGCCCTTGCTACACCGAGAAATACACATCAGCAGGGTTTGATTCTACTGACCTCAATGTTTTTAGAGAAAAGGCTAATAATAGGGAAACTTTACCTCAATGCATGTTCAAGTGAACATTATTATTACTATCCGTTCTACTGGAAATATTTTGTTGGCTACGAAAATTAAAAGACTAGCTACATCCAGTCTGAATTTCAGGTTACTCGATATTAATTTATTTTGTTTTCTTGACAGAGGGAATGCAAACTGGACTAAAGTGGAACAAACACAAGAGTTTTAATTGTCATTTTAACTTTAGTAATGTTGTGCCTGGCATTTTATCATTTCATATTTTTCTATTTAGATATCATTTATATTGTTTTCAATTTAAGGCATTTTAGTACTTAATCTTTTATATATATATATATATATATGTATATATATATATATATATATATATATATATATATATATATATATATATATATATAAATTATTTTTTTCTTCATTTAATATTTATATTTTTCAGCTTCATTTCAATAATCAAAAACAACAAACAGGGACCATTATATTCAACTATAAAATAAAGTTGAACAAAAATTACTATTTTTCATGTTATTTTAACTTAAAATTTTCCAAATTCATTGTTGACATTTTTTTTACTAGCTATTATTTTTATATTTTCGTGTTTTTTCATTTTAGTACGTTTGTAAATATTGTATTTTTAAATATTTTTATTTAGCTTATTTGTGTGTGTGTGTGTGTGTGTGTGTGTGCGTGTGTGTGTATAATGATATGGGTATGACACAGGTATTACAAGGAGAGGGTGACTTATGAGGACATAACCCATGTCCCCATTTTTCAAAACGCTTATAAATCATACAGAATGAGTTTTTTTGAGAAAGTAAAAATGCACAAAGTTTCCTGTGAGGGTTAGGGTTAGGTGTAGGGTTGGTGGAGGGCGATAGAATATACAGTTTCTACAGAATAAAAACCATTACACCTATGGGATGAACTCACTTTACACAAAAACAAATGTGTGTGTGTGTGTGTGTGTGTGTGTGTGTATAGGTGACAGGCCTAGGAGCGACTGTGGACGTTTGAGATGACGGGGCGTTTACCTGTTGACCCGTCGAGGACATTTATCAGGTTTGATGTCCACTTCATAGTGGAACACATCCATTTTTGGGATTTCCACCTCAAAGTAGTTGGCGAGCAGCTTGATGGGTTTGCCAACGGTGCCAATGCCCGGCCTGCGGGGCGCCTGAAACACCTGCTGCAGGGGCGGGGGGTACGGCCCGATGGGCACTGTGGACGAGAGAGAGAGAGAGAGACAGAGAGAGAGAGAGAGAGTCATTATAAGATCAGAGGTTATAAGAGCGAGACACGCTGAAAGGACGAGTTCGGGGGGAGTTTGGGGGATTATGGGACTAGAGATATGGTGACAGAAGAGAGTATGGAAACGGGACAAAAGTGGGAAAAAGGAACAAAGAGGATGGCGACTAAAACAGGAAGGGGGTGGGAAGGCAAAAACTGACAAAAGAAAGCAGGGAGGATGGGGGTAAAAGTACACTTAAGAGTGAACTGCATCGAATCGACAGCCATTCAGACAATCATTATTCATTCAACAGTTTATAATTTATAACAGTTCATACTCTGAGACTCTAAACACACTCCTACATTAGTGCACATTTGATTAGATTTAGACACTACCGTTTTAGAGTTTGGGATTGGTAAAACTTTTAAAGAAGTCTCTTCTGCTCATCAAGGCTGCATTTATTTAATCAAAAATACTAAAAAAAACTGTAATCTTGCTAAATGTTATTACAATATTAAATCAATGGTTTCTATTTTAATATCCTTTAAAATAGAATTTATTTCTGTGATGCAAAGCTGAATTTCCAGCAGCCATTACTCTAGTATTAAGTGTCACATGATCTTCAGAAATCATTCTGATATGCTGATTTATTATTAGAGTTATCAGTGTCGCCAACAGCTGGAAACCACAATACTTTTTTCAGGATTCTTTGATGGATAAAAAGTTAAAAGAATAACATTTATTCAAAATATAAATCTTTACTAACAATATAAATTTTTTCTATCACTTATGAATTTATGAGATCGTTCCTTTTCTTTACCAAAAAAATTAAAAGAAAGTTTTGAACTCTAGTGTGTATTGTTAGAAAATATTTATATTTTAAATAAATGGTCCTCTTTTTTCATATTTTTTTTTATTCATCAAAGAATCCTGAAAAAAGTATCACAGGTTCCAAAAAAAAGAATGATTTCTGAAGATCACGTGACACTGAAGACTGGAGGAATGATGCTGAAAATACAGCTGTACATCACAGAAATAAATTACATTTGAGAAGATATTCACACAGAAACAGCTATTTCAGATTATAATATTATTTCACAATTTTACTGTTTTTGCTGTGTTTTTAATCAAATGATAATAAATAATAGTAATCAAATAATAAACATATAGACGTGTAGAGATCTTCTCAGTATGTGTTCTTGTTGTAAATGATAATGTCAAAGGTCATGGGTCCAATTAAACTCTACTTTGTTTTCCCTGAAATGTATTTGTACTTTTCTAGTCAAATTAGACAGATGTCAACGGCTGTGGCAGGCCTTGCCCTCGAAACCATCAACAAACAAGATACACTTGCCATATGAATTACACTATATTACACTATTTATTAATATTAGAAAGCTTACTTTATTATATATATATATATATATATATATATATATATATATATATATATATATATTCTGTTTTCTTTTGAAATTTAGTTGTTGTATTTTGTATGTTGGTATTTTTGTGCTTTTTTATTTGTATTTTTGTAATGGTTTAATGGGAACTTTAAGAATTTCCTTCTTTTTTTCAGCAGGGTAATGATACTCATACTGTGCTGCACATTATTGACAATATTGAGCTGAAGCCTGACTTTGCAAATTTAAAATCACAAATCAAATCGCATTCGCAATAAAAGAAAAAAAAAAACCCAATTAGATATTTTCCCCATATCACACAGCACTACTGGTTGGGTCTGTATAGATCATGGTAACTTCAACACTTATGTGTTTAAAATTGATATGGGTAAATTTTTTCCATGTTAAAATACTTTATTCTATCCCAATTTGATAAGTAGAGACAGATAATTATCACTCTTAGGTACATCAAGCAGCCTGACACTACAACATTTGACCAATTGCAATATTTGGAAAACCCATTTGAAAATAATTTGCCAATTCATGTTGGTGGAAGAGAAATTACAGGACGACATTCTGAACCAGATTTGTTGTCCAAAGTAAAATCTGCATCCCAAACCAAGAGTGGTTGTGAAGCACTAGTTAACCTCTCTGCCCATGAAGCAGACTCCCTCCATCATAACAAAGACCCCAGCTGCCCCCGAACACGCAGAAGAGCCCCCCTCGCCTCCACATCAGCACACACAAACACAGGGGCCCCAAAACATTCCCATCCTCTCCACAGCAACACACATTGTCATGGAGATCAGGAGACCCAGGGATATGTGGGGGTTTTGGTGGAGCCGGACCTTGGCTGTCAGTGCACACCTCGACATCACACGAGACAAGGTTATCAGTCTTATCCTACACGACACACTTTATAGCTGGCCTGTGGTTTAAGAGGCGCTTCGGAGAGCTCTCGTACACTTTTATCTCCAGGATATATACTCTGCTAAGTCTTGATCAATGGCTAAACTCTATGTTCCTACACCAGAGCAAATACAAACAGCAGCAGATGGCTAGAAATGGCACCAGATCTCAAGAAACCAGTAAACAATGGCAGCTCTCTGTTAGGGCTGGCTAACAGATACATACATACATACATATATATATAGATGTGTACATAACATATTTGCTGCTGATATAAAACTAAGCATCATTGTGAATACTGTGCAGTTTGTGTCTGCCCAATACATTTACTAAAGACTATAGTCCAGCTCTGTTTCTGTCTCTTTTGCTGAATACTGGTGATAAATTAATTTTTTTCCAATTATTTTGATTGGGATATCAAATTAACATGAATATCACAGCCATTCTAATGCATTTTAAATTTGTTAGAACTTGATTCATTTCTTTGCATCAGTTCAAACTGTTCATATCAATGAATAATTTAAATCTCTGATTTACCACTTATTTTGCATTAATGGTCCAATTTTCATGGAGGTTTCTTTTCAGGATTTTAACACTTTACAATAAGGTTTAGGTTATAGTTCACTCAAACTAAAAATTACCCCTTGATTTGCTGACCCTCAAGCCATCCTAGATAGGACTTTTTTTTTCTGGTGAACACAATATAAGTTATTTAAAAATGTCCTAGCTTTTCCAAGCTTTATAATGGCAGTGAACGGGTGTTATTTTTCAACAGTCCACAAGAAGTCCAATAAAGTGTGTCCATCCATCATAAAAAGTACATATTTAAATATCCATATTTAAAACTTTATAAACCATTATAACTTTTTAACTGTTATAACATATATAACTGTTTATAAAGTTTTAAATATGATTATTTTTCTCACAAAAACACATCTATTCGCTTCAGGAGGCCGTTATTAAACCCCCATTTTTGACACCCATTCATTTCCATTATAAAGCTTGGAAGAGCCAGGATATTTTTAAATATAACTCATATTGGATTCCTCTAAAAGAAGAAAGTCATATACATCTAGGCTAGCTTGAGGGTGAGCAAATCATGGGATCATTTTCATTTTTGGGTGACCTATCCCTTTAATAATACATCGTCAGCATTTATTAATCTTTAATAATGTTAAACACATTTCTATTAACTAACTTTACATTACAGTTTATAATACAGTAAAAAAAACAGTTGTTAGTTTATATTAATAAATGCAGATGAGAAAACATTGTAAATACCAAATAAATAAATATAAAATTCATTAAAAAGATCTGTAGCTCTTTACAATAAGGTTTCATTTGTTAAAATTAGTTAACTACATTAGCCAACATTGAACTAAAAATAAATTAAAGTAAAAATATTTTACAGCATTTCGCAATCTTAGTTAATCTTTAAATTGTAGTAACATGTTTAAGATCTAAATTACATCAGATAACATTAGTTAATGCACTGTGAAATAACAAATGTTCAATGCAATGTTATATTAACATTAAGGTTAATAAATGCTGTTCACTATATTGCTCATTGTTAGTTAATGCATTAAATAATGTAAAAAAAAATTGTTTCAAACAGGTTTCTCAAACAATCCTTATCATCTGCCATTGGTCAGAGCAACAGATAGTCCCGCCCCAAACTCACTCCATTGGTTGAGTCAATGTTATGCTGTTGTGATGCTTTTGAAAGAGTCAGTGCTTCAACCTATTCTCTGCATGATGAACTGGGATAGAGTATTTCAGCACTGAACAATTTCAACCTCAACTTTAATGCATTAAAAACTATGCAATAAAAATTAAAATCATCAATCGTCAGGGCTATTCAAATCCAACACCAAAAAAGTTCATTTGTAAATTCTGTTGAGCTCTGATTTAAAATCTAAAAGTTTGATCTCCAAGTAAACACTTCAAAGTCAAAAACAGTGAAATGGAACACGAAAACATTGACCAGGTATTTTTTAATTACAGTTTTACCTACTTTCCTATCTTCCACGAGAAAAACCATTTTAACCATTTTGCACACAGCTTTACACATCCATTGCAACTTGTGTGTCAAATTGACAATTTTCTTTACCTGCATTTAAAGAGGTCCTTGGAAACAGTTCATAATTTATCGACTAAATATTTACGTAAAATGAAATCAAATCATACAGTATTCCCAAAAAACCCACAGCAGTAAGGCAGCTTTTATCCCTCCTATAATAAATCATTTATCTGTTCATATCCGCACAGGCTCGTGCATTTATAATGTTAATGGAAGTGAAACTGGAAATGTTGGACTGAGTCACATTTGAGCAGGATCAATAAAGACCCCTGGGGGTCACTGGGCGGGCTTCAACCTCAGTCTCCCCTTGACCCCTGACCTGGGACAATCTCCCCGATTCCGTGCATTATTCTCCCCTCAAGCACATAAAAACTATCCCTTTACAGGTTACCATCTAACTTTCATAGTACACTGTAAAAAATTGTCCTGTAAATTAACGGTAGTATACTGGCAGCAGGGTTTCCAGCAGTGTACCGTAATTTTACAGTTTTATTACCGTTTTCTGAATTACGGCTTTTTTGTAAATTAACGGTAATATACTGGCAGCAGGGTTTCCAGCTGTGTACCGTTATTTTACAGTTTCCAGAATTACAGCTTTTCTGTAAATTAACAGTAATATACTGGCAGCAGGGTTTCCAGCTGTGTACCGTTATTTTACAGTTTTCTGAATTACAGCTTTTTTTGTAAATTAACAGTAATATACTGGCAGCAGGGTTTCCAGCGGTGTACTGTAATTTTTCAGGATCATTACTGTATTCTAG
Organism: Carassius gibelio; assembly: GCF_023724105.1. Taxonomy (NCBI): domain Eukaryota; kingdom Metazoa; phylum Chordata; class Actinopteri; order Cypriniformes; family Cyprinidae; genus Carassius; species Carassius gibelio. Next base: position 2,094,328 of record NC_068386.1, on the reverse strand, counting down.
TTTTTTTTTTTTTTTCTAAACCGTAGAACTGGCAATTTTGCCAATCATTAACTTTATTAAAAATATCTGTATTTTAACAAATTCACAAACTGGCATTTCATTTATACTAAAAAGTGGCAGCAAATAGACAGAAAAGAGAAGACCAAGGGGGTATTTCTTATAGAACACTATTTATTTAAGTGCCCAACCAATAATTCAAATGCTTTCTCAACAAACAAAAAAAAAAAAAATCAAAATGGAAGAATCAGTCTTTGTATGTGTTAGAGAAGAAAATTAACCAATTTACAAAACAGACAATGTGCAAAATGAACCCTGCAGAAGTCTGTGGACATATTTAAACTAATTTAAGTTGACCATATAAAACACAAAACAAGCAGCCATTTTAGGTCTAGCTTTGTGCTATGAGTATGACAATGCATGGGCATGGGCTTGGAGTGTACGTTCCCCTAAAAACAGCCTTTAAGAAATGGCAAACAACTTCTGAACAAGAATCTTATTTTGGTGTAATAAGTCAAAACCTGGCAAGGATTTGTAGAACAGTCCAAGAACGTTTCAGAAGCATAAAACTGTCACCAACTCTGATGCAAGTGTAGCCAGGGAGGGGTGTAGTCTGAAACATAAACATTGAGAAAAATCCTTTTTAAGTTAAAATAACATCAGCAGAATTTTAATAGAACGTAACAAAAAACATGTATACTGTATAATAATATAAAACATTTCAGAAACTTAGGACCCTACGATTTCCACGATGTGAAAAACATGGAGGCAATCACGGAATCAAATCATGAAAACGGAATTAGGCAAATAATGTGGCTTGTCACAGAATTTGTCACATTTGTGATGAATACAATAAAATAGTGTTGTACACTAACTGAAATCGCGATGTGGATTAGTGTATTAATTAATAAAAGTTGCAATATTATGTTAGAAGTTAGCTAATCAAAAAAAGGAACACTAGATTAAGGGGGGGGGGGGGGTGTGAAATGCTATTTCATGCATACTGAGTTTTTTACACTGTTAAAGAGTTGGATTCCCATGCTAAACATGGACAAAGTTTCAAAAATTAAGTTGTACGTTTGAAGGAGTATTTTTGTTCCAAAAATACTCCTTCCGGTTTGTCACAAGTTTCGGAAAGTTTTTTTCGAGTATGGCTCTGTGTGACGTTAGATGGAGCGGAATTTCCTTATATGGGTCCTGAGAGCACTTATGCCGAAAGAGCGCGCGCTCCCGTATAGCAGAGCAGAGACAAGACATTCACTGATCAGAGCGAGAGCGTCGTGAAATGTCACAAAAGAAGTGTCTATTTGGTTGCCAGGGCAAGACAACCCTGCACAGATTGATCAGCATTAAGGGACCAGTGGATGGAGTTTATTTTTACAGAGCATCAACGGAGTTGTGCAAGTGTTTGTGTTTGTTCCCTGCATTTCGAAGAAGCTTGTTTTACAAACAAGGCCCAGTTTGACGCCGGGTTTGCATATCGTTTATTTCTTAAGGATGATGCAATCCCAACGAAAAAGGGTCACGATCGTGTGTTGGAACCGCAGGCGGTGAGTAAAACTGCTTCAAATATCTCTGCCTCCTTGTTAGTGCATCCGACTCCCATGCCGGAGACCCGGGTTCGAGCCCCACTCGGAGCGAGTCGTTGCTGCTGCTGCTGCTCTCGTTCAGTTTCAGCCTCAGGATCTGATTCTGTATCATAAATAAACGGATGAATCTGACTGTTAACCATGGTTTGTTTTGGATGATGGTTTTTTTTCCTCACGCTAATGTCACAACTTCCAAACGCTCTCAATGCAAAAGTCTACTGGCGCTCGTGATTCTTTAGCTCCGCCCACACGTCACAGTTTACAGAAAAGATAATCAATAGTTGCAGGTCTATCCCACATACACAAAAAAAAAAAAAAAAAAAAAAAAATCAAGCGTCTTCACATCAATCCTTCAAAATAAAGGTTCGGTCTAATGTGATGTGATTGTGACGGAAATATATCACTTTTGTACAGTAGAATATGTCATTTTCAAAGTAATATAATAATACAAATAAGAATTATAGTAATAAAAATAATAATAATCATTAAAAATGATGTTTAAGGAATAATTACACAATTGTTATTCCATGTTTTAATTGTAATAGGAATAAAAATGGAATTTGAGAATAAAACGTATTTCCTAAAAAAAGAATTACTGATAAATTGTTTAACTGAATCACTTTCAGGATTTCAGTTAATTGGACATGCTATTTGATTTCTAAAATGTATTTTAACCATTAAGATGTAATTTGAAAAAGATAAAACAAAACAAAAAAAATTATAAAACATATTTACTTAATTTCTTAATGAGTGTTAAGTTAAATATTAAGTAGATTTTACCTGAGAATGACAGGTGAGTTGCACTTTATATTAGAGCAGTCAAATTTACTTAAAATATATTTGTGCAAATTCTTTACTTTTCGCAAAATAAATCTTATTTAATTTTTTTCAGAGTTGAGCGCTTGCATACAATTTTTTATAATTCATAGAAATGGAAAATGCTTCTTTTCTCTTTTTTTTCTCATTGTTTCCACACTATTAGTATATCCAGTACTTAATTTGTAAATTGCTAGGTCCCGGAATAAAGTGGGGTGACCGGTTAGAGGACAGAGAGGTAACGGTGCATTTGAGCAACATTAGTGGACCAACTAAACCCATTAATAGTGTGCATGTACTCAAAAAAAAAAAAAAAAAAAAAAACCAATTCATGGTTTTAATAAAATCATTATATTATTTCAACCTCGAAATTTTTGTTGTGTGTTTGGATAGTTTTTGTGTAACCTGGGACTGAACAGTCGCAACAACGTAGGGGTTGTAATGAGTGCGGACTGTATCCTCTTCAGGGTAGTTCTCAGTGCCACTGACGACTTTTTTTTGGGTCAAATATAGGTTTGTGGATTTTATTTATAAAACCGTTTCTTTGCTGTAAATTATTTTATTTTATGCAATGCAAACTACAGGGACGCATTTAGTAACCAAAATGAGTCACACCAGTCTTTTTCAACTGACTACTTTTAAATGTTGATTTTTTTTTTTGTTAAACAAGTTTAAATGTGAGAAATATTCTGTGTGTGTAAACTGTGAAATAAGTTGTATTAAGAACTGTATTTAATGAAAATGTATGTGTAACTTCACTTGCCTAGATGAAGTCCCATTTGAAGTCCATTCGATTTTTTTGTAGAGTGGCAACCTTTGGATTGACTGTAGTGGACTTCTTATTCACCACCTTCCCCGTCTTCTTGGAGACTACCTTGCCTCGGCAGGTTTTTGAGCCTCTTTCTGGGTTTATTCCATAGAATCATCTAAGGAAAGATGAAAAGATGAAAAATTACACATTACCGAAGTGTATAATAACCATTTTTCAAAATTCTGATTAATTAATTTGGTTTAGAATTTAGATTAATTTTGTAAAACTTTATAATAAGTATAAAGTAATAAAGCACTTATAAATCATTTGCAAACGATCTATATATATATTCTGACTCGTTTGGATTTAATGTGGATCTACATGCCTTTCTCCTATTTTCTCCGTGTCTGGCATGCGAATAAAACCACATTTGACAGTGTTTCAGATGATGAACTGAAAAAACTGAAATGGAAGAACACAAGTAGAACACAGAAGAAAGGTTGCGGTAACCATAGTGCGAACTACGGGGGAGCTAGGGGGAGCTCGGCTCCCCTTAATAAGACATGGGCTCCCCTGAAAACGAGAAATCTGAAATTTTGGGGGGTCTCAAAAAATACTGACAATTTGAATATTTTTAAGTGCAATTTCAGTTTTGTAATGTGATTATGATGGCAAAAATATTATTCATTCATGCATGACGGCGATTAAAACCTAATTAACTTCAATAAAGATTACAGACATCACAGCATCAAGGTGTGGGGGTGCTGCGCTGCAAATTCCATGTTAGTATGTCATAGGTTCGTAGAAAAAAATAAACGTTGGAGGCCATTTATCGTGCGCAAAAGTCCTTCCATTATGCAGTAATAGCATCATAGCCAGGGCAAAAAGAAAACAAGGTAGTTCAATTAATTTTGGTATTATTAAGAAATTGTGTAGTGATAACGCACGACTGATTCACCTGCTGAAAGCACTGGTAAACCTCAAGCCAAGCCCACTGTGAAAACGCATGAAGCTGAAGAAAAGTAATCTCTGGGATCCTAACCCCTCTGGCTTCGAGTCCTCTCTCGCGTTAAACTGGAACAGCCAGCAGTGGAGAGACTGGAAGAGCCAATATACATGGCTGTGTGTTAAGGATGGAAGCTTGGGGTGTATCACTTTGTAACGCGTTGTGTCAGGAGGGGGAAAAATATGGATAGCTCACAAAGTTAATAGGCCAGACAAAACTCACGGAGGCGATTGACATTTAACAACGACTCGTTTTATTTCTCCAATCGAACTCGGGCAATTGTCTGTCCCATGTTCCACCGTCCACAGCGTAACCAAAACAAAACAAACAAGATTAAAACAAAATGATTTCCAAACAGAGATTACCCGCATACATGGGGGATTCGAGTCGCACGTGTATACATTATCATACAGAGTGCATATACCGTTTTACAGGGAGCGCGCAGCTCTTAAAGGGGCCACATTTTTTTCCACTGGTTACAACTTGTAAGGACGCAAAAAACCTTCTTCTGTCTGAAAAGGTACCTGGCACGCACTTGTCTGAGGAGTGGATTAATGATTAATGCTCAGAACCAGTCGCGAAAAATTATATATAAATACAGGGACAGCATTGCACACAAGATGGCCATTGAAGTGGCATTGACTAAGCAAATCTGATAAGCGATTCTGGCAAATAAAGTAATTGAGGTGAATTCTAAATTAACGGAGGAGAGCGCAACATCATTCAAGGCTGTCTTCCTGACCTATCAATTTGTGTCGATAAAGTATAATAGTGCATATTGTAGCTGTTATGTATCTTTGTAAGTCATTATATGTCCTTTTTTGAGGCACTCGTGTCGATAATGTATAATAGTGCATACACTTGTAGCTGTTGTAAGTCCTTATTTGAGGCATGCGCATGTGCACGACCTCTACCCCCCCCCCCCCCCCCCCCAAAAAAAAAAGAAGTGGGCTCCCCCAAAGGACACGGTATAGTTCGAACACTGGCGGTAACTAGTTTGCAAATAATTTATTACTTTACTACTGTATACTTATTATAAAGTGTTACCACAGATTCTAAGAGAGTGATAAAAACATATGCAAAAAGGAAAACACTTACCTTTGAAAAAATTCTAACGTGCAACAAGCCTCCTCTTGATACTGCAGGTTGAAGATGTAGTGCACAGCAAACACTTGCAACTGCAGTCAAAAATGTTGACTGGACACTCACAAAGAAAAAAAAAAGAAGCAATTTTAACAATTGTGCACAACAGCAATGTTAACAATTTTATATCTCAGCCATCAGTAAATGTTTCTTCTTCATCATGTGCAATGACACACTAACCCAGCAAAATCAGATGAGGATTGGCAGGTAGATTGAGTGTCTTCTCAACCTCAGATGCAGATGCTGCAACCTGTAGAGAACACACAATACACAAATAATAATATTACATAATATAATGTGGTGAAGTGGAAAGAAGAAAATTAAATACTTACATCTGCATGCGAATCCAGTCCATCTTCATGTTCCTGGAAGTGGGACATTAACGTTAGAATCTTGACAAGCAGGTGTACCATATCTTTGTTCTCATCCTGGGACATCCTCCAACTTTTCATTAAAAACACTTAAAAATATTCTGTCTACTGCTCTCTCCTCTTCCTCTCTCTCTAACTCTCTCTCTCTCACACACACACACACACACACACACGCTCTCTCTCTCTCACACACACACACACACACTCTCTCTCTCTCTCTCTCTCTCACACACACACAAACACAAAACTGTATTTGAGTCTGAGGAACAAGTTAGAATGTAAGTGAATGAAGTAACGTTTCCTCTGTGATATAACGTTAGAGATTTGTGCCAATAAATCCAGTGCAAACTTAAAATTAAAATGTGCTCAGATACAAAGCCCACTTTATTAACAATAAGTTAGAATATATTTAGATTACACTCTAACTAGTTTTAGATACGACTTATATTGAAAGACTAATGTGTCACTCCGAAAAAAAACAAACGTTTTTCACCATAACGTTAACGCTACTCTTTCCATCTATCAAGTCAAGTGCTCATGCAAAAGGCGATGAGTTTATGCTTCCTAAGTAAAATTAAGTTTACAGGCCTATTTTCGATTTCCCAATATATAAGGATAATATATAAGTTACCAACTTTATACGCACCTAACTTAGCAACATTAATGCAAATAAAACAAATCATCGATTTTAAACTACACTGGGTTGGCGCCAATGCAAAATGTAAATATAATTGTGCAAATAAGTGTTTCAGAAAATCAGGAAAACACACTTACTTCATATCCTCGTTATCTGCAATCTGTAATCGAGATTATATTTGAGATAATATCCGTTTTATTCACTGAGACTGATGATGCTTTTCTCTGGTATCAGACGCTAACCGCTGCTCCCCTCCCCCACCGATCACGTGCTCATCTTCTAAAGTTGCCGAATATGTTCAATTCATATCCAATGAAATAATCAGCGAACGCAAGTATTTTATATTTAACTATTTACAAGTTTAACATTTACAGGATTTTACACCAGGAAAGAAAAAAAAAACGATGCAAATCCTTCACAAACACACACATACACCCTTAACTTTCAGGAGAAATTTGTAAAAATTGCATACATGCTAGTTCACCGTCTTGGCAAGATTTGTCAAAGGTAAATTAAAATATTGTGCCCACATTAAAAAAAACGCTGCAGTTTAAGATAAAAATGTATTCAGACTTTGATCTGCTTACCTGTAAATGAGCCTCAACTTGAGATGAAATCCATAAAACTTTGACTGAAACCATGCTCCTCCATGCGTCAGTTAGCGTTTGGTTCCCCCTCTCCCACCGATCACGTGTGCATTTACGGTAAGACACCGTAATTTTAGAAAACAGTTCAGTACTGTATATTTACGCTGTTAATATGCTGTAAATTTACAGAATTTTTTTACAGTGTACTGAACATTCTAATGGACTGTTACAATGTTACAATGTTTCTTGTGGAGTGCTGATACAATGTGTGTTTGCGGAATGCTACAATGTATCCTTAAAGAATGTGACAGCGTGTCATGATGGAATGTTACAATGTTTCATTATAAAATGATACAATGTGTAGTAATAATATCACGCGGAAACATTGTATGATTACAAAAGATCCGAACCCACCAGCGCCAGATGGTCCCGGCTCCATCCCATCCACTGAGCCCCAAAGGGTTCACCAAATCCCGGATGCTCTGTCGCCACGGCGCCCGGCCCTGCAGGCTGGAAGCGTCCCCGACTTCCAGCCTCCTTCCCTGGGCGAGCAGAATTGTCTTCGCCGCTGCCGCTGGAGCCCACAAACCCGCAGGAGTTGAGAGAGAAACAAAAGCGCCTCAGTCCCGATCTGTGACAACCAGCTCCTCAAGGCTCTGTCCGGGTCGGGCTGCTCTGGTTCGGGTCGCTGAGACTCCTGCTCACCGTTTATGCAGGATCCACCAGGGGAACAAAAAACGCTCAGCCCGTCCGTCACCCCCCTCCGCAGACCGAGACCCCGTTTCTTCTTCTTTTTCTTCTTCTTCTGCTTCTTCTCCTCCCACTGCTGAGATTCTTCAGAGCTGCTTGTCTGTTTTGTGCTCGCCCTCTAGTGTGCGCTTGAAAATCCCAATACATTCATTTAGGATCCAAGCATACTACAAACAAACTCCCAGATAGGACACGTACGTCTGCAAGACGACTGTTAAAGATCTGTACCATGAAGCTGGATTAGCTGGCTGCCCAGGTAAATTTCAGGTTAGTTTGCACCAATCCTGGGTTTTAGGTACCATGTAAGTGGCTTGGCTTTAAGCGGCATTCATTGCCACAGTAACTTACACTCCAAGGCTAACCTGCTATCTTGCTCCAAATTAGTGGTCACTATTGCAAAAAAAAAAAAAAAAAGAGAGAGAGAGAGAGAGAACTCTGGCTTTAATGATAATTACTGAGTCATTTTATGATTTCAGTATATTTATTATGATTCATATTATTATAATTCATCTATTACACACAAGCAACTTTAGTTTAACAGTTATTATAAATCGTTTATTTAAAATAAATATTAATGTATACAGATCATGTAATATAAATAAACTGTAGATAGCACTATTTAAAAAATCTGACCTTACATGTTTGAGTCTCTATCGCTATATATATATATATATATATATATGTATAATCTTACTTGAACAAGTTTCACTTGTGACTGCACTGATAGAGCAAGATAATTTATTTTATTTGTCCTCCTTCACTTTTTATATGACGTTTAAATTTGTTATATTCTTTAATCTCTTAACCTTTAGCAAAACCTTTAACCTTTACGTTTGAATCTCTCGCACACATTTTAGGTAATATAATCTACTTTTTTGATTACTTTTAGAGATAACTTTTGACCTAACTTATTTATCACATTGATTTAAATAGGATAGTATTTTACAAGTTTGATAGAAAATACGTGACCCTGGACCAAAAAAAATCAATTTTTCAAAAGTGAGATTTATACATCATCTGAATAAATAAGATGAATAAATAATCTTTCCATATGGTTTGTTAGGATCTGACAATATTTGGCAGAGATACAACTATTTGAAAATCTGAAATCTGTGAGTTGAATATTGAGAAAATCATCTTTAAAGTTGTTAAAATGAATTCTTAGCAATGCATATTACTAATTAAACATTTAGTTTGTATATATTTACAGTAGGAAGTTTACAAAATATCTTCTTGGAACATGATCTTTACTTAATATCCTAATTATTTTTGGCATAAAAGAAAAATATATAATTTTGACCCACATAATGTATTTTTGGCTATTGCTACAAATATATCTCAGAGACCTAGACTGATTGTGCTACAAGGACACATATAAAAAGTAAGAAAATATTCCATTCATTGTAATTAACAACACAAGATCCATTATACATTAAATTACATTAAATCAAGGTTTCCCAAACTGGGGTTTGTAAAGGAACTGCAGTGGGGTTTGTGAATTCAATGAAAAGCTAATAATTCATTTAATCATAAAATATAAAAAATAAATAATTTAAAAATTGCATCAATCAAAACACTTACTAACAAAATGAAATACTGTTATTTGTTTACTTGCATGCAGGGGAGGATCTACCGGGTGGCATAGGGTGGCAAATGCACCCTAAAGAAAGCCTTGCCACCCCTGCTGCCACCCCAGTTGGCAGCAACAAATTAAAGGTTATGGCCAATTTGAAAATTTACGAGCGCGAATCTTTCGTGATTTTATCTTTCCCGCTCCGAACTCCCGAACTGATTCAAATTATTTGCGATCCCCAAACTGACTCAAATGATTCGCGAACCCGCTTTGAACTCCCGAACTGACTCAAATGATTCGCGAACCCGCTATGAACTCCCGAACTGATTCAAATGATTCGTGATCCCCAAACTGACTCAAATGATTCGCGAACCCGTTTTGAACTCCCGAACCGATTCGAATGATTTGCGATCCCCAAAACTGACGCAAATGATTCGCGAACCCGCTTTGAACTCCCGAACTGACTCAAATGATTCACGATCCCGCTCCGAACTCCCGAACTGACTCAAATGATTCGCGATCCCGCTCCGAACTCCCGAACTGACTATGGAGCTAGGACCGGGCGTGCTAGTGCGTGCCAGGGCCAGTCGCGTTTCCACTGTCACTTCCGGGGCTTGATCGGCCAGGTTTTTTCGGCCCGACGAAATCCTTGGGCCAAAGCGGGCCAGCTGGGGCTAGAGGAGGGGTTACGAACAAAGGCGGAGTTTCTCCGTGTCTGGAGAGCGTCAGCGCGGATCATTTCAGAAAGAAAACAACTTTAACACCAGCATTAAAGACTTTTTAAAATCAGTTGAGCTCAAAACTCACTCTTAGTCAGCAGCGAGTGTTTGAAATAACTTGATCCGATGTGGATTACAATCACTAAAAAAGGCAGAAATATAAGCGATGTAAAAGACTATGCACGATAAACATTAACATTGCCATGGTAAATATGACCGCTTGGAGAAATCAGACGTCAGCATCTTATTCTCTATCACAATTGTGTATTTATTAAGTAACATTTTATCTGTCGTCTTGTTTCGTGAGTTTAGCTCTACGTTGCATATCATCAAAATATAATAATGATTTTTGTTCGGGAGCTTTTATAAAAATAGAGATCCTGCGCTGTGGATCATTTCAGAAAGATAGCCGCTATAACGCCAGCATTAAACGCTTAGTTGAGCTCAAAACTCACTTTCAGTCAGCAGCGAGTGTTTGAAATAACTTGATCCAATGTGGATTATAATCACCATACAGGGCAGAAATATTTATAAGCTATGTAAAAGACTATGCACGCTGGGCATTAACATTAAACATGGAAAATATGACCGCTTGAAGAAATCAGACGTCAGCTTTCTTATTCTCTATCACAATCGTGTATTTACTAACTTATATTATCTATCACAAGCCTCGTCTCGAGAGTTTAGCTCATGTTGCCTATTATAAAAATATAATAATGTTTTTGTTCGGGATCCTTTATAAAAAATAAAGATATCATTCATTCTTAATGTGACGTATAGGCCACTGTGACTACAAATAAACAGAAACCGACTCTACTGAATAAGCAGGCTATTTTCATAAGCGTTAAAAATAAATAAATAAAATATAAAGTGTATTAATGTGCGATTAATTTTGAGTCTTGATAAATTAAATCATTATGATCAATGTATCACTTATTCTATATAGTTAAAACATCCATGCTTTTGAATTTGAATAACAAAGCATGCAAACAAACGGCCGCTTTTATCATGTTCGTTTTGTGATCGCGCATGTTCCAGTGTCTTATTTCTTAGTTTTCTGATAACTTCTCTTTGTTAGTGAAATAATGAGGTTGCATGACGTTGTTCTGAGAGGCGTGTAAAGGGCGTGTTTTAGTTACGAGCAGCGGAGCTTCAAGCTCCACTGTGGAAACCCTGCGCTATTCTGGCCTCGGTGCTACTGGCCCGGGGCTATGAGCCCGGCCCGGCCCGCTTTAAGCCCTGGCTCGCACTGGCCCGACAGTGGAAATGCGGCTTATCTACCTAGGGCACCAACTTCCAGAGGGGGCACCATCTCAGTTGCTCAAAAAAAAAAAAAAAAAAAATTCCTCCATTCTCCAATCCGCGCTCGCGACCACTCGTACCTCATGTTTGCGGCTGAATGTTAATAATTGATGGATGAATCAAATCCAGCGAAGAGAAAAGAAAACTAAAAGTAAAAAAAAAAAAAAAACAGACACAAAGTAAAATATACTTAAAAGATATAGCTACTAAAAATATATTTTAAAGGAATATCACACAAGTTTTCATAGAAGTTTTAATTTAAGCTTGCCAAAACAATAACACCATATTTTTTCAAAAACAATTTCTAAAAGTACATTTGTATTTGTGCCTATAATGTTTATTTATTTATTATTATTGTCAGCTAATAAAATCTATGCTTCAGGGACCATATTCATATAACATCTAAGGGTAAATCTAGCTCTTGACTGGTTGAGTTAGATGATGATTAACACTAAACAGTAGAAAATCAGTTGAGTCTCCCCAGCTGGAAATGTCATTGGATGTTAAAATCTTGTGTTTCTTATAATAAATTGACATATTGATAACACTGAACCTTTTATAATGCTCTTAATTACATGTCGATGCATACTGTATGTATTAGTGAGTGTGTGGTGCTTATGGGGTATGGTCACTTATTCCTTTTGTGCCCTTTTGTAGTGTGCACATATACTATTTATCATCAAACTGTGATAACTGTGACTAAATTCAGTATATATACGTCTGCCATATGTTGCCACCTCAAAAATTCCTGCTACCTTCTCATCACCCCATCAATATTTTTCTAGATCCGCCCCTGCTTGCATGCCACGTGTCCATTAACCAACCTCAGAGAACTGTGTACATTCAAATGTGATTTAATTATTAAAATATTTATTTTAAAATAGCAGGAGTACTTCAGGTTGGGTGAAAGTTTGGGGATGCATTACATGCAAATAAGAAATAGTGTGTATGTGTCCATTTTTGAAAGACAAAAGCCTTATAAAGACACAGCAATACATGGTAAAATAACCCACTGAATGATAATGCAAATAAAAAAAAATCTATGTGTTCATCAGTAGTTGAATTCAGTTGAATTTCTGTTTATTCTGTGTAATTAAAAAATGTTTATATTTAGAATACAATATAGATGAGTAAAATATTAAGGCCTATGATATGTATTCATTTATTTGAATGTTAAGTAAATGCATTGATAAAAAAAATCTAAATAGATATAACAATAGACAGACAGACAGACAGACAGACAGACAGACAGACAGACAGACAGACAGATAGATAGATAGATAGATAGATAGATAGATAGATAGATTTTACAAGCCCCTCAGTTTTTAGCATTTAATAAAAACTAAAAATCTGAAAATAACACAACAGAAATGTGGAAACATTTTTATTAATGTTACTTAGTTTAAAAAGTTTTAAAAATGCTGGGAGGTTTTGTATTGGTCGAATAGTGGGAGATTATTTGATTATTTTGGCGTTTGCTGTCGCGTTTCTGTGTCGTCATTTCCTGTCAGAGGAAGAAGACGTCATCCTTCAGACAGACGGTGAGTTGGAGCTTTATTATTTCTTAAAGAATCAAGCTGATTTCGATTTGTTTGAATGAAATCCTTCTTTTAATGAATGAGATTACAGCGAGGTTCTATTTTAATATCGCAATGACGTGATATTTAGGATAGAACGCGCGCTCTCGTGCCTTCCAAGCACGAACTGGTATTATATATGTTTCATGAATTTAACGTGTTTATTGACTGGTGTAGTTAAAGTTGTCAGTGTTTTCAGGTTGACATGGTTTAATTGGAAAAAATATATATATATATATATATATATATATATATTTTTCTAGCTGTCAAGAGATACTGAAACATTATGATTTATTAACACGTTATTAATCTCATGAGGACAATAGTGTCATAATGTTATAGTGACATTATATTCATATTCTTAAATTATGAGTAAATATGTAAAGTACATAGAAAGTGTTCATCTAAATCCAGCGCTTCTGCTTTTATTGAATTGTAATAAATTATATTATACATTTTTATTACCGTATATACTTGTTAAATTAGCTACTTACCACTGCAGTTTAATCATATTTAATTATATTTAACCATATATAGTTCAAGATTTCTGCAGAAGTAAAATGGCAATGCATAAAAGTTTTGAATATAAGAAATGTGCCGGTTTATAACTCAAATGCTTGTAGCCGTAACTCTTATTTTTTCACAGAAAGCACCATCATGTCATGGATTCGAGAGCAGAAACCATCCTTTATAGAAAGACTCACTGGCAACATCCTAAAGGTGCTTTAATTGAGGAGCTTTAAAGTGAACTGAACTGAAATCATTACTTTATTAAACTCTCTGTGTCTCAGGCAGGACCAATGCCCAAACACGTGGCCTTCATCATGGACGGTAACCGGCGTTTCGCCCAAAAAGCACATGTGCAGAGACAGGAGGGTCACTCGCAGGGCTTTGAGAAACTGGCAGAGGTGAGTGTGCAGATAATGACAGACCGATGTGGATTCATTTAACAATATTTGCCCAATTTGAATGACCGATCGATTGACATAATTATCAATCGTTTCCTTTTACACCAGTCTTCAGTGTCACATGATCTTCAGAAATCAGAATAATATGCTGATTTGCAGCTAAAGAAACATGTTGAAAACCGTTGTGCTGCTGTGGAATCTGTGATGCATTTAATTTTTCAGGATACTTTGTTGAATAGAACGTTCAAAAGAATATCATAAAAAAAAGAAAAAATAGAAATCTTTCATAGCATTATAAATGTCTTTACTGTCACTTTTGATCAATTTATTGCATGCATGTTGAATAACCCCCCCCTCAAAAAAAATCGAACTGACCCCAAACTTTTGAACAGTGTATATGCACGCTCAATCTCTTTATACACACTGTTTGAACTGACTCAGACGCTGCGCTGGTGTCTACACCTGGGCATTCATGAGGTGACGGTGTATGCATTCAGCATTGAGAACTTCAAGCGCTCCAAAGAAGAGGTGGATGGTCTGATGGAGCTGGCCAGACAGAAGTTCAGCCGGCTGCTGACAGAGCAGTAAGTCAATCCTTCACAAGATCCATTGGTCTGTCTGTTGGCTGAACTAAACTCTATGCGGTCTACATGTGAATTTGTCCTAATGTGTAGGGAGAATCTGGAGAAGCATGGTGTGTGTATCCGTGTGCTGGGAGATCTGACTCTTCTGCCGGCAGATCTGCAGCAGCTCATTGCCAAAGCTGTGGTGGCAACTAAAGCACACAACAAGTAAGCACTGCATGATGCTGTTTTATTAGGTTTGACCTTCTGTTCTATACAGTGACATGCAAAAGTTTGGGCACCCCTTGCAGAATCTGTGAAAATGTGAATCATTTTACTAAATGCTAAATGTTATTTTTTATTTAGTACTGTCCTGAGTAAGATATTGTACATAAAAGATATTAACATTTAGTCCACAAGACAAAAACATTGCTGAAATTATTAAAATAACCCACTCAAAAGTTTGGTAGCCCTTGGTTCTCAGTACTGTGTTCTGTTACCTGATGATCCTCGACTGTCTTTCTGTTTTGTGATAGTTGTGCATGAGTCCCTTGTTTGTTCTGAACAGTTAAACTGAGCAGCGTTCTTCAGAAAAATCTTTAAGGTCCTGCAGATTCTTCAGTTTTCCAGCCTCTTTGCGTATTTGAACCCTTTCCAGCAGTGACTTTATGATTTTGAGATGCACCTTATCACACTGAGGACATTTGAGGGACTCAAACACAACTATTTAAAAAGATTCAAACATTCACTGATGCTCCAGAAGGAAACAAGATGCATTTTAGAGAAAAACTTTTGTACAGGATGAAGATGTCAAAATTTTTCTTATTTTGTTGAAATATATATTTGTTTTCATTTAGTTCTGCCCTACGTAAGCAAGAGAAGATACTTGTATGTTTCCTGGAACACAAATTAAGTACAATTTACTTTTATCTTAATTAATCTTGTTGCAAGGGGTTCCCAAACTTTCACATGCCACTGTAGATTTTCATCAAAATATAGACCTTTTTTTTTGCAATATTGCCTAGCCCTACTCAATAAACAAGTACACTTTGCACTCTATAATATACAACACTGTTCAAAAGTTTGAAGTCTGTAACATTTTGGGGCTTTAAAAAAAAAAAAAAATCTCTTCTGCTCATCTAGGCTGCATTTATTTGATTAAAAATACAGTAAAACCAGTAAAAATGTGAAATATTATTGCAATTTCATATTTTTTATATATTTTTTTAAATGCAATTTTTTCCTAAGGTGCAAAGCTGAATTGTCAGCATCATTACTCTAGTCTTCAGTAAGCACATTTACATAACTCACAAATATCAGCTTATTAAAATAAACAGATTTCCCAGTTTACATGCACTTCAGTAACCTGACAAACCGTGTGTACTTGACTTTATGAATAAATCAGGTTATTTCCCTATAGTGATGTCAAAACAATCATTTCTGTATCTGACTCGTAGTATTCCATTCGTTGTGATGTTAAATAAAGCTTGCACCATATCAGCGGGAGACTTAGTGCTCATATATTATCCTCTCATGCAGTTCGAGGTGAACCACTTCTACAGCACGAGATGACAGCACATTTTTATCATTTTCTGGGTCATGAAAGAGTCTGTGTTTGTGATCTAAGAAATCCTAATAACCTTACCCTAACGAAATCAGGGTAATAGGAAAAAACTATGTGTTGAACGGTTTATGCTTAAGCTGTTTATGACCTAACTCCGATAAAAGAAAACGTGACCACATGCGTTGTCAGCTTATTAAGCATAATCAGCTTAATAATGTGCATGTAAACGCACTCAGTGTCACATGATCCTTCAGAAATCATTCTAATATGCTGCTCAAGGAATAAATCATATTATTATCAATGTTGGAAACAGTTGTGCTGTGAAAGTTCACAAGAACGGCATTTATTTGAAATAGAAATCTTGTGAAATTCTATACGTCTTCACTGTAATTTTTGGTCATGCATTTATGCATTATTATCAGTTTGTTTCAAAAGAAAAAATAATGCCTGCAGTTTTTTGATTTTCGGTTTTAAAGCATGGTCTTTATCTGATGCAGTTGCTCTTCTCTTGTGTTGCAGGTGTTTTCTGAACGTGTGCTTTGCTTATACCTCAAGACATGAAATTGCAAATGCGGTGAAGGAAATGGCTTGGGGAGTAGAGCAGGGCCTGATAAAACCCAGGTGTGAGAAAGCAAATTATTTGCTGATTCCTAATAACAGCTGTTTTAATACCTGTATAATATTCAGATTGTGTTCTTCTCTGTGTGATTGGTCAGTGATGTGTCTGAGGTGCTCCTCGGTGAGTGTCTGTATAGCAGTAATTCTCCAAACCCAGATCTGCTCATCCGTACGTCTGGAGAAGTGCGTCTTAGTGATTTCCTACTGTGGCAGGTAATGGAGATCCCATTATTCCCAGTATCTTTCCATACATTTTTCAGTTTAGATGGCAGTCATGGTTTCATTCACTCTGTGTTTTCATAGAGTCTTTCTCTATGAATATAATAAAGTGAATGTTTCCCCCAAAATGGAGATTACCTTCAGGTCATTCAAGATTAGGATGAGTTTGTTTCTTCCTCAGATTTGGAGAAATGTAGCATTGCATTACTTGCTCTGCAGTGAATGGGTGCCGTCAGAATGAGAGTCTGATAAAAACCTCACAATAGTCCACAGCACTCCAGTCCATCAGTTAACATCTGGAGAAGTGAAAAGCTGCATGTTTGTAAGAAATAAATCCATCACTTAAGACATTTTTAACTTCAAAATGTTGCTCCCGTTGAGTCCATAAACCATAATATTGGTTTCTCCAGTGAAAAAGTGGTCAAGAGAGAAAATCTGCACGGATCCAAGACTGTTTTTTTATTATAAATAAGCAGCTTTTGTCTTCTCCAGATGTTAACTGATGGACTGGAGTGGTTGGAATTATGTTTTTATCAGATGTTTGGATTCTCATTCTGACGGCACCCATTCACTGCAGAGCAAGTGCTGTAATGCTACATTTCTCCAAATCTGTTCAGATGAACAAACAAGTTCAGCTACATCTTGGATGGCCTGAGGCGGAGTACATTTTTCAGCAAACTTTCATTTTTGTGTGAACTATTTTCTTTAAGAGCTGAATAATTCACATCACTGCCTTTTAAAATGAGATTTCCCTTTAAATCAGCACTAAAGGCATGTGAAAGTCAGGCACTGGTCCTGTGGTCATTTATCTGCTTGGTCCATAGTGTATTAAGCTCATATTGCTCTTAATATTTACATTCCCTTGCAGCTTTGAAATGATTGATGTTTTTCATATTCCTGCATCGTCTTACTCTCCACAGACCTCTTATTCCTGTCTAGTGTTCCAGTCGGTCCTGTGGCCGGAATATTCATTCTGGAATCTGTGTGAAGCTGTTTTACAGTACCAGCTAAGTTATCAATCTCTCCAGGTACACCATAACTCTATTGTTACCTGGTTTTTATGGTGATTTACAGCTTATTAAGGTAACTGCTGCATTGTTACCTGGAAACATTGGGTATCATTCTCTAACTGTGCATGAAACGGTGCTTAAAATCTGCAAACAGATGTTTTTACTCATTTAGGGGCTGCAATTATTTGTTTAAAAATACAGCAAAATCAGTAATATTGTGACATATTATTATAATTTAAAACTACTGCTTTCTGTGTGAATATCTTTTAAAGTGTATTTTATTTTTGTGATGTACAGCTGAATTTTCAGCATCATGACTCCAGTCTTCAGTGTCACATGATCCTTCAGAAATCTTTCTAATGTGATGATTTTCATGCTTCAGAAACATTTCTGTTTATCAATGTTAAAAACTATTATAATAATTTATAAAATGCCACATTTATTAACATTAGAGCAAAGTTAACAACAAATATGCAGACTTCAGCAGACTTTTTTTTTTTTTGTGAAGTTCTTCTGTCCATACAAATACGAAATAATCCGTGCAATTATTAGTGACTTTTTTCAGACTATTAAAAAACCTTATTGTAAAAATTAAAAGGGCATTATACTAGAAGTCTGAACATTTCATGTTGACATGAAGGCACAGGATATTGTCTTACAGCATGTACCGTTGTTGCTTAATGCACAAGTAAGTTTTTGTAAGCGTTACTATGATTGTTTCCCTAAATGATTTCCTTGAAAACATAATTTTAGGAAGTTCAGAACTTTATCTAACGTTTAATAAAGATGCAAAAGCATAAACACTATTATAATCCAATCACAAATACCGTTGCGTTCATTTTTCCATGAGTGCACATGTTGTGTGTTGCAGAAAGCTCAAGCTCTGCACAGAGAAGGCCAAGAGCTGCAGCAGATGGAAGCGGATCGCTCCTGTGTAGCTGAGCTCCTGCAGCATCGTGGGAATGGAAAGCCCTTGGATGCTCAGAGTCGACAGAAAGAACTGTTGAAGTACACCGCCGGCAGAGAGGAGAGGGTTCGCTGCTTTCTCAACGCCCTTCAGCACAAGAGAGACACTGTCTTCAGGGATTTAAGCAGCCAGGCTGTCGTGGCGTAGCTTCCAACTCTTTGTTTACTGATCTGTAAATACTTTAGATCTGGAAGTTGTTTCACCCCGTTTTATGGGGCAGTGGATATGTATGCTTGAAATCGAAATAGAAATGAGCTTAAATAAATTCAGTTTGATTGACCCCATGGGCTGGTTTTGTTTTTTTAAAGAAATACTAGAAAATACAACAAAACAGGCTAAACCTGATTGATCTTACTTTTACTTTTGAGGTTTTTTGTGCTTGAAAATTCTTGAAGCAGAGAATGATTACTTCACAACTCAAATATTACTGGCCTGTTGTGAGCAAAATTGACTCAAACCGAAAGCATTTAGACAAGGAAGTTTTTTAGGAAAGAGCAAAAAAAGAAATCAGACTACAACTTTTAATTGACTACATTTTAGGTTCTAAAGGTAAATTACAGTAGCAGTAAAAAGATTGAATGCATGTTTATCATTACCTTAAAAACCTGGATCTGCTTAAATTTTGTATCTGTTACTTGTATTATTATTTTTTATTGGTGAGTTGGAACACACGCACGCACACACACATATGTATATTTATATGGTGTCTGTATAGGGCTAAAATCCTAAAAACGTCCTAAATTCGAGCAGAAAGTCATGGCATTAAATGTTGAAAAAATGTCTGTATTTTAGTCTTTTTACAAATATCTACAAATCCTTAAATCAAGATAAATTTACAACCATCACAAAACAGAAAGACAGTCGTGGATCATCCAGGTAACCACACACAGTATTAAAATTTACGTTAATTGAAAGACTTGTTTTGAGAACTAAGGACAGTAAGTGAATTTATAAAGAAAGACAATATGTTTTCATTTTTGAATGGTTGAGTTTTCTCTGCAGACATTTGTTCTCATTTTGATCATAAACTCTATTGATTTTCATAATTTTCTCATAAAACAAGACTTAATTCATTTTGACTCTCGAGTGTGTTTTGATTTAAGAATCTTAAAACAATTGCACTGGAAAACTAGACTTAAATAACTTAAAGAACATCACTTTTAAAAGTTATTTCCATGTTCTTGCGGTTGGGAGCAGAACTAAACAAGCCTTAAGCTTGATGTGAAATGAATTAAAAAGTAATAGAGATCTGTTGGTAGTTGAATTTTTTAACTTTGAAGTATTGCAAATACAAAACCATATAAATGAGATTATTGTGTCCAATTGAATCTTGTTGAATTCGACTTAAAAAGGTTTATAAATAAACACTGTATAATTATGTAAATAAATAATGAGTGAGCCTTTATTTATTTGTATAAAATTCCCGCTGTAATTCCATTGTTGGCCAGCAGAGGCGCCGTTCTTACCAGCACGAGCAGAGCTTCCGTCTGAGCTCTGAAACCCGAGCGGGGAATTCGGTCACTGTTGCTTTAAGAGATAAGCGACGCCCAGCGATACGTGATCGCTCTCGCAACCAATGGCTGCACGGGATATGCAAAATCTGGTTTAAACCGGTTTCTATCTTAAATTCCAATATAAAAACTTAATAAAACATATTCAGCCGTTGTTGTATTTTACGCGATACGCTGTGAGGTGTGCAGGGCGTTGCTGCTCACGAATATAATATTTACACAATTATTCAGGTTTTTAGAAATTTTTCCAGCGTTTTTCTGTAACCAAGATGCCCAAAAGAAAGGTAAGGGTGCACGGTGATATTTTTTTTATTTTTGAAAAATCATTAATTTTGGTATTTGTACATACGTGCCTGTATATATTTGTTTTACATTTTTTGTTGTTATCTTCTACGATCGTGTGGTTGTTGTTATTTTTAATGGCGGACAGTCGATTTTACATATTCACTGTCAGTGGGACTGTCAATCTTACCGCGCTCTGACGAAAACAATAGCAAAAAAACAAACAAACGGAAAATAAAATCAAACGGGCGTTTTAAAACCCTGTAACCTGTAATGTTGTGCATCATGTGCATTAATATTCGGATAATTATTCGCGTAAAAAAAAAATCCGTAACATCCTGTGAGACCCGCCTGATCACTAGATAATGCAAAAGGAGGGAACTTGAGTGTCTTTGTTGAACTCCTGTTGCTGCTATAAAAATAAACCTTCAAATTTAATAAGATATTTATATTTTAACACTGCCGATGAGTGATTGTGCTTAAAGTTCTCTCACAGTTAAATCATTATAAAATTTCACGAGCGTATATTTTCGGTCCTAAAGTGTGTTTTATTTATTTTAATCTGTGCTAATGTTATATCGAGTCACTTCAGCTGCTTCTGTCATTGTTGATGTGCTCGAAACGTCAAGCTGCCATCTTTACAGCACCTGGGTCTTCATAAGAATAGTGCTTTACTGGTTATCTGCGCTCGGACTGCGTGTAAATGTTATTTTCACATCTTATTTTCGGCGTCCAAATGTGCTTTTGTGCGAGTTACAGTGGTTTCGTGAGGAAAACAAAGGGACTGTACGCCGCCGAGGATCGCCGGTCGTTTTTAAGGCGCGTAGCGATGCAGCCAAACAAAAGGAAGCGGTCTTGCCCGCGCGCACTGACAGCCCGGATTTGAATTTGAATATGCGCGGGAAGACAGTGCTGAAATAAAGTCATCCGTTATGAAAAACAACTGCGGCTTCTCGTCTATGACGTAACGCGCGCAACTGTCACAGAAGACGGTCTTTCTGTCTCTTTTTTTTTTTTAGTTTTTGAAGAATATGTTTTCGTTATATATATATATATATATATATATATATATATATATATATATATATATATATATATATATATATAATTTAGATTTTATATTTCTAAAACGCTTTTGTTTCTTACAGATTGATGGTGAGAAGGCCGCCAAAGGCAAGGAGGAGGTTTGTCCATTTATGTAGATTTTTTTAAAATATTATATGTATTTTTTTTTAATGTTTTACTGTTTTATGTATTATATTTATCGCTTATATAAAGTCTTATGAAACTCAACCAGAATATATTTATGTGTGTAAAAATTAAAAAAAATTATATTGATGTACATTTTTTGTAAATTTCTTAGCAGAAATGTATCCAGCTTGTGCTATATAAATAGCGACTTGAACTTTTTTGTTGTTTATAGTTAACATAACATGAATTTACATCACCCATATTCACTTTAATAGACAATTAACACATTTTAATTTTTTTTTTTTTCTTCAGTGAAATATAATAATATACATTTCATATCCATTGATTATTTGGTTAGATCCTTGATTGGTATTGATTCAGTGTTATTTTTTGCAGCCAACAAGACGCTCTGCGAGGTTGTCTGCTGTAAGTTTCATTTTTGGAACATTTTAGAAAATAAATAACTTTTAATGCTAAAGTTTTCATTGTCTAATTAATCTCTGAATTGATTTACAGAAACCAGCTCCTCCTAAAGCAGAGCCAAAGCCCAAAAAAGCCGCCCCTAAGGTACTTAATATGTTCCATTGACGATACAATGCCTTGCCCATGAAACGGCTAGGTTTGGTGTTTGTTATTATTTATGCACACCTGTATATTGTTGTTGGTCACACAGAAGCCAGCCAAGGGGAAGAAGGGCAGCAACCCTGCTGAAAACGGAGATGCCAAGGCAGACCAGGTCTGAAAAGCGGTTAGAAGAGAGATAAATACATAAATATCAGACCCTTAACTGCTCTCGCACAGCAACTAATTACTGGAGCGTGTAAGGTTTGGCAATTGCTCACCCAAATCACTGTTGAACTGACTTTTCTTCATCACTCTCTTCTAGGCACAAAAGGTTGACGCCACTGGCGATGCTAAATGAGAAGATAACCGGTGTCTGATCCTTCTATGTACTTGGTGACTGTACAGTTTGAAATAACTATTTTTTACCAAGTTTTATATTAAGAATTACATTTATAGTTGACTTGTTGACTCGCTTTTTATGTACTGATTGATTTGACAGGAGCTTCTGTATTTCATTCATATCCCATTTTTTAATCAAGCCGTCTATATCTTGCCAAAACAGTTAAATCTGTTGGTGAAACATACAAATTTTGTCCTAAAGTTTGTTTTATTGCTTTATCTTTCTTTCTTGTTTTATCTTTGGATTTTAAACACCAAACATTCTCAAAAGGCAGCTTAAGAGAGTTTCTAAACTGTTTTCCTAAAGGGTTTTCACCATGTTGTTAGCATTTAAACATACAAATACTGTGTTTTTAGTTTTTTTTTTCCTTCTTTTTTTAAGAAATTACAATGAAATTGTCACTAGGAGAGAAAAAAAAGTAAATGAGGCAGCAATCTTGAGTAAATTTACTATGTGAACCTTCAATTTCTTTAGAGCTGTGTGTTCTTAGCTTGTCTTGTTTATTAAGTTATGCTCTGCAACTGTGGAAGGATATTCAATGACTCTTAAAATGCTGTTTTAAATGGTTTTGAATAAAAAAATACATAAAACTGTCCAGAAAAAAATAAATCATTCCTTGTGTGTGTGTGTAGTATATATGTAAAGTATTGAATACTTAGTTCGCACTTAAAATATATCATTATCCAATGATAAATCTCATAGCAATTCACATATGCTTTTTAATAAAAGCAAAATTACAGTAAAGTGCAATTCAATGACAGTCACAATAATTAATTAAAATGCGTATTTATTTTCTTGAAACCAGTTTAAAAGTTGTTAAATGCTACGAAGCATACAGGTTGTAGTTACATTTGTTTCTCGCTAGATGTCGCTGCAGTGTAAAAATTGCGCAAAATCGATTCAAACTGTAATTAATTAACTGTACGACAGGTGGTGCTATTTGTTAACCAAAATAGGCAACCGTTTTTACCCTGTTGGTAGGATCAAATAACTACAAGGCCTATAGAGTCATTGAGCTCATTAAAATACATGTTTATAAATTTCTATAAATAATCAAGTGATAACGTGCAATTTCAATTCTGTATGTAGTGCAACTCAAAACTAACCTGAAAGTAGTATTTGTAAACGCTGGTAAGAATTTGACTAATATTTTTCTAATAAATAGAGATACGACCTTTCTAAGTAGGCTATCATCCTTAAAAGTCACAAGACAAGTATTTATTGTAATTCTATTAGTGTAGTAATTCTACTATTAATTGTAATTCTGTTCTGTAGTTTCTTGTAAAACAGTATTTCTTGTAATTTCTTGAATATCACAGTGATTTTATGGTTTTATATCCTTGATATTGTAAGAGGCAAACACACCTGATAATGTTTTGTGAACAGAACATACATTTCTAATCTTAAACTGTTCTGAAACATAGTAGCTGGTTTCTAGATGGACCGACTCTGTTTACATCTGCAAGACATTTTTACAGCGTTAAATACTCATCTGCAATAGGCCTACGTATATAGGACGTTTCCAATCAGATGTCAATCTGATGTTTAGAAGATGTCTTTAAGATGATTTAGAATCAGATGTTTGTACACAGCAGATGCCTTCAGATGAAGCGATCTTTAACAGACCTCTTGCAGATGTACGTGTGCTGTTTGGGATTGTACACGAATCGGTCAAATCTGGTTTGTGGCCTAAAATCAACATTAGATCTATAAAGAGAAACATGGAAAGTTTTTAGGCCATAAACACTGAGGCGAAAGCATCTTTAGTCAGAGGAATGTGTGCTGATAAAACAAGGACAAAAACAAATCAATTGCAAAATAAAGCCACGTTTGCACGTAAATGCCAAGTGAGATGATAACACTATGAGTAAAGCACGCGTTATTGACAATCCAACATAGCGGTTAATTATTGAATCGAAATCAATAAGAACCGGTCAACAATGTTCCAAGTGCGTCTGAAATGTAAAAACACAACAAACCTGCAGGTTGTGTTCTAAACACAATCGTCAGTCAACTGGGGGTCTGCACGTCCACATGGGCTTGAACCTTACAGTCATTGGCTTCAACGTGTTCAGCCGAGGCCCCGCCCCCTTTTCCATCTATAGAAGGGCTTCATATAACGTGGAGGAACATTGTGTGCCTTCAGATTTCTGGCACTCTCACCTCACGGCGGCTCGTGTCACCAGGTAAGAAACACAGAGATCAACACGAGATTAAATGAGTTCCATGACTGTTATGTTTGCGCAAAAACCGCAAAACTGCGTCACCGAAAATTGGGATTTTGGCTGTAAAACGTCTTTTTTTTATTGATATTAATATTTGGTGCTACTGGTTGTGAACATAACCAAATGCATTGCAACCATAAAGCGGGTGAGTGTATTAATTCATGCAGTGCACAAGTAGAAAAAAGTGTCAAATCAAATGTCAGATCGTCCTTGTCTTTGTTTAAACTTAAACCATTTGGAAAACCTACTTTATAAGTCTGTTTATTATACACGTTATTGTTTACTTTTTTTAATCGAAAGTTTGAAATTTCTTACAATTATATGAAAAGGTTAGTTAAATTACTGTTGTAAACCTCAGGTTGATCACTGTGGATCTTCTTGTTAGTGCCAATTCATTCAGGTATTGCGTAAATAAGTTGTCTACAATTTGAGTAATTAAACTCAAAGTAAATTAAACTCTTATTGAATTCAGATTTGAAAAACTGAAATGCAGGAAAATAAGAAAGTGATCCCTCTAATATTGCATGATGATTTACTTTTCTAAAGCGTCATAATAACATTGCTAGAAATTAAGTTTTGATGGTAGGCCTGTTATTTTATACTTTTTTCACAATTTTAATTAGATCTTTGTTTATAGACAAAATAAGTAGAGATGCCTTGCGTTAAACATTTTTTGGGTCTAAAAGTTGGTCTGAGCATAACCATATAGTGAATATAGATATAGTATTTACATTTCTTATGCAGAAACGTCACATGATGTCAGCCACTGATCTGATTAGAACAATTATTACTTTTTGAAATGCATGCAGGTCAATTGCACATAAATGTGGGACATTGTTCTCAAACGGGCCATTTCCATTGATTGAGTGTCAGCTTCGAGATGAAATGACTCCTGCATATTTAATTCATTATTATTTTTCTGCTCTCTTGTCATTAATGTAGAAGTGTGAATGTTGGCTGTTGGTGACTATTGTTTACATGTTTATAGAGCTGCAGGAGGCTGAATATTCCCACTCTTCACCAGTGAAGTCTGTTTTGAATGATCGGATCACTAATGGTCAAACATCTTTGCACGTCGTGTTTAAATGCATCTCTTTTCGACAACTTGTGATGTCTGATAGAGGGTCTTTTGATTTAAAAAATTTAATTTACAAATTTGACGTGTTGCTATATGGTTATAAAGTGGAAAATAAGTTAATTTTCTGTGATAAATGTGATGAGGTTTGTATATTAACTAAAATAAGGATGTGCTTCACATGATCTTGTGTGTTCATATCATGCATATAGAAGATATGCATGTGTGTTTCTGCTTTCATACAAATGTGCATTTACTGGTCATGTTAAACTGTGGATGATTGATAAACTGATTAATATGTAGCTCCAAATCATGAGTATGTTACATGATGCAGATTGTTCTGATGTCACAGAGAGCCGCTGCTGCGATGTGCATTGTTAAAGAAAGCATAGAAACTGTGCACATGCCACAAACGTGAGTGGTTAGGATGTGGGCGGAGCTTAAGCTTTGATGAGTGGGAGTTATGCTTTTGGCTGGGAGTCTGCCCTATTGGGCCATGATGTAGCCTAGTGATGTGCAGCATCACTGATACTCCAGTCTGCTTTGGTGCCAGTGTATGAGAACAGAAGGGAAGCCCCCAGACATGTGGGCGGGGAATATGGGGAGGGGGGGGGGGGGTTCCAATGAGGGCCTTTGTTGAAGACTGAAAGAGGGGGATGTGCTACATTTGCTTTCCAAAATCAGTAATCCAGTTGGTTTTACAGGAGATTTATGTGGCTTTGTAGTTATGCATCACTGTTGTAATCATTTATTTTATTTTGTGGAGGATTTTCTTTTTGTTCCTTATATGGCACAGAACAGAGCTTTATATATATATATATATATATATATATATATATATATATATATATATATATATATATATATATATATATATATATATATATATATATATATATATATATATATATATATATTAAACCCTTTTTACAGATATAGAAAAAAATGTTTACTAATTAAATCACTTATTTAATGGTTGAATCTCAGAAACTCAATACACATTTTCATATATATATAATATAATATGTGTATATATATTATGTTTCTGGTATAAATGGTGATTTTTCTCACATTACACATGATTCATGAAAATGTCGCAGTGGAAAATATCCCATTGTCCCTAAAATATAATTCTTATTTTTCTCTTTGGTTTTGGGAATGTTCTGGACCGGTTTCATGAGATTCACCCTT
The DNA here is from genome assembly GCF_023724105.1 of Carassius gibelio. Classification (NCBI taxonomy): domain Eukaryota; kingdom Metazoa; phylum Chordata; class Actinopteri; order Cypriniformes; family Cyprinidae; genus Carassius; species Carassius gibelio. Next base: position 2,067,222 of record NC_068386.1, on the reverse strand, counting down.
GTACTTACAGTAATCAAAATCAAGAGTTAAAAGATCTTGTTCTAGATAAGAGTTGAAAGAGCATTGTTTTACTGCACATTTTTTGGATTCCACTGTTTTTGTTTTTTTCTTTTTCGTTTTTCTGCTTTGTTTTTTTTTTTTTTTTTTTTTTGTGTAGGTATGGCTACATTTTTATGGCAAGTGTCAACGAGTCCGGCCTCAGAGATTCAGATCATTTTAGTTGAGCCCTTAGAATTCAGATTTAAAATCACTTAAAAAATCAAATTTTGAAAGTTTGATCGTTTTGAGGCTAATCGACCATGAAGTGACGAAGTAATTGATGTTCCCTGTGGCTGTTAAAACAGTCTTTATGATCTAGATTTTATGTCTGCCAGATTAATCCCATTCTGATTTTTGTTTTGAATGAGTGAGACTTTTAATGTTCTGCAATGCTTTTTACCATTTTCAATCTTAGCACTTATTAAAAATAAATAAATAAACCAGAAGCCATAAGAAAACAAGTTTTTCCTCACTAAAGAGAATAAATATTTCCCTTAATCACACCATGCCACCCCCTTCCAAAAAAATAACCTTACTGAAATTCTCTCTTTCTCTCTCTCTCAGCCTTTGTAACCGCAAGGTCCCAAATTATGAATATTTGAAGGCCCCCTACAGAGGCTGTGGTATTTCCTACTTTCACTGAAATCACAGTAGTGCATATTTTCATATTTATTTTTAATCATGAGAAACAAAGGACGCTCAGGTTTTTACATGCATTACATGTTTCCATAACTCTGTTTTATTGGCTCTTGCATGTTTCAAATTAACGCAAGTGGATGTTTACTGAAGACTGAGGAATTACGGCCATCCCTATGCAATGAGATGATCTTTTGTTACATCATACTTTGGAAAATCTGCAATGGTGCATTTGGTAATTCAGAACAGTGAAGTGGAATAGACTTACATAACGAAAACACTGCGCACAGCCGTTTGGTCTGAGATGTAGAAGTATAACAGTGGGTCAATGCGGTCACTCCATCCTCATTTGGAGGCAGGACAATGGAGTACGAAGTTGACAATATGTTGCATCTGATTTGGACTGTACGATCTTATAAAATGGTAATTGTATGCTCCCCCCTTTTTTTTATCTCCACATGCACGCTGATTTAACACCATTCTTGTTTATCCAGATTTTTGTGGTCAAAGAAGTAAGAAAATATAAAAAATCTGACAAGTTCATAGGGTTTCAAAACCATAATATGGTGGTGGTTGGCCAGGTGGGTGTGTACTTGTGAAAGCCAAAGAGCACATGATGCATTCTGACAGCTGTGCATCGAGAGAGATAGAGAGAGAGAGCAAGACAATCCGTATAAAAGGGCGGAGCTCCAGAGAAAGCTTCCTCTTCAAGCTGCTTCTTCATTCGCTGTTCACAGTCTGGCTGGCAGTCAGTCCTCTGCATTTAAAGACCAACTTTGGCTGCTAGAAATGCTGTATTTTCTCCATGTAGACAAACTTTGAAGGTCCTGCTGGTTTTTCCATTCCAGCTGTTTTTGGACTTTGCCCTGGAGCAACTTTAACGGAGTCACTTTTCCTTTTCCTGAACAAGCGTGCAATTTTAGCAAGGTTGGTAGATGCATCCCAAACATGTGTCTACCATTGCCTTCTCACTCCTTACCAGTTTTCAAGTGGTTAGTGTAGTTTTAGTTCTCTTTATCTACTTATCATGCTTTTAGAGCAGAACATTTAAAGTTATTAGTCTAAAACACTGTGTGAATCGTTCGGGGGGCTGATGAGTTGGGCTCATTGTTTTGTGGATCTGTTCTGAGTGATGCAGGCTTTGGATGGTTTCACTGATGTTTCTTATTTGGGGCAGTGTAGGTTCCAGTTTAAACTAGCACAGTATGTATTTTCAGACAACAGAGTACTGTCACACGGTCGTGGTTCCCTGAAAGCAAAGTGAGATGGACTTACATTTGTTTAGGATTGTGCCTACGGCTAGAACCGTTCCCTTTCTCTTGCATCAGCCATATTTGGTTCATGGAAAAACAAACTCTTCTAGTGTTTTCTTTTACCCCTTGCTGTTTGAAGCATGCAAAGGTGATTTTCAAGGTTTGAAAGTTTTGTCATTCATATAATGCACAATTTAAAGTCAGAATGACAGTAAGTCATTCGTTCGTGCACTGATTATGTTCCCAATGCATTCTGGATGGGTGTTTAAATGACTCGTGCTCTCTGTTCTACAGGTTCACTCTTTGGCGTTACACAACCTTCAGGATTATTTTTAAGCTGTGTTGTGCACAAATACCGCAGCGATGATCATCAGACTCGGCAGACTGACACCTGGATACTTCCGTCTCCTGCAGGTGTGCATTTGATCAAATCTTTTAACTTGGTTCAGTCTTTGAAGAATGACTTTTTTTAGATTGCTTATTTAAATCGGTCAAATCGGAGGAACCAAATTTCCTTCAATCTTTTGAGATAAAAGTGTTTTATTGTATTATGACATCATATTGTAGCTTTCAAAACTCCACTTCCTTCCGAGTGAAAAACGGCATTTATTTAATCAAGTTTCAACGATTGTTCTGACATCAGAGACGCAACATGAACTATTCGACATTGAACTACACCCATCCGGCATTCACCATAAATGGCATCAAAATAAAGTGTGATATAACTCCTTTAAAATGCATGCATATATGACGCCTACATAATGGCTTTTAATGTTAGTTGTGGACGTGTAGATCAGACTGGTGCCCACTGCATTCCTCCTGGCTAAAGCTGAACTCTGATTATACGAATAATGACCGTAAAGCGCTGAATGAAGGCTGTTTACTCATGGGTTTAGATTCATCCCTCATGAGCTGGATGTAATTCTCATGACTTGGAATATAAAAATAGCATGGGGGGATCGGTAGTAAACAAGTGTCTTGATTTATCTGCTTTGACATATAAAACATTATCAGTCGTCCATCCTGAATTGGAAATGGCAAATATTGGGGTAAATGAAGCAATCATGTAAAGTATGTTTTACAAGAAAATTGTTTTTCAGTCCTCAAGATTTCTCATTTAATTAATTGTATTACTTGCAATTTCTTTATAATTGTGACATTTACTTGTAGTTTTTGAGTGAAGTCTGTTATTTTCAGTGTATTAAAATAATAATTTTTCATAGCATCACAACTGTTCAAAATTCGGCACCTTTAATCCGTATATAGCTGCTTTTTCCATCAAGTATCTACATTCATTGTTGTATACCTTATGTCTTTTATTAAATCACTCCCAAGAACATTGCAAATCATTCCTGCAGTTTCAACAAATCCTCCTCAATGTTAGCCATGTTAAATAACCTTTGCTTACTTTCCAATTCAACAATGATATTCACAGAAATCTGAATCTTTAAGTTTGCACTGCATAAAAATGTATTAATTTCTTTGAACCGTTTCAAAAACAAACATTGTGCATTCTAACTCGTAAGCCCTGCCTAATGATTGCATACTTTAATCTTTTTTTACTCTTAAGCATTTTACTATTCTTAGACCCGTCTAAACCTGCTTGCTTTAATTGCAGGGTGATTTGTTAAAACGTCTTAATGTCACCTTCTCGAGATCATTTAAAAAATGCTGTCATGATATTGTTCAGATTTCTTATTTATCATATTGGCATTGACTCTCTTTTATCTGTTGCATGCTTTTGATTTCAAACAGTTCTTCTCCAGCTGTCTGAACATGACTTTATTGGCCATACTATTTAATTCAATCCACACAAATGAGCAGAACATTGGTCTTCATGAGGAAGTCTGATGATTGTACATAATTTCAAGAGGTTTGTCTTGTTAACCATCATCTTTTTTTGCAGAGGCAGGTAGCAGGTGAGGTTCAGGCCCCAACTCACGACCGCTTGGTCAACCAGATCGCCATGATGCTGGCCATCATGGGCCTCAGCCTGTCCTACTACAGTGCCAAACAGATGATGGAGAAGGTTCACCACGAACCCGCCCCGTGAAGATGTGCTTGGATTGACATCATCCAGAGGAGACCAAGCCGAACTGAAGATGTTCAGACTCTGTCACAGTACCTTTCTCTAACCTCCAGGGACCACACACCGCAGGACATCTGCTTAGGGGTTGCTTTAGTCTAGCTCTCAATGGGATCTGGAAGGGTTGACTTGATGCATGCATCAGAGAGTCAGTCAATAGGTTGCTTTAGGCAGAAAACTCAAGCTCCACCAATGCATGCGCAAACCAGGAGCTCAACTCTGAGCCATAATGTGTTTTAAGGACCTCTGTATATGAGATGTACCAAGCTACTATTGAAAGCAGGTCCAATGCACAAATCCATTTTTCCCAAAAGAAGATGCTGTTGAAGAACATCCAAAGCCTTGAGGGACTTCTAGTGAAGGTGCTGCTTTACACTATACACTTTAGGAAATTTACTACACAAACAAAACTTGATATTTTGATTCTAACTTAAGTAAATATCTTCTCGTTTGTCCTGATGAATTTCTCAACTCTTTTATATGTTAATGCCGACCTTGTGTGCAATTGCATGAGTTTGAAGCAGTTTTAGTGCAACCAATCCGTAATGTTGTTTCTAAGGCTTTTTTATAATAATGTGATTTGATGCTGTATGTACTGTATGTTGTATTTTTAAGACACCATGATCAAATAAAGCTGTGAATATTTTGAACAAGATCATGTTTCAAGAAGATTTAGAAGAACCTTGTGAAGTTCGTCTGACTCATCGCTGTTGATGAATTGTAATTCCCGCTGAATCAAGTTTTACACAAACCATATGACAGGTTTTAAGTGTGCTGTTGAACAGGAAGTGGGCACAGCCTCAGGCAACGGCTTCCTCTGATGCACGCAATATTTGTCTATGAGCCTTCTGCAGCTGGCTTTATATCTGACCCACCTACCACATTTAATAGACATCAGTTAAACATCTGACGTGTGTCTGCTCTGTCACTCCTCTGAAATAAGCAGTTTAGGCCTGAAACATTCTCTTACAAGTATAAGAAGTCATCAAGCTTTATTTAATGTCATTGTGATTTAAACTGTGTTTGAGCACCATTTATATGACATTGCATTCTCAAAAAGGAATATTTTTTATTTATTTTTAAGAGAACATTGCTAAATAAGTTAAACTTGCCCTCGTGTTGTGTTCTGGTCATTTTGACCTGGAGAGTGTCTTCTAGGAAAACACTAGGAAATGTTATTGCATTATACTAAAATGTACAGACTTCCTAAAATGTCCCAAAAAACAATGTCAAACTAAATTTCCTCCCACGTTTTTACACTTGTGGTATTCCCAGTCAGAAACTGCTTATACATATTTCCTTATGCCATATTATTACCAAATATTGGATTTAAATATTTGTATTGACTTATTTTCTTTCTATTAGCACAGGGTTTTATTTCTTTTTGTGACTGATTGATCAAAGGCCTCATTCATTTGAGCTCATGCACCTACATTTTTCCAAAATTATGCACAAAAATACTTTTTTTACTCCGAAACTGAGGTCATGCCTATGATCAATCCGTCCAAAAAAAAATACATAGAAAAGCCTGTGCCAATTAAAAGAAAACAAGTTGACAGAAAGATTAAATCCAAGATATTAGGATAAAACTATGTCATAATGAGAGATTTACAAGCACTTTATAAAAGCCCTGTCATTAATGACCTCATTGTCAACACTGGGTTAATGTGGTGGTTTAATGACGCAGACATCTAAAAAAAATCACCTCATTGAGTGTTGAGGTTTTTAACTGCCACAGTAGAGCAAAAATAGGGTGGTGTGCTCATGTGTTTGCAAAGCATTTGTGTTTGTGGACTTGCACAGAGTATGTTTCAAATTATACTGCAAATTATACAGTAACTGTAACCTAACATGTTTATCAGACAGAATAAGCAACAATAAGACAAGTGAGATTACTTTCTGCAAATCAGAACCTTAGAAGTGTTTCAGAAGCACAAATGTTGAGTCTGTCAAGCATTGAAGGACATGAGGAAGCTGGAAATGTCATGCAATTTGCATGCATGCTGGTTATGCTATATACTGCGGATCTTTTTGGAAGTGAAAGAGTGAGCATTGGTTCCTTTATATAGATGAAGCATACTTTGTTGTATCTTGGATAAATGTGACCCTGGAGCACAAAAGCAGTCTTAAGTCTCTGGGGTATATTTGTTGCAATAGCCAAAAATACATAGTATGATTAAATTTTTAGATTTTTTATTTATGCTAAAAATCATTAGGATATTAAGTAAAGATCATATCATATTCCAAATATTTTGTAAATTTCCAAAACTTACTGTTTGATTAGTAATATGCATTGATAAGAATTCATTTGAACAATTTTAAAGATGATTTTCTCGATATTTCGATTTTTTTTTTGCACCTTCAGATTCCAGAATTTCAAATAGTTGTATCTCGACCAAATATTATCCTATCCTAACAAGCCATACACCAATGGAAAGCTTATTTATTCAGTCTTTAGATTATATATACATTTCAATTTAGAAAAATGTACCCTTATGACTGGTTTTGTGGTCCATGGTCCATTGCATTTCCTTTTGGTGGCGCAGAATTTATGTACTTCAACTTGCTTATTTGATTTTGGGTTAAAACTCAACTGTGAAGTGCATTTTAACTGCCACAAAAAGAGTGCATTGTCTTTGTTTCCTTCAACCACTGTGATTTCCCCATTCCCAGGCAGTTAGTGCAGAATGGCTGTCTGTATGTGCTCTCAAGTGTTCGCATGGATGCTCTGGGCAGATGTGATGTCCTGTGACAGGCCGAGACTGCATTGCATGACACGTGTTGTTCCAGATCAGATCACCTTTAGCTCCTCCCTTCCCGCTCTGATCTCTGGGCAAATTTGCACGAAAACACTGCTGGGACAGTTTTGACATGCGATGAACCACAACACACTTGTCTCATTGGCTGTCCAGTGATGCCTCATGATGCCGTTGTAGTTGCAAGCTGCAAACTAGAGAAACAAAAGGGACGGGATCACGTTGACGACAGATTATTGCACATGGTTGCTTTATAAAAATGATCAAAAATAGAGAAGGGATAAAGAAACTTAATATGAGGCCTTTTGTGTTTGTTTTGATGATGGTTTATGGATATGAATGTGGAAAGAAAACTTTTGAATATTATAAGACAGATATTGCATATATGAGTGATTTGTATTAAAGAATGACACTTTAAAATATGAAGGACTGAAATGTCCGTTCAGTGACTACTTTTGTTGTTACATTCATTTCAATTATATGTCTAATTTCTATTGATGTTACATCACACATTTGCCCTAAATAATTGATTCCTATCTGGGTCAGTGGGTTGCAGACCTGAGAGGAAAATATAATGCTGAATATAAGCAGTGCAATGCAACTAATTTAATTGTGCATATTTAGGATAGCAAAATAAATTTTAAAGAAAACTTTACATATAAACTACTGTAAATTTTCTATTTTAAAAAATTCAGTAACGATGCATTAAATTGCTCAAAATTCATAGTAAAAAATGTATCAAATAAAAGCTGTTCTTTTGAACTTTCTATTCATCAAAGAATCCCAAAAAAAAAAAAAAAATGAAGCACTGATAATAATCAGATATGTTTCTCGAGCAGCTAATCCGCATATTATTTCTGTAGATCATGTGACACTGAAGATTGATGAAAATTCAGCTTTGATCACAGGAATAAATTACATTTTAAAATATATTAAAATAAAAATAAAAAAGTTATTTAAACCTGTAATGATATTGCACCATTCTCATGCATGTATTCCTACAGCTCCAGACAGCATTGAATACAGGCTCAAGAGCAGTGGGATACATATTGTTGGTGCTGAATTGTGAATTTAAAATCTGGGTGTTGAAGCAACACCAGTTGAGAACCAGTGACCCTTAAAACATGGAGATAAACCCACGTTTTGTAAGCACACACATTACAATACTGTATTAATTTACTGCCTATAAAACTTCACTTGTGCCACATTTCCCATGGCTTTGATTCGAAAAAAAAAAAAAAGTAAAAGACTGAAAGCTTCATTCAGCAGATTCATATAAGCATTTGCATACAAGCATAAGACTATGTAAGGCATATAAAAAAAATAATGCTTTGGGAAATCTGAATTATGAATTAAAAAGTCAGAATCATGACATGGCAGGTCATAACTTTCACTATTGATGTTTTATCTTATAATTATGACTATGCATTTATTTAGACTTCTCATATTTTTGTTAGTTTCAGCTTTTATCTCATAATTATGACCTAGTATGTCATAATTTTATCTCATAATTATGCTTTTTATTCAAAATTGGTCAAAATTATGAAATACCAAATCACAATTGTAAGATTAAAAAAAAGTCTAAATCATGAAATACTACGATATAAAAAGATATTTTAAAATGTTGAATTTTGTCTTAAATTCAACTTTTTATCTCATAATTATTTTAATTTTATCTTCAATTCCTTATTTGTTTTGTCATAATTCATAATTAAGAAATGGTGCATCATACTTTTGACTTTTTATTAACAACTTTTTTTCCTGGTTTGGCAATCATAGGCTTTCAATGTTGATGAGGAAAGTAAAAATAATAAAAATTGTAGTCTTGCTTCTCAGATGTTTTTAATGTGATCAGATTCGCCAATCTGGAATCAAAGTTAAACTTCTCAGTAAGAATCTGAACATTTCTCATGCATTTTATAATTATTTTGAATTCTGAATTCTGAGAAGTAAACAAGTTCATGCTCAGTTAAATCTGTGAATAAGGTGTGAATGAATCAGTGTTGACAGATTTGTCTTTACTCTCTTTCTTCTCACATGATGAAGTAATCCTAGCTCCGGGGAAACAGTCGTGGTCAAGCGAGAGCTCGGCTTGTATGCAGCTGTTTTATACAGAGTGTTTTGCCCTGCGGACAGCCTCATAATTACTGCAGCAACCAAACTACTGCACTACTAAAGACATGTGAAGACAACACCCAGATCAACCCATCAAACACTGACTGACGGGAACGCTGGATCATTTCAGGGAACAGGTGCTGGGAGACGTTTGAGTTGTTCAGGTGGAAATATTCCGGCCTGGCATGTGTTTGGCACAAGGGGACGGCCAAATCTCACACAGATTTACAGCAGATGTGTCAGTCACAGACCCTGCTCTGAAGAGGATGGGACGAGGATTTCTGTGTGTGGTTCATCATAGTGACAACAGCTGAATGTAGAAGGGCCTCGTGATTGGCTGAAACACGTCACATGACTTGAGTTACATGAATCTGTCCTACATTCTGATGTAAACAAACTTTTCTGAGTTCTAATTTTCTCTCTCATATGGATTTAAGCATTTAACAGATGATTTTCATCCAGAACTAATTACAGTGCATTTATAAAAAATGTATGAAAATTCAAATTCGCCACAACTAAAAATAATAAAAGAACTAAAATCATAAATGTTAATAAGTATCAATATTAGTACTACTGATTGTACTAATTTTAATAAAATATTTAATGTTTATTTTGAGAAGTTGCTAAATCCATAACACCATAAATAAAAAATAAATGATTATAAATAAATATCAATATTAATACTAATATCAACATCAATATAATTCTAAAATTAAAAGTAATGTTTAATTTGCTAAATTCATCCCTGCGGCTGCAAAAAAATAATAACATAATGAAAATGAATATCAATATCAACATTAATATCAATAAAATGTAAAAAAAAAAATTAAAATGTTTTAGGGTACTGACTTTGAGAAGATTCTAAATTCATCCCTGATGCCACAAAAATCTAAAATAAATAAATAAAAAACATTAATAATAATATCAATATCAACATGAACATTATTTTTTATTTAAAATTAAATGTTTATTTTGCTAAACTCATTCCTGCCACCACACACACACACACACACACACAAACAAATTATTAAATTCATACAAATAATATTGAATTAATATGCATATCAGAATTAACATTAATATCAATTTTTTAACAAAGGTAAAAGTTTACAAACTTTACAAAATTAAATAGAAAAATAAAAAATAAAAGATTTTAGGGTGTTGAAAAAGTTGTAATCTTTATAGAGCAGCACTTAAAAGAGGATCTTGATTCAAGCACAAACCTCAGTAAACACTTTCTTTTGTATTTTCTTCCAGACATTGTTTCTGTGTAGGAAAGGAACTTTTTTTGCATGTTATGTATGTTATGTAATGTGTGTGGTGTCACATTCTTCCTACACAACCCAGTGAAACTCTGTCGCTGTTGCACTTTAGTGCCACATGATATTTCAGTAACTTATTCTGCACACATTTGTCCCAGGGTCCCATTTCAACAGGATGCAGCTAAAGTTGTTCCAGATATGTAAGAATGAATATGTGTTTGTGTTCCACTGGACACAGAGAGCTGCCAGCTCATCTCACGGGAGGCCTTCGAGTAAGAAGTGAGCTCAAACCTGCAGCGAAACCTGCGCCGCAACCAGTTTAAACCAGTTACCAGCAGAGACGGGTGGAGGGAATGCAAACAGAAACACATCTCAAACAGAGAGACACAACACTGGAAGTTCAGAAATGTGTCTTTGGGAAGTTTTAACAGTAATACTGAGTGACAAAATGAGCCGAGCTCATAACTGGTGCTAACAACTGCAAGGTCCTAAAATATTCACATCAAACACATACCTTGAATGTATTGAGGATAAACACATACGACAATTATCATTCGGCAAGGATGCATTAAACTGATCAAAAGTGACATTAAAATTCCAAACAAATGCTGTTCTTTTGAACGTTCTATTTATCAGAGAATCCAAAAAAACTGTTTCTACAAACATATAAAGCAGTTTTCAACATTGATCATAATCAGAAATGCTTCTTGAGCAGTAAATCATCATATTAGAATGATTTTCTGAAGATCATGTGATACTGAAGACAGGAGGAATGATGCTGAAAATTCAGCTGCGCATCACAGAAATAAATTGCAGTTTGCAAAATATTCAAACAGAAAGGAGTTATTTCACATGGTAATAATATTTCAAAATGTGACTGTTTTTATTGTATTTTAAATCAAATAAACGCAGACCTGGTGAGCAGAACAGCCCAAATAAAGCATGCGAGGCAAAATAAAATATGCCAGTGCATTCAGGATTCATAAATAAGTAAATAAAACACTCTGTCCTGTACTATATCATTATATGCTCTTTTTTGAGAGCCATGGAAGCTGTATTTTTTAAGTTTAAAATATGCATTCTGTTATTTTTTAATGCATGCATAACTCTCATATAAACACACCCTGATTTACACTGCCCTGATTGAGGTAATTTGAACCCCAAACCACATCCATAATGATCTGGTTCAGTTTTTGGCTGGTCAGCATTGACAGTTTGCCACTGCTGGTCTATGATGAAACTAAAACCATTAATAATGATGGAGCTATTCAGAAGATATGGACGCCTGTTTCTGACACCGAATAGACACACCTCATTTTGCCATCCCAACTATGCATAATAATATGCTTTGTTGCATTTAATAATTTGTATTTATTTAGCATAGATTTGTACACACAGAAATGTTTGCCAGTTGACATCTCTATAATTTACTGTGAAAAAAAAAGAAAGAAAAAAAAGCTTTGTTTTTCACCTATTAGTATTACCTCAGTTTGTGAAAAAGCTACTTTGATTTTTAATCATGTTTCTTTCTCTTAATCTCCCGTGTTTTTAAGGTGTGAATGAAATATAGAGTTTTACTGTAAAGGTCAGTCTGTAAAACTTTGAATGTTGTTACCCTATTTTTATCATGTTAAAGTTCTGGCAACTACAGCATTACAGAGCTGCTGTCAGCTGGAAACTTTTGGTGGGAGGTGAGAAAGCCTGAGGTTAAAGGTCACAGTGCATGTCTGCTGGTGTGTGTTATGATCATGTCTACATATACACACATGGTTGTGACTTACACAACCATGTCTACATATACACACATGGTTGTGACTTACACAACGCACAGTACAGATCTGCATGCATCATCTGTGTTTGACAACAAACTGCAGAAATCTTTTTTTTTTTCAGCTGCTGATAACAAAATATAATGATATATAATATATATATAATATATAATGATGTGAATTCACTCCGGCCCGACGGTACAGTGATGTCATGATGGGTGGAAAATAAATTTGTGTTCTTCATATAATCATCATTGAGAAAACATCACATTTCAAAGGCTTTCAACACACCTTGGTTAAAACAACCTTATATTTTCCCATAATAAACAGGCATGCAAACATTTTCAGCTCAGCTGTATGCAAATGTGATGGGCTGGAAATAAAACTAAATGGCAAGAAAGTTGCTGTTCTGGTTTAATGTATAATTGTAATTATACATGATGCCTTAAAGGAATCGTTTACCCCAAAATTTACATTTTAAGAAAATGTACACACCCTAAATCAATTGTAGATGCAGATAAGTTTGTTTCTTTATCAGATTTGGACAAATGTAGCATTGCATCACTTGCTCTGCAGTGAATGGGTGCCGTCAGAATGAGAGTCCAAACAGCTGATTAAAACATCACAATAATCCACAGTACTCCAGTCCTTGTTACATCTGGAAAAGACAAAAGCTGCAAGTTTGTAAGAAACAAATCCATCATTAAGGCATTTTAACTATAAAGCGATGTTTTTATCAGCTGTTTGGACTCTCATTCTGACGGCACCCATTCACTGCAGAGCATCCATTGATGAGACACTGATGCAATGCTACATTTCTCCAAATCTGATGAAGAAACAAACAAGCAAATGTCTTGTGGGTCTTTCTAAAAAATGCCTTTAATGTATCGATACATTTTATATATCTTTTATTTTTTAAATATGAATGTCACTACTCCAGTTGTCACTCATAATGTCAATTGTGTTTGTACAACATAAAATACCAAAGGGACTTTAATGACAGTTCTTCTCTCCTCTCTCAGGTTAAAGGTCATGCATAGAGAGAGTCACCACAGACCAAACACTGAGTTTATTTACTTTCAAGCGACTTCTGATCAGACCATATTTGCTGGGAAGTGAACCCATGTGTGTGTGTCTTGTATTATTATTATTATTTCTTTTGCATGCATCATTGCATTACCATAGGGTTTGTTGTGTTCAATGTTTTACTGCATGCTTTAGTGTTTGAATTTGAGTTCAGCTACAGTGTGTCTATTAACTGCTTTTTTTAAAATATCAGAATTACCGAAAGCATGTTTTAATTATGTTAATTTAAAATGTTTTAGTGATATTAAAATAAGTGGAAGCATGTTGCTTTCGCAGTATCTTTTCTCTAGGTGCACTTCAATCAGGAGTAACACTGGTCATGATTTTAAAGCAGGACTGATGAGTTTTATGGCCGAATCTTGCTACAGATGCATGTGGTCGTTCAAGCAGATTAATTCAATCTTAGGCAGGGTCAGAGTGTTTGAATTCTCATAGGGTCATATTGTTTTTTCAAAGTGCTATTTTGAACGGGAACATGCTGTACCGCTGACACACTAATGCACATGTGTGCGTATATATATTTATATATATACATTACACCAGCTCAGTGCTGGGCGCTCAGCCTTACCACAGCGGGACGTATGGGGTGTCATGGATAGAGAGGACGAGCCTGAGAAATAGGTCAGGAGAGCCATGATATATGACATATCACTCAACACATACAGTATAAGCCACGAGAAATGATATTGATGAGCATGTGTAACCTTGAGAAAGTGCTCTTGTTCTTTGCAGCATTTCACAAAAAAGTAAGATTCCTTTTGGAAATGGATCTATGCTAATACATCACAGATGCATAGACTACCATTAAGTTGTTTTAGTATATTTTTGATTTGCATGGCAAGAAAGAGAGGTTTGAAATGTGTATTTCTGTTGTGAACATTTCAAAGTCAGCAAGTGTAGGCCTATGCATGATTGGGTGCGACTGGGGCAAGTTGTCACGTATAAAAAGCGTGTTACGTTTCAATTTTGTATGCTGGTCAATAATGGCCTATTATTTAGAATGATCAAAATAATCAATAAACGGGCGCCAGATTACAATTACAATTTATGTTAGTCAAAATAATGGTTTGAACTATAAAGATACATAAAAATACATTAAAAATAAATGTTTTAGTTATTTAAAGAATGCAAAACAAATAATTATTTAAAGAAAAACAATGCATTGATTGGAAAACAAATATAAAACACCTTTCTTGCAAATAAAAAATATATATATTTTTTAAAAACAGTAAATTTATTATAAATGCATTGTGTAGATTAATGAAACTTTATGCATCTTTGAGTCTAGTGTTTACACATTACACAAGACAAGAGTTCATGTTGTACGATGCATTTAGGGTGTGTAGCCTGTACATTAACACGAGAATATTAGCCATGCTTTGATAATCAGTAACCCTTCATCAATGATCTCTTGACCTGCAGTCACCCATCATCACTGCTGGATGTTAAAGCCCAGATGCAGACTCAGAAGAACAGTTTCTCAACACTAAGAGACACGTTCATGAAGACAAAGACTCATTATGTGGCACGTGCGGTCCTCCACAAGAACACTATGTTCTGTACATTTCGTTCTACATGTCACGGAGCGAGAAGCGCGGACCACGGCGGACGGACGTGCGCGTCCACGAAGCGCTCTGACGCCATCTGGCGGTGAAGACGCGTGATTGAACGTGACGCGACACGGGCGTCACAAACAACATGGACACTGGACTTCAAGCCGCACTTAATGTTTAAACGCAACAACAAAATTTACACACAAATTATTTTCAAAGAACGAAAATTAGGCATTTATATTATTAATTCATTAAATTATCAAAATATAGACTAAATGAATTTAAACCACTTAGCTGATGTCAGATTTTGTTATCTAATGTTCAGACATTTTAAGTGGCTTAAGTGTTCAAATACTTTTAATCATCATACTTTTTACTTCAGTGAATTTTTTTTTTATATAAAATGAATATATATAGCCTATATATATATATACAGACACAAACTCTAAAGTCCCTGCAGGTGTTGTTATTGTTAACTAAAAATACAACATTTTACAGGCTGTCTGTGGTAATTAAAATTACGCTGAATTAAAAAAAAAACTATTAGATGAAAAACAAACTAAATTTAGAAATGTTGTCTGTGCAACCCACTGAAATAAATAAGAATCGGTTACTATTAAAATTACTTTTTTCAAACATAAATATTTGGAAAAAAAATTACATATAAAAAGATTAGTCAAAAGATTAGTTGATATTTTGATCTATTATTGCATTTTTAATGGCTTTTCAACAAAACGTCAAAACAAAAGATAATTACAGTTATTAATTTAATGTATTAAGTTCCATAATAAATAAATAAATAAATAAATATATATATATATATGTAATATGGTCTAACTACAATATTACTTTATATTCCTCTCTGTTTTGTGTTTTGTCCCCATAAAATTCAGAAAGAGATCAGTTATTAAATTCCAATAAAGATTTGAAACAGGTTTTATTGTGTTATAGCTTTGGCATAAAGATGATTCAACTCAATCAATCTTTATTTAGTGCAGGAAACAAGAAGTGCTTAAAGTTTATTGATGCTTATGATTACATATGACATGCAGATACTCATCAAAAACCACAACATCTGAATTATCAAATATCATAGATAAGACCAGGACAACTGTAATGCATTTAATATCTTCAATTTTAAACATGTCAAGAGTCATAACATTTATCATAAATGTAAAAAGTTAAAGGTTTAGGCTTGGAGTGATTACAGCAATGAAACTGTAACGCTCAATTGAAATGCCATTTTAGTATAATTTATATTTTATTATACATATTTCTTATATTTTCAGTTTTCATTCATTTTGAATTTTTTTATTTTTATAATTTAGTTTAAAGTTTTAATAAATTTATGCTTTTGTCATTTCATGTTTATCTACTTTTTATTTTTATTAATACGTTTTAGATTATTTAGTTTAGCTATTTTAGTACTTCAGCTTAAACTAAACAAAAATAAGAAATGTGGCCTTGGCACTAGCTAAAATAAGTTTTATATTATTTTTTTTAAATTTCATATAGATTGTTAGTTACCAATAATAACCCTGATCTAAAATGATCAGTACACAGGATTTCATGCAGTTTAAATAATTATAATGAGGCTGAACCATAGCCATTACAGTACCACATATCATTTTAAAAAGTTTAATACTATTAATTTAACTTAAGTTTTAAATCTGATTCCATTGGCACATATAAATGTTTCTTAAAAATGTTTCTCATACTAAAAGATGACAGTTTTTAGTAGTTGTCCTGAGTCTTCCCTATGCATTCTATCCAGATAAACCAACTAAACTAGCTGGACGGGTTTCTCAGCGCAGGATTCGCTCACGAAGAGCAGAAGCGTCCGTAGAACAGAATGCTCTTGGTTGGATTGTGTCGGATGAAGAAGAGGAACGGATGATCTGCGTTAAAGAACTGCGGGATCCTCATACATCGGGTCATCATAACGACGCCGGTGGCTGCAGCCGCTTCGGTTCCTTCCTCGTTTACTTCAACGAAGGCTTTATGAACCACCTTCGACACCACCAGGTCATTGTTGGGCGACATGCCTGAAAGATTCACCTTCTGCTCATTAAAAACATCCTCCATCCCCATGCTGATCAGAAGACTCTTCATGTCATAGGTTTCCTCCATCTTGAATCTGGGCAGAGATACTTGAACTTCCTGTCGACGCATGACGTCAGGTCTCGTCCACTCCATCAGCTTCTCATAAGTCAGTGCCTTTTCAAGCTAAGTAGGAAAGTCATGTTAATGTGTGTTTTTAAGAACATAAGAAACCAATAAATAAGAACTTGGCGCATGTATTTGCCATTAATGAAACGCCATCTATGGCATCTATTCCACAAAAGGTTCTTTCGATGTTCTTGACACTGGTTCTTTTAAGAACTGTTCACTGAAAGGTTCTTTGGGGAACCAAAAATAGTTCTCCTGTGTTCTTATTTTTTAATGAAGTACACTACTGTGCAAAAGTCTTAGGCCACTTGTATTTTCACCAACAAGAATGGTTTTAAGTCACTTATTTCTATCTTTTGCTGTAGTGTGTCAGTAGAAATTTCAGTTTACATTTCCAAAAATTATTTTTTTGCCATTAATTGTAATAATCCAGTGAGATGTTTGTTTGTTTTTTTCCGAGCAGCCAGTGCTCCACACAGAGATCTGATCTGATCATCATCATCTGTCTGGAACAACATGAAGAAACAGATGAAACTGAGACAGACTCAATCCAGAAGAACTGTGGCAATGTCTCCAAAACACTTCAAGACTTTTGCACAGTACTGTATAAACCTGCTGAATTAAGTATAATCTGTGCCATCTCACCTTCTGAAGGCCAGTGGTTTCGTCTTGAATCTCATTAGGAAGGATGATCAACATACTGAGATTTTTCCCGACATACGGCAGCTCCAGAACCTGACTGTTCAACTCTGGGATGAAGCCAAGAGGAAACTCTGCCTTCTGATTCATCATCTTCACTGGTTTAGTTTGAGCCTGCAAAGCATCAGTTGACACGCGTCACAACTCCTCAATATTACATTTAAAATATACTAATTGTACAAGAGCAAGAATTCTCACCTTGTTCAGTTTAAACTGTCCATCACTAGTGGCTTCCTTTGGGAATTTCTTCTCCCAGTTCCCCTTGAAGTAGATGGCATTCACCAAGACCAGTTTCGTCGATGCGTCGATGGATCCCTGTGGGAGCAAGTCCTTGATCTTTTCTACAAAGGAAACAATAATAGTATCTCAAAGATACTAAAAACACTGTTCCAAACAGCCTAGAAGGACTTCACATTTCAAACTTTGTATCCAGGTCATAAATCAACTCGTGACAGAAAGATAAGCAAAAAAGATGTTTTAAAAGTTAAGCTCATGCTGGTTTCCACCTTGAGTGTTTTCCTCCACCCATTTGTTGATGTCGACTCGCGCAGCCTCTGATTTCTTCTTGAACTCCACCTCCTCCAGTCCGGCTTCATAGTATTTTTTTGCATCATTGAGGAATTTCTGTAACAGAGCAAATCGATTGAATTAGAGACGATTTCCAGAACTTTGTTCTTTAATACCACAAGCAAACATTGAATTATTTTCTTTGAGTCTTACCTCAACAAACTGGTATGATTGTTCTCCGTAGAGACGGTTGGCGAGACTCAACACATACGGCGCTCCTGGTTTCTTCAGTTCACTCATGAGCTTGTTGAAGCCGGAATGAATTTGGTCCTCAGTTTTTTGTCCAGATGTTTGCTGAGCAGGAGATTTCTATTTGCATCAATGATATAAAGTTCAATTAGATTAATCAAAATCTACCTACATGCACCACTACGGCAAATACAGCTGTCATTGCAAGTCATGAGGATAGTGATTCATGTAAATATTCATACTAAACCTTGAGTTCAGCAGGAATCTCACACTTCTGGGTTTGTTGTGTCATTGACGGTCCATGCTGACCTTTGACACCGCAGACCATCTGGGGCTTCTGGGCTTGTTGATGAGATGCTGGAGTCGCTCCGTCAGGTTTGGGAGGATTGGTAAAACCCAAGACCTACACAGCGTTATAACAGTGGAATTAAATCCTTTTAGCATTCCCAGCTCATGCACCACAGCTTTTAAGTGAAAACTGACTGATTGACTGAACAGCTGCAGTGCTGAACCGATTCCCCATTGAGAGTCTCTGCATTATCCTGCTCTCGTGTGTTGTTTTACGTGGATGACACGCCTTTTTAGGGGACTTGAATGAATTAGTGTCATATTCTATGAATCACAGATTTGGAACGACAGGTTTCTTGTGAATGCTTAACAAATAACGCCCACTGAACATAAATCCATGACTGCAGCTTGGAAATATTCTGCACAAGCTGCAACAGTGAGGTGCGAGTAAATAATGCAGTGTTCGTTTTTAGGTGAGCTGTTCCTTTAAATATCTTTTGTGCGAAAGGCTTATGTCACTTCCTGGTCTGATTAACCCTCTGTGTCTATGTCTCTCTCTCTATCAGTTAAAAGTCGGTGCAGAAACTCAGGTTGTGTGAGTTCACCTTAAACATCTGCGCCGCTGTGTTTCCTTTCGCTCCGAGCGACACCATGGCCAGAGCTGAAGAGATGCTGATCGGAGAGTAGAACACATTTCCTGATGCGTTTCCTTCACTGATCTTCTTGAACAAGTTTAGAGAGAACTGTGTGTTTGCTGCAGTCAAAGGCTCCATTTTCACAAGCTGTGCAAGAAAGAAAAGAGTAAATAAAGTGACAATAATTCCAAAAAGAAGTTGTCATTTCATATAAACATCTCATGTTTGTCAAAGAAACTTTATGTCTCATATAGCATCACATTTCTAACATTAGAACAGTAGTTTAGTCCCAATATCAGCTCTTTTGTAGCATAAATAAACTGCAGCAGAAAATCTCAGTGCCATGCAAAATGTAAGGTGCAACTGCAACACTCATTAGAAATGCAGTGAACTAAACAATGCAGAAACGTATTAAAAAAAGTAGTGAAGCAGAGAGCAAAAGTTGCTAATATCTTTGATCTTCTACAGCGTATACAAAAAGTTACTCAAGTACAAACAGAGAAGTGAATTAAAAGCTTTACCGAGAGTGTTCAGCAGAAGTGAAGACGTTTCTTGTGTGTCGGAGATGAATGAATTCACCTTGATTCTGATATATGTTGCCTCGCCCTAAAGCCCAGCCTTCCAGTAAACTTCCAGAGCTGAATGAGGAGGGGAATGTGGGCGGATGAAGTGGAGGGGTGGGGTGGAAAAGTGTTGTCAGGGTGGTGTTTCAACATCTGACAGGAGATCAGTGATCTGCGTTAACAAAGACTGAGCAGCTGATAGAGAATGTTCTCAGGCTTCTCTCAAAGTTATGAACAAACATACTTATAACATTAATAGAATGTTCATTAAAAGTGATCTGGTCTGTAATAATGTCCTCAGAACGTTAGCACAAAAACATTTTATATATAAACTGTTTATGGAATGTTTAGTTTAGGGTGTTCTTTAAACATTTTTTAAATGTTAGTTGTTTCAGAATGTTGGGAGAAAATTCAAAAGTATCGTTCCCATAACGTTTGCAGTTTATTAAGATCAGATGGAATGTTTCCTTACTGTTCGCATAACCGAGAAAACATTTTTGAAACATTAACTTGAACTTTCAGAGAACTATCTAAAACATTTTTTTCATAACTTAATGTGAACGTTAGTAAATGTTCTGAGAACATATTTTGTTAGTTGTTGCTGTGGAAGCGATAGCTGTATTTTGTCTGTTAATCTTTAGTTCTTTAAAAAACGTTTTATACAGATGTCACACTTTCATGATTGTTCATGCATAATTAAACACATAAAAATGTATGTATTTTACATTTTTTTTGCATTTAAAATTTTAGGATATACAATTACAACACTATAATATGATCAGTAAGTCATTGCACCTTGTGTTTAACAAGAAAATCCTTTTTTTTTAAAGAAGTTATGTAAAGTTCGAATAGATTTTTTAAGTTGATTTAATGTAAGTTGAAATTACTCAAAAAGTTGATAATACTTAAACATTTAAGGCAGCAACTACTCTGAAGTTTTTAAGCTGAAGTAGGTATTTACAGCCATCAACAATAATAATAACTTTGTTATTTTTCAAACTTCTAATAACAAACAAATGCTTTTTATAAGCAAAAAAGTTCTTATTTTCCCCATATCTGCATTTATATATACTAAATTTAGCTAACTGAAGTAGCAGATTAAATAAATAACATTTCTTATAATAAGGCGTGTCATAGGGGAAAAAGCATATTTTTAAAGCACACAGTTGATGATCAAAAATGTCATTTCCCATCATGCTCGGAGGAGAGCAAGTCAGAAAGAATTTTTTAATCACCATGCACCGTTTTAATTTTGCAGTTCCTAAAATTGTTATATAATAATTCATTTATAAAAAATTAAATAAACATGCATCCGGTGTGCATGATTTAATTTTCAAAAGCAACTTTTTTGAGCAATGATGCTTGGGCACTTTTTCATTGAGAATGGGCAACATATTTCTATCTAGATACTTTAGATCAGTCATTGGCCCTGTGTTTCACCTCAGCAATGTTGCATAGTGAAATTGCTCAAAAAGTTGGCATAAAAAGTGACGTGCATTCTCTATTAAATATTTTCATATTAGATCATGTAAATTTGGCGATGTTTCGTATTTGCATGCTCTTAATCATATATAGCCTACAGTCACACAACTCCCATATTCATGTGAATGGTTGTGAAGTAACTTACCTACTTTAAAATAAAGGTAGAATAAGTCAGAACCTTGAGTCATTTTGGGTGTGACTGCATGAAGACACCACTGTGCAAACACGCTTTCACCATCATACAACAGTAGGCCTTGTGTAATCAGTGTGTCTTTGGTTTTGTGCCATGTAGATA
Source organism: Carassius gibelio (assembly GCF_023724105.1). NCBI lineage: Eukaryota > Metazoa > Chordata > Actinopteri > Cypriniformes > Cyprinidae > Carassius > Carassius gibelio. Next base: position 2,045,780 of record NC_068386.1, on the reverse strand, counting down.
GTTTTTATTTGAGGTTAAAGAATGCCTGTTAAGAATATGCAAACCACTAAATGTTCTTGCAAAACATTTCAGTTTTTGGCTTCGATAGTTTTTTCCCACACCATGATTGCACTTAAAGTGACTTTATACTATATTTAAATGAATGCATTAATTCATTATATTTTAATGTATAGTCATATATCAATTAATGTGTCTCTGATTATTCGCACTGATTATTTATTTTTTGGTTATTTCACAGAATTTACAAATATCTGTGAAATATAAATATTAAAAAGGACCACAAAACCAGTCAAAATTTAGATTTATACATCATATGAAAGCTGAATAAGCTTTTCATTAATGTGTGGTATTTGGCCGAGATACAACTATTAGAAAATCTGGAATCTGAGAGTGCAACAAAAATACTGAGAAAAATCACCTTTAAATTTGTCCAGATGAAGCTCTTTGCAATGCATATTACCGATTAAAAATTAAGTTTTGATATATTTACGGTTGGAAATTGACAAAATATCTTCATAATATCCTAATCATTTTTGGCATTTAAAAAATCATTAATTTTGACCCATACAATGTATTTTTGGCTATTGCTACAAATATAACCCAGCGACTTAAGACTGCACTTGTGCTTCAGGGTCACATTTATATTCATACATTTGAGTAACCTAATTAATATCTGATGTGTGTTTTCTTTGGAATATTGTATAGATTGTGTCATAGACTTTCTAGATTGTGTTCATATTCATTTACGGTTAGGCTGACGCTGTTTTGAAATCACTTTCCTGCTTAAAAATAAAGGTAAAATACTGCATAAGTGTGAGGGAGTGACTGAGGCTTGTGAATACATGATTTGACCTCAAGAGCTGGTGAAATCAGACTGTTACGTTATCAAATACAGGTGGATCTCAATACATCAGAATGTTGTGGAAAAGTTCATTTATTTCAGTAAATCAACTCAAATTGGGAAACTTGTGTATTAAATAAATTCAATGCACACAGACTGAAATAGTTTAAGTCTTTGGTTCTTTTAATTGTGATGATTTTGGCTCAAATTTAGCAAAAACCCACCAATTCACTATCTGAATATATTATTATTACTATATTTGCTGGCCAGTCAAGCACACCAACACCATGGTCATTTAACCAACTTTTGGTGTTTTTTTGGCAGTGTGGGCAGGAGCCAAATCCTGCTGGAAAATGAAATCAACATCTTCGAAAAGCTGATTAGCAGAAGGAAGCATGAAGTGCTTCAAGATTTCTTGGTAAATGAGTGCAGTGACTTTGGTTTTCAAAAAACACAATATATCAACACCAGCAGATGACATTGCTCCCCAAATCATTACAGACTGTGGAAACTTAACACTGGGCTTCAAGCAACTTGGGCTATGAGCTTCTCCAGCCTTCCTCCAGACTCTAGGACCTTGGTTTCTTCCACACTTTTTCCATTCACTCAACTCTCTGTTAACATGCTTAGATACAGCACTCTGGGAACAACAGCTTCTCTGGCAGTGAATGTTTGTGTCTTACCCTCCTTGTGAAGGGTGTCAATGATTGTCTTCTGGACATCTGTCAGATCAGTCTTCCCCATGATTGTATAGCCTAGTGAACCAAACTGAGAGACCATTTTGAAGCTTTTGGGAAACCTTTGCAAGTGTTTTGAGCTGATTGGCATGTCACCATATTCTAATTAGTTGAGATCGTGAATTGGTAGGTTTTTGTTAAATGTGAGCCAAAATCATCATAAAAGAACCAAAGACTTCAACTACTTCAGTCTGTGTGCATTGAATTTATTTAATACACGAGTTTCACATTTTAAATTGAATTACTGAAATAAATGCCTTTTCCACGGCATTCTAATTGATTGAGATGCACATGTATTGTGTTTTAAATTGAAGCCAAGATCTTTGTGTTAATATTTCAGGTTTTGTTTCCAACACATTTGTGACCCTGGATCACAAAACCAGTCATAAGGGTAATTTCTTTTAAAATTGGGATTTCTACATCACATTAAAGTTGAATAAATCTTTCCATTGATGTATGGTTTGTTAGGATTGGACAATATTTGTCGAAATGCAAAACACTAATAACAATTAACACAGCCAGACAGAGAGGTAAGTGAGAGGAGAATATATAGTATGTGACAATGGGCAACAGGCGTGTGTGTGTGTTTGTTTGTGTGTGTGTGTGTGTGTGTGTGTGAGTGAGTGGGTGAACAGGTGTGAAGAGTTTGTGACCAGGTGTGTGGAGTAAAGGTAAATGAGTCTGGGATAATGGGAAACGGCGCCCTCTGGTGGTGATAGGTAGAACTCATGACACTTTCACAACATTTATTTCCATCAATAGTTGCATAATTATTTTTTTTGCTGAGGAGTTGAACTGCTCTGTAAAGTTGACTCCAGCACATCCTCAAAACTTTCAATAGGGTTGAGCTCAGGACTCGTATATGAAAATGATTCCTCATGCTCCCTCAACCACTATTTCCCAGTTTAAGCCTGATGAATCTTGACATTGTCATCCTGGAATATGGAAAAAGGTACGTCTTCCAGCATAGCTGTTTTTAGAATGGAAAAGTGCTCATCATTTAAGGTTAAAAGAATTGTTGCCAAACACAAAACATGTCAGAAACATATTAGCCTATTGCATATTATTGCTTGCTTTTTACTTTCTTATTAAACATAAATGCACATTGCATTTAACATAGCCTGCATGCAATCATATGTAGCCCATATCTAACTAAAATACCGATTTAGTATTAATAATAAAATGCTTTTAAAAACTAGCAAACTAAATGTCTAAACACAAAGATCAAAGACACATATTATATGATGCAATATCACTTAACCTTACTTTTAGACATAAAATATTGATATGTAACATGGACAGAAAAGGTTCAGAGTTTAAAAGAGCTCTATCCCCATCTAGTGATCAAGCTATTATTAGGCATCATTCAGCAGTCCCACTTTGACTACTTATGCCCTAAAAGGAAAGAAAAGTACATACTTCTGTCTGAGTGTGTAGCAGACATGCTACTTCATTTAAACTAACCTGTCAATCAAAACATCTGTCAATCAAATCCTTACATTTAATTTCATTTCCTATATGATAGCTATATGAGAAAAATGCCATGTTGATCTGCAAATTATTAATGAATAACTACAAGGGGAGCAAATGCGTAACACAATATTAGCACTCTATAACAACTAATAACTAACAGGAAATCTGACTAATTAATTTGTAGGTAACAGTGCTCAGTCGCATGTGTAAGTTCACTATTAGATAATGAGTAAATACTATTTTAGTATTTTTCATACCTCCCAGAGAACTACTAAGAACTAATATATGCAGGTTCATAATAGAAATGAATAATGCATGATATATAATTAATTCTAAAATGAAGGTCATAGTTATTTAGATCATTATTTAGGTATTGGATGTTAGTGACTCAAGTTTTACTACATCCTTCTAAAATAGTTACTAATAATTTTAATCTAAAGTGAAAAGCATGATGATGTGTTGTAAGCTTTTGAGCGTTTTGTAAATGTCTGGACAGAATTCCTTCCGATGGATTTGGTAACACTTGAGTCATTACTAGTAAGTTACCATGATCTTCACTTTAGAATACTGATCCAAATCATTAGTAATTTCTTTAGACGGATGTAGTAGCACTTGAGTCATTACTATCCAAAACCTTATTCATACCTCAAAAGCTTATGATTTAAGTCAATCTTAGGGAGTTATCGTGCTCTTTTCACTTTAAAATACTTATCCAAATAATAAGTAGGCTAATCCTTCTGAAGCATTTGTTAATACTTGAGTCAATGCTAGTGGGTTACAACGATCTTCACTTTAGAATTATTTATACATTTAGCATTTTTCACATTAAAGCTGCGGTGGGGAACTTTTGACGCTCTAGCGGTTAATAAACAGAACTGCTTGCGTCTTGCGGAAGAACATCGTAGCCGGATCTACTTCTCTCTGTTTATGTCTATGAAGAATCACAAAGGTACTGGGTTACTCCGCCGCGGTACCCCCGAAGCAATCTAAAATAGTCCGAATATAAACACTTATTATAGGTGCACCCTAGTGATTCAGGACAAGCTAAAAACACGGTTTGGAAAATGGATTCATGGTGTACTCGCTTATTATATACATTTTTCTACATTTTGAACACAAACAAAGTTACGGACCGCAGCTCTGATTGGTTGTTTCTTAACGGGAGCGGATGACTTTCTGACTTTCTTAATTGAGAACTATTATTTACTAATGAGTTTATTGTTAGATAATAGTAGAATGACATAACAGTATTCTAAAGTGCTTACAAAATTATCCTCATGTGTTTGCATGATGCATTTAAAGGTTTATGATAATACGTATCTTTATAAAACTTAACAATATTCTTGCAGATTAAATATAATGCAGATAACATTAAATAAATATATATTTTTAAATCAGGTTAGATATTATTAATCACTCAAACCTCTTTTTTTTCTAAAGCTCTTGGAGTAGTTCACTTCCAGAATAAAAAAAGGCACGCTCACAGCTGAGGAATAAGGGTCTTTTCTAGAGAAACGAAAAAATATATATATACTTTTTAACCACAAATGCTCATTTGGAATCCCAATATTAGCCTTTATAGTGTGCTTTCCACTTATCTTTTAGATACACACTCTTGAACTTCTGAATCCAAACAATTAAAAAGAGGGACGTTTATTCTGACAGATCCTCATGCCCTTAATTGTGACCAAGTGAACGAGTCTACTAACAAGTGCACTTCAAGCAGCTTCATATACCACAATGAAACACAATTTTGATGTCATAGCAGATTCACACGCATAACCGCATAACACTTATTGCTACCTTAAGCTGTCTATTTGTTGCACAGTTTATTATATTGATATAATAAAAAATATATATATAATTTGGTTCCTTATCTAGTTGTCTAATCAATCCGCTACTGTAGGTTACGAATGTTGTTGGCTCTTTGACGAATTGCTTTTGTTCATCTAGTTTGGGACTTTAGATAATTTCACTTATATAAAGTAATTTATTAGCAGTGCAGGATAGAATACTTACAAATTGCAGACGATAGTAGTTCTTATACTATAGCTTCTGTCATGATGATTTATGACTTTGACCTTTGACCTTTTGACAGGTTGAACTTCCGGTAACCTTATGATGGATGGGCGGGACAAATGAGATCAAGGGTTAACCTATGACCTTCCCACGCATCGATCATGCGTTTTTGACAGAAAGTTTTACCCTATTGACCTAATTAGTTTTAAATCATGGTTTTGACGGCTAGTTTAAACGGAAGATGAAAGACTCCTCACGCATCGATCATGCGGTTTTGACAGAAAGTTTTACCCTATTGACCTGTTAGTTCTAAGTTAAAACGGTATATGAAAGACTCCCCAATCATCGATCATGTGGTTTTGACAGAAAGTTTTACCCTATTGACCGTTAGTTTGTTTGAAGTCTGTGCCAGATAAATTGTTTGAAGTTTGTGTCAGTTAGGTTGTTTGAACTCTGTGTCAGTTAGTTTGTTTGAAGTTTATCACAGTTATACGGTTATGTGTGTGTGTGTGTGTGTGTGTGTGGTTATACGGTTTCTCCCCCTCCCATTACGTTTATGAGCGGTGTATAAATGGGGTCTGTGTGTTCTACATTTATATATATAAAACATCCTATAATTTATATATATAAAACAATTAAAGATTGAAAAACATTTCAGTTATATAATTTATATAATCTAAAACACATTTTAATTATTTCACATTTATATATATATAAAACATTATATAATTTATATAATCTAAAACACATTTTAGTTATTTAACATTTATATATAAAACATTATATAATTTATATAATCTAAAACACATTTTAATTATTTCACATTTATATATATAAAACATTATATAGTTTATATAATATACATAATCTAAAAACAATTTAACTAAGGTTGAAAAAACATTCCGTTCTTTTTAAAAAAAAGGTTATAAATTAAACCGTATAAAAAAATATACTGAAACCGACTGTTTCAGATAAAACAAGATCTTTTTTTTCTTTTTTTTTTTTTTTAGAGAGCAGGAAAGAGATGTTTTCACACACCTTTGATCCTGACCCTCTGTGTCCCCACTGTCTGCGTTTGCACGCCACAGTGCACACTCGTCGGAATTTACTAACCAATCATAATATCTTCAAAGCCATTTTTAATTAAAACCAAACGTATCTCACGCGGGAGTACCATGTTTTTGACAGTTTTCTGACGGTTCACCTATGAATTACGGTTGGTGCACGGCTAGCATCTCTTGTACCCCTCTCTCTCTCTCCCTCTCTCTCCCTCTAATGCCTGTGTACACACATTCGTCTCCAAGTCTTATTTTCTTCTTTTAATGAATATAAACACATTATACATTCACAAACAATATAAAACAAAACATTTACATTAGTTTTGTTCATCACTAAAAATATACATTTTACCAGGATCGGGGAAAAATATATAACTGAACAGAATGAAGAATATGGTCTATTGAGGAACCCGGACGTGTCATTGACACAATTCAGTTAAATTCATTTCACATTATTTGTTGCAAGACATTTTCTATATTATATTTAAAACCTTTTATATCCATCTTTATATCATATCTTTTTCAAAAAGCTGTTTAATTATTTATTTTAACCGTACACCTACAGTACCACCATACAATAAAATGCTGCATGCACGTACACTTTTAAGCGATCTGAATTATGACTAGCCTATAAATTTCATCATAAGCCACACGTACCTTGTTATATCACTATAATATCCACGGCGCTATACAAATTTGTATTCTGATAAACCATATAAACAAGCGGACATACGCGTGGACATATCAAGTTAAAAAGAGATTTATCTCTATTTTAAACAATATTAAATTATATATGACGGCATGTTACTAAACCGGAACATACATTTTAAACAAGTATTCATCGTTTTATAAAACACATCGCAGTAACAGACATGTTACTAAACCAAAACAAATAATTTTATCATACATTTTTTTTAATCATGTATTCAATCAATACTTATACAACATATACAAACACATTTTAAACATATTTTAAACAAAAACTAATCATAAACGCAGCCTTCTCAAAATTACAGACATGTACAATCATGCTGATCACATATTATGGGATATTCAGACTTTTAGCCACTAATACGTTTTAGGATAATGAAAAACACCAACGTCTGAGGGGTGTCAAAATATCTCCAGTCCCCAAAACCCACTCAGACTCCAGGGGTTAAAGAATATGAAAATAAATAATTATATAATGACATCGGGCTACTAAAGCAATTCATTAAACAAAAAAAGGTATTCAACATTTAAGTTAATCAAACTTATAAAACACACCATACTCTTCTTTTTTTTAAAAGATAACTTATTTTAAATGTGATAGCATAGTATATATACAATAAACATTTCTGATGATACATATAAAAAATTATCCCTTACAGTCTTAGACCGGTGAGAGATGTCCAAACATGAATGAAATATCCCCAAAATAAAATAATACGACTTAAAAAATAAAATAAAAATGATTAAATCATAAACAGAATCTCACAGGTCCTCGTAGTGAAATGTATGTGAGACCCGAGGGGCTGCTTCACACACACCCCGCACAGGCGAGGGTGGAGTTCCAGACCGCATGATCTAAGTCAATGGTGTACATTATTTCAAAGCTAACATTAATGTTTTTTAATAATCAGTACCCCCAGTACATCTGATGTCCGTTGATTCTTAATTCAACAAAATTATAATATATATTACCTAAAATATTTTATATTTTTATATAATATTATATAATAAAAAATTATTTATATCATATTATATCATATATCATATATATGATTATATTATATTAGATGCGTCATGCATTAATCACTTTAGATTCTTTAAAGTTCTTATTTTTAGCACCATCTTCAAAGTTTTCATACCATCTCTCTCTCTCTCTCTCCCTCACACCCACACACACACACACACACACACACACACACACTCTCCCCCCTCTCTCTCACACACACACACACTCTCTCTCTCTCTCTCTCTCTCTCTCTCTCTATCTCTCTCTCTCTCTCACACACACACACACACACACTCTCTTTCTCTCTCCCTTTCCCTCTCCCTCTCTCTCTCTCTCTCTCTCTCTCACACACACACACACACACACACAATGAAACATGAAGCCAAAGTCTTTCTGTATGTTTTTTAAAAATAAAACTTAAAATATTGATTTTGCTTTAAATCTATGCTGAGGAGCTCGTTTGTTTGTCACAGTATAGACTGTGAAGTTTAGATGAAGTTGCTTTATCTTTTAGAAGAAAGACCCTCGATCGTATTCAACCATTAAAGATGGTTCAGGAAAGACCCACGCGTCCTAGAGATGTAATTTATGTGCGTTGCTACGGTCGTAAACCTTTCACATATCCACGGTACTTTCAGACACAGAGCAGGAAAGACATTTGCAGGCCCTCTGCTTAGCCGTCCCAAAATACCTCCATTTAAAAGCAAAAATATTAAAATGACCGCCTGTACATCTAACAGGCTGTAGTTCTATTTTATATGTTTTGTATTAAAAGTACTTACTTTTGTATTTAAATCTTTATTTAAAACAATATATTTAACCGACAGTATCCCCCCAACGTGTGTTTTCCATCAGTTGTTTGCCCTTCAGCCTTATTACGTAGTGCTTTTTATTTAGCCTACTGTAAGATCCCTTTACAATAGTCTAATGAAAGTTAACTTTTCTTAAAGTTTATAGTTGTATTTTACTGTATCCCCATCCTTCTATCCTGTAGATTGTATGCGTACTGTAAAATAACAAATATACATCTTGCTTAAAGTCACTAAAATAATTACACCTACAATTTGAAATGTGTTTAAACACATTGTGTGTCACTAAAGCAAGGCACACCGTCTATCGTCTTTTTTTTTAAATAACCGATGACCGTCATCGTCTCTTCATATAATTTATCCACCCGAGTGCTTTTCTCACACGAGTAGAAAACTCTCTTTTGGATGTGTTTGGCAGAAACATAATTTCTACATCAGAAAATTTTTTAAATGTACGCTGAACTTTTCTCATTCGACAGAAATACTATTTTCAAATTATTTACCCGGCCTATAACACTCGGTGTAAATGTTCTTACCTAGAACAGAAAACATACGCTTTGACTATTTTGTAGGCATCGTATGATGTTAAATGGTTTACAAAAAAAAAAAAAAAAAAAAAAAAAACTGTAATCACCGGCAGCTGTGATTTTCAAAATGAAAGAAATGTACGAGCTAAGGATGTTTCAACTATTATCATCATATCCCTTTGATCCGATAAAGCGGTAATTAATTTTCTATGCCAGTGAAACAATATACAGTTCTCATACTATTTGTGTAAATAGCTGTGCTAAAACATTTATGACTATTTTAGCGCAGGCCAACAGATCATGTCAAGGGTGTTTCACATCTAAGAATCACAATGTTTTGTAAATGACATTTTTCTTACACCTCGAGATTTAGCCGTATCAAGATTTTGGACGGCCTTTCGTGTATTCGAGCGACCAAATCACTAAGAAAGAGAGTATAGCGAGAAAACGTACGTTTACAACGCATATAGAATTCAGAATACAATTGTTAAAGTATTTTTTTTTGTTAAATGTTGATTTGTAAATGATATTTTTATTACTTCCGTTAGATTTAGTCATCGTGTTCGGATAGCCGATGACGCAAATCACATTTTGTTTTAAGACTCCTGTAAGTCCATGCCAACTCTCGCGCGGGAAGGAGAGCGGGGTGAGCGCATTCTATTCATTTAAGAAAAATGATTAAACATTTGACCTAACTTTTTTATTATTTTGACAAAACAAAACACGACGACATTAAACAATGTAATCAGTTCCTACGGCCATCTTCTTCGATTCAAATAAAGCAACATCTCTAGTGTACGTATGTATGTGCTAAACATCTTTGCTTCTCCACTTCTCCAGATTTGTTAGATGGGCTACCGTTGTAATACAAACACATTTGAGAACTACGACGTTCTCACTTTTGTAACGGTTATAGAAAAATGCCGTACACACTTTTGCATTTCATAATTCAGTGATTTTAGCTGTAATGAGCACATAAGACAAAAATTGTCAACGTGTGACTCGTAAACATGTATCATTTTATTTATTCATTTATTTTTACCAGAGATAGTCGACCGATCTGTTGACACGTTGTTTTGCAGTTTTCTGATGAAGAGTTTTCCCTGACTGCGGTCAAACATACACTGCCTGTGCATAGGAATTTTACAGCATGACAATATTGCCCCTACATCTAGAGCTCTTGTTCATATAGCGATGACCACATTCACATTGTTTCAGCATTTGCCGCTTTACATTAAAGAGTAGGCCTATGCGTACTCCCCTTTGGTCATAAGCATTATCATCTACCGTGTGCTGAGACGTTTCTGCTTTGTCCACTTTTGACGGATTTGCTAGAGGGACTATATCACCTTGTTGTAACGTGATTACGTTTAAGATCCATAAGATTGCACTACATTCAGCTGAAAAGGTTATAGATATAGTCTTTTATACAGGAAATGTGTATCAGAATAACAATTACCTAATAGTGAAATCCACTCTTCTAAACTATTGTGAAACTTTTAATGTTGATCCGGCCCACCAGCCGTGTATCTTTTTCATTGTTTTTTAGATAAAGACTGTTCTCAGAGTTTGGTCAAACAGACAAAAACATGAACAAAATAGAGTACAAGATGATTAAATGATTGTCAAGAGAGTGTTTAAACTGAGATTGTGATACACTTTAGAGCTTCTTCTGGTCTACCTGTGTCACAAAGACAAATAATAGCCACTACCTCGACTTTTAAAATGAGCCTTACCATCTTCTGTTATGACTCTTATACTTAATACAAACCCATCTACTACACTAAAGTTAGACATTAAAAGTCATGGATGTCATGGATGTTGTACTTTCATCGTATGCGTCTCTAAACAGTACTTCAATAAATAAACCGCTGTTGATAAGTCGTTCATTTAAGTGGAGGGCGGGATGATTTTAACCTTCTTTAGTCATTCGTCGCGCTTAAGGTCTGATCCGGGAAACCGCACAACGACTGGAACTGCGCTGTCACGTCTAAATAATCCGCTCTTCTTTAAGAAAACCGCGAGGCGAGCAGTTTCTGACATCTATTAATTCACTTCATTTTTTTCACCACCGCAAATGTTTTGTTTAGCATACATGTTAGTTTTAGTCAGTTACATAGGTGTCACGCATGAAGTTTATAGTTATTTTAAATAATTATGATAGAGTTACAGGTTTAGGTTAGTGGGGTGCCTGTAAGCGGTGACCACTTCGAGCATCGGAGACGACGGTGTTACTCAAACAGCCCATATCTTTATCTTTTAACAAATCTATCGTATTACGCGTTACTAAGACAAAATCTGTAACAGCGTTCATTAATATTTTGAAATGAAAATAAACATACAAAACTTTATAATGACCGTATAGCCTAACACCGCATTGACAAATGTTTGTTCTAACGCTTTTGCCCAAAAATTGCTAAATTTCTTAACGGACGCTAGAGCGAACTGTAAACCGCACACTTTCTCATCGCATTACGCTAAGAAACTGCACATGGTTAAAGCTATTACACCATAAACTGTCTAAAGTTGTTAATGTACAAGCACAGTAAACTATTTCTACAAAAAATATCACTGCACTACTGTTTTTGCATATAATACATCGTTCAACAATACTTTTGCACACTCATTCGACTGTATTTATTACCGTCGTTCTCACGTTCCTGCTGTTCATAATGTATATATAATCCTTCATTGCTCCGTTCATCATGTACATACGATCCCTACATTGCATTCATATTTATATTCTGTATATACTCTGATCAATATCGTATATAGCAACTACACTGTATATTCTGTATAGCTTTACTTACTCTGCACTTTTATGTATATAAAACACTATATTCTTGCACTTCTGGTTAGATGCTAACTGTATTTCATTAGCTCTGTACTTGTACTCTGCATAATGACAATAAAGTTGAATCTAATCTAATCTAAACAAGTACAATCGCACGCTTCCAGGACTTTGCTCATTCTTTCTGTTTCAATTTGTTTAAACGGACTTTCGCATTCTTATCTTATTTTCACCAACTAAGCGTTATTCCTAGGCCTCGCGGATTGTTTTCTAGTTTTGGCCTTCAACCTCTTTGTTCATACGTCGCTATATCTCTGTGAATCTGCTCGATTTCATAAAATATATTTTACGTTATATCATTATCCTATCCTAGTTTATATCAGATACAAGTTTGTTTCTTCATAGTTCTCTTACATCTACTCCTGTTAGAGTATCCGCGACAGTATACTCATTTGTTAGACTCTTCGGACATGTGCTAAATCATTAAAAAAATGAACTCTGAGAAAGAATATCCGATGAGAGGATTCAAACTTTTATTTCAACAAAACAGCGTTGAATTTACAATGAAGTAATGAAGAAAGTGATCAAATTGTAATTACAAACAATAGGGATGACATGACATCACAAGTTATCTAGCCAAAAAAGAAAATCTCGGCAGGCCCTCAAGTTTTGTTCTACTATGAAATTGACGACGGTTTCAATAATTTCATGTATGGCGAAACCATAATGTTTAGCGACTAACATCACACACAAATTTACTGTGCTTGTACATTAACAACTTTAGACAGTTTATGGTGTAATAGCTTTAACCATGTGCAGTTTCTTAGCGTAATGCGATAAGAAAGTGTTCGGTTTATAGTTCTCTCTAGCGTCCGTTAAGAAATTTAGCAATTTTTGGGCAAAAGCGTTAGAACAAACATTTGTCAATGCGGTGTTAGGCTATACGGTCATTATAAAGTTTTGTATGTTTATTTTCATTTCAACATATTAATGAACGCTGTTACAGATTTTGTCTTAGTAACGCGTAATACGATAGATTTGTTAAAAGATAAAGATATGGGCTGTTTGAGTAACACCGTCGTCTCCGATGCTCGAAGTGGTCACCGCTTACAGGCACCCCACTAACCTAAACCTGTAACTCTATCATAATTATTTAAAATAACTATAAACTTCATGCGTGACACCTATGTAACTGACTAAAACTAACATGTATGCTAAACAAAACATTTGCGGTGGTGAAAAAAATGAAGTGAATTAATAGATGTCAGAAACTGCTCGCCTCGCGGTTTTCTTAAAGAAGAGCGGATTATTTAGACGTGACAGCGCAGTTCCAGTCGTTGTGCGGTTTCCCGGATCAGACCTTAAGCGCGACGAATGACTAAAGAAGGTTAAAATCATCCCGCCCTCCACTTAAATGAACGACTTATCAACAGCGGTTTATTTATTGAAGTACTGTTTAGAGACGCATACGATGAAAGTACAACATCCATGACATCCATGACTTTTAATGTCTAACTTTAGTGTAGTAGATGGGTTTGTATTAAGTATAAGAGTCATAACAGAAGATGGTAAGGCTCATTTTAAAAGTCGAGGTAGTGGCTATTATTTGTCTTTGTGACACAGGTAGACCAGAAGAAGCTCTAAAGTGTATCACAATCTCAGTTTAAACACTCTCTTGACAATCATTTAATCATCTTGTACTCTATTTTGTTCATGTTTTTGTCTGTTTGACCAAACTCTGAGAACAGTCTTTATCTAAAAAACAATGAAAAAGATACACGGCTGGTGGGCCGGATCAACATTAAAAGTTTCACAATAGTTTAGAAGAGTGGATTTCACTATTAGGTAATTGTTATTCTGATACACATTTCCTGTATAAAAGACTATATCTATAACCTTTTCAGCTGAATGTAGTGCAATCTTATGGATCTTAAACGTAATCACGTTACAACAAGGTGATATAGTCCCTCTAGCAAATCCGTCAAAAGTGGACAAAGCAGAAACGTCTCAGCACACGGTAGATGATAATGCTTATGACCAAAGGGGAGTACGCATAGGCCTACTCTTTAATGTAAAGCGGCAAATGCTGAAACAATGTGAATGTGGTCATCGCTATATGAACAAGAGCTCTAGATGTAGGGGCAATATTGTCATGCTGTAAAATTCCTATGCACAGGCAGTGTATGTTTGACCGCAGTCAGGGAAAACTCTTCATCAGAAAACTGCAAAACAACGTGTCAACAGATCGGTCGACTATCTCTGGTAAAAATAAATGAATAAATAAAATGATACATGTTTACGAGTCACACGTTGACAATTTTTGTCTTATGTGCTCATTACAGCTAAAATCACTGAATTATGAAATGCAAAAGTGTGTACGGCATTTTTCTATAACCGTTACAAAAGTGAGAACGTCGTAGTTCTCAAATGTGTTTGTATTACAACGGTAGCCCATCTAACAAATCTGGAGAAGTGGAGAAGCAAAGATGTTTAGCACATACATACGTACACTAGAGATGTTGCTTTATTTGAATCGAAGAAGATGGCCGTAGGAACTGATTACATTGTTTAATGTCGTCGTGTTTTGTTTTGTCAAAATAATAAAAAAGTTAGGTCAAATGTTTAATCATTTTTCTTAAATGAATAGAATGCGCTCACCCCGCTCTCCTTCCCGCGCGAGAGTTGGCATGGACTTACAGGAGTCTTAAAACAAAATGTGATTTGCGTCATCGGCTATCCGAACACGATGACTAAATCTAACGGAAGTAATAAAAATATCATTTACAAATCAACATTTAACAAAAAAAAATACTTTAACAATTGTATTCTGAATTCTATATGCGTTGTAAACGTACGTTTTCTCGCTATACTCTCTTTCTTAGTGATTTGGTCGCTCGAATACACGAAAGGCCGTCCAAAATCTTGATACGGCTAAATCTCGAGGTGTAAGAAAAATGTCATTTACAAAACATTGTGATTCTTAGATGTGAAACACCCTTGACATGATCTGTTGGCCTGCGCTAAAATAGTCATAAATGTTTTAGCACAGCTATTTACACAAATAGTATGAGAACTGTATATTGTTTCACTGGCATAGAAAATTAATTACCGCTTTATCGGATCAAAGGGATATGATGATAATAGTTGAAACATCCTTAGCTCGTACATTTCTTTCATTTTGAAAATCACAGCTGCCGGTGATTACAGTTTTTTTTTTTTTTTTTTTTTTTTTTGTAAACCATTTAACATCATACGATGCCTACAAAATAGTCAAAGCGTATGTTTTCTGTTCTAGGTAAGAACATTTACACCGAGTGTTATAGGCCGGGTAAATAATTTGAAAATAGTATTTCTGTCGAATGAGAAAAGTTCAGCGTACATTTAAAAAATTTTCTGATGTAGAAATTATGTTTCTGCCAAACACATCCAAAAGAGAGTTTTCTACTCGTGTGAGAAAAGCACTCGGGTGGATAAATTATATGAAGAGACGATGACGGTCATCGGTTATTTAAAAAAAAAGACGATAGACGGTGTGCCTTGCTTTAGTGACACACAATGTGTTTAAACACATTTCAAATTGTAGGTGTAATTATTTTAGTGACTTTAAGCAAGATGTATATTTGTTATTTTACAGTACGCATACAATCTACAGGATAGAAGGATGGGGATACAGTAAAATACAACTATAAACTTTAAGAAAAGTTAACTTTCATTAGACTATTGTAAAGGGATCTTACAGTAGGCTAAATAAAAAGCACTACGTAATAAGGCTGAAGGGCAAACAACTGATGGAAAACACACGTTGGGGGGATACTGTCGGTTAAATATATTGTTTTAAATAAAGATTTAAATACAAAAGTAAGTACTTTTAATACAAAACATATAAAATAGAACTACAGCCTGTTAGATGTACAGGCGGTCATTTTAATATTTTTGCTTTTAAATGGAGGTATTTTGGGACGGCTAAGCAGAGGGCCTGCAAATGTCTTTCCTGCTCTGTGTCTGAAAGTACCGTGGATATGTGAAAGGTTTACGACCGTAGCAACGCACATAAATTACATCTCTAGGACGCGTGGGTCTTTCCTGAACCATCTTTAATGGTTGAATACGATCGAGGGTCTTTCTTCTAAAAGATAAAGCAACTTCATCTAAACTTCACAGTCTATACTGTGACAAACAAACGAGCTCCTCAGCATAGATTTAAAGCAAAATCAATATTTTAAGTTTTATTTTTAAAAAACATACAGAAAGACTTTGGCTTCATGTTTCATTGTGTGTGTGTGTGTGTGTGTGTGTGAGAGAGAGAGAGAGAGAGAGAGAGAGAGAGGGAGAGGGAAAGGGAGAGAGAAAGAGAGTGTGTGTGTGTGTGTGTGTGAGAGAGAGAGAGAGATAGAGAGAGAGAGAGAGAGAGAGAGAGAGAGAGTGTGTGTGTGTGTGAGAGAGAGGGGGGAGAGTGTGTGTGTGTGTGTGTGTGTGTGTGTGTGTGGGTGTGAGGGAGAGAGAGAGAGAGAGATGGTATGAAAACTTTGAAGATGGTGCTAAAAATAAGAACTTTAAAGAATCTAAAGTGATTAATGCATGACGCATCTAATATAATATAATCATATATATGATATATGATATAATATGATATAAATAATTTTTTATTATATAATATTATATAAAAATATAAAATATTTTAGGTAATATATATTATAATTTTGTTGAATTAAGAATCAACGGACATCAGATGTACTGGGGGTACTGATTATTAAAAAACATTAATGTTAGCTTTGAAATAATGTACACCATTGACTTAGATCATGCGGTCTGGAACTCCACCCTCGCCTGTGCGGGGTGTGTGTGAAGCAGCCCCTCGGGTCTCACATACATTTCACTACGAGGACCTGTGAGATTCTGTTTATGATTTAATCATTTTTATTTTATTTTTTAAGTCGTATTATTTTATTTTGGGGATATTTCATTCATGTTTGGACATCTCTCACCGGTCTAAGACTGTAAGGGATAATTTTTTATATGTATCATCAGAAATGTTTATTGTATATATACTATGCTATCACATTTAAAATAAGTTATCTTTTAAAAAAAAGAAGAGTATGGTGTGTTTTATAAGTTTGATTAACTTAAATGTTGAATACCTTTTTTTGTTTAATGAATTGCTTTAGTAGCCCGATGTCATTATATAATTATTTATTTTCATATTCTTTAACCCCTGGAGTCTGAGTGGGTTTTGGGGACTGGAGATATTTTGACACCCCTCAGACGTTGGTGTTTTTCATTATCCTAAAACGTATTAGTGGCTAAAAGTCTGAATATCCCATAATATGTGATCAGCATGATTGTACATGTCTGTAATTTTGAGAAGGCTGCGTTTATGATTAGTTTTTGTTTAAAATATGTTTAAAATGTGTTTGTATATGTTGTATAAGTATTGATTGAATACATGATTAAAAAAAATGTATGATAAAATTATTTGTTTTGGTTTAGTAACATGTCTGTTACTGCGATGTGTTTTATAAAACGATGAATACTTGTTTAAAATGTATGTTCCGGTTTAGTAACATGCCGTCATATATAATTTAATATTGTTTAAAATAGAGATAAATCTCTTTTTAACTTGATATGTCCACGCGTATGTCCGCTTGTTTATATGGTTTATCAGAATACAAATTTGTATAGCGCCGTGGATATTATAGTGATATAACAAGGTACGTGTGGCTTATGATGAAATTTATAGGCTAGTCATAATTCAGATCGCTTAAAAGTGTACGTGCATGCAGCATTTTATTGTATGGTGGTACTGTAGGTGTACGGTTAAAATAAATAATTAAACAGCTTTTTGAAAAAGATATGATATAAAGATGGATATAAAAGGTTTTAAATATAATATAGAAAATGTCTTGCAACAAATAATGTGAAATGAATTTAACTGAATTGTGTCAATGACACGTCCGGGTTCCTCAATAGACCATATTCTTCATTCTGTTCAGTTATATATTTTTCCCCGATCCTGGTAAAATGTATATTTTTAGTGATGAACAAAACTAATGTAAATGTTTTGTTTTATATTGTTTGTGAATGTATAATGTGTTTATATTCATTAAAAGAAGAAAATAAGACTTGGAGACGAATGTGTGTACACAGGCATTAGAGGGAGAGAGAGGGAGAGAGAGAGAGGGGTACAAGAGATGCTAGCCGTGCACCAACCGTAATTCATAGGTGAACCGTCAGAAAACTGTCAAAAACATGGTACTCCCGCGTGAGATACGTTTGGTTTTAATTAAAAATGGCTTTGAAGATATTATGATTGGTTAGTAAATTCCGACGAGTGTGCACTGTGGCGTGCAAACGCAGACAGTGGGGACACAGAGGGTCAGGATCAAAGGTGTGTGAAAACATCTCTTTCCTGCTCTCTAAAAAAAAAAAAAAAGAAAAAAAAGATCTTGTTTTATCTGAAACAGTCGGTTTCAGTATATTTTTTTATACGGTTTAATTTATAACCTTTTTTTTAAAAAGAACGGAATGTTTTTTCAACCTTAGTTAAATTGTTTTTAGATTATGTATATTATATAAACTATATAATGTTTTATATATATAAATGTGAAATAATTAAAATGTGTTTTAGATTATATAAATTATATAATGTTTTATATATAAATGTTAAATAACTAAAATGTGTTTTAGATTATATAAATTATATAATGTTTTATATATATATAAATGTGAAATAATTAAAATGTGTTTTAGATTATATAAATTATATAACTGAAATGTTTTTCAATCTTTAATTGTTTTATATATATAAATTATAGGATGTTTTATATATATAAATGTAGAACACACAGACCCCATTTATACACCGCTCATAAACGTAATGGGAGGGGGAGAAACCGTATAACCACACACACACACACACACACACACATAACCGTATAACTGTGATAAACTTCAAACAAACTAACTGACACAGAGTTCAAACAACCTAACTGACACAAACTTCAAACAATTTATCTGGCACAGACTTCAAACAAACTAACGGTCAATAGGGTAAAACTTTCTGTCAAAACCACATGATCGATGATTGGGGAGTCTTTCATATACCGTTTTAACTTAGAACTAACAGGTCAATAGGGTAAAACTTTCTGTCAAAACCGCATGATCGATGCGTGAGGAGTCTTTCATCTTCCGTTTAAACTAGCCGTCAAAACCATGATTTAAAACTAATTAGGTCAATAGGGTAAAACTTTCTGTCAAAAACGCATGATCGATGCGTGGGAAGGTCATAGGTTAACCCTTGATCTCATTTGTCCCGCCCATCCATCATAAGGTTACCGGAAGTTCAACCTGTCAAAAGGTCAAAGGTCAAAGTCATAAATCATCATGACAGAAGCTATAGTATAAGAACTACTGACGATAAATATTTTAAGAAAAAAAAGGGAAATCCCTGCATTACATGGTTTGCAACATTTTGTGACATTTGTGAATATAGTTCAAACTAAACGGTATGACACACAGTACGATATTTAGAAAGGAAAATTTATAAGAGAAAAAAGAAGAATTAGGGCAAATCGATTAATTGAAATACGAATTTACTGCCATTGTGTGAATAATATGTAATGATATAATCCATAAAAAGTAACAACCCGTATTTTTCAGACTATAAGTCGCATTAGTCCAAAAATACATAATGATGAGGAAAAAAACATATATAAGCCGCACTGGACTATAAGTCACATTTATTTAGAACCAAGAGAAAACATTACCGTCTCCAGCCACGAGAGGGCGCTCTATGTCTTCAGTGTAGACTACAGGAGAACTGAACAGCATAGAGCGCCCTCTGGCGGCTGGAGACGGTAATGTTTTCTCTTGGTTCATGTCAAATTAATAAATAAAAAAAATAAGTTGCTCCTGACTATAAGTCGCAGGACCAGCCAAACAGCCAAAAGTGTGACTTATAGTCCGGAAAATACGGTAATATGATTATGAGCATTTTTAAATGTACTTCACTCTAATTACAACTTTATTTATTAGAGGAACACATGCAGCTAGAATCATCACTTCATCATTAATATCTCTAAGGAGAACAGAAGCGTCCGTAAAACAGAATGCTGTTGGAGGGATTGTGTCGGATGAAGAAAAGGAAGGGATGGTCTGCAATAAAGATTTTTGGGTCTTCTGGTTTTAAAGCTGTCGCACCAAGGATAACGACGCCGGTGGCTGCAGCCGCTTCGGTTCCTTCCTCGTTTACTTCAACGAAGGCTTTATGAATCACCTTCGACACCACCAGGTCATTGTTGGGCGACATGCCTGAAAGATTCACCTTCTGCAGGTCAAAAACATCCTCCATCCCCATGCTGATCAGAAGACTCTTCATGTCATAGCTTTCCTCCATCTTGAATCTGGGCAGAGATACTTGAACTTGCTCTTGAAGCATCTTGTTGGGTTTGGTCCACTCCATGAGCTTCTCGTAGGTCAGTGCCTTTTCAAGCTGGATAATAAGAGAGTCTTGTTAATTGTTTTTCATTTACAAATACATTAATGATGCATACAGTCATACAGATTCTTCAGTGACTTATATATTAATGCAGCATTAACTGACAATCCCAAATAATGAAAAACACCATATCTGTGCCATCTCACCTTCTGAAGGCCAGTGGTTTCGTCTTGAATCTTGTTCGGAAGGATGATCAACATACTGAGATTCTTCCCGACATACGGCAGCTCCAGAACCTGACTGTTCATCTCTGGGATAAAGCCCAGAGGAAACTTTGATTCCTGATACATCATCTTCACTGGTTTAGTTTGAGCCTGCAAAGCATCAAAGATGTCACAAGTCCTCTTTATTTCATGACTGTTAAGAATATTTAAAAAAAGAGCTTACTTTGTTAAGCTTAAACTGTCCATCTCTGGTGGCTTCCTTTGGGAATTTCTTCTCCCAGTTCCCCTTGAAGTAGATGGCGTTCACCAAGACCAGTTTTGTTGCATCATTGACACTTCCTTGTGGCAACAAGTTCTTGATCTTTTCTAAAATTCACAATTTTGACATTTTTCATTTTGAGCATTGGTTTGAACTGATTCACACATAACTCAATTTCATCTCTACTTAGGTCTAGACTAGTCTTTTGGAGTTTAAAGTTTTGTTATATATTTGATTTTGTTAGCAGTATTAAGTTAAACTTAAGTATTAAGTGAATGAAACAGTGACATTTTATTTAGCTATTAAGTTCACGATTCTGAGTTGTGAGCTTTGAGACAGATTATTTAAAGGTCCCCTTCTTCGTGATCCCATGTTTTAAACTTTAGTTAGTGTGTAATGTTGTTGTTAGAGTATAAATAATATCTGTAAAATTCTAAAGCTCAAAGTTCAATGCCAAGCGAGATATTTGATTTAACAGAATTCGCCTACAAAAAACGACCCGTTTGTACTACACCCCTCTAGTTCCTGCAGGAATGACGTCACTAAAACAGTTTTTTGACTAACCTCCGCCCACATGAATACACAAAAAGGGGGCGTGGTCTTGTTGTGCGACGTAGAAGAGGAAGAGTTGAGTTTGTGTTTGGATTCGCACAAAGATTATTCCAGAAAGTTGGAGCAGTTCCCTCTTTGTCTGGAGAAGGCGTTGTTTATGGACCACAACCGGTAAGTGTATTTTATTATTTAAGTTGGTGCGTTTAACAGTTTCTGTAACTTACTACACAAAGGGCAACGCTGTTTAGCTTTGTTAACTAGATGTTAGGGCTGTGCAAAAAAAACGAATGCGATTTTCATGCGCATCTCGTCAGTAAAAACGCTCCTGTGATTATAAATACATCTCCAGCACGTGCGTTCTAGCCCAAACACGTTAGCAGGAGGGCCGTGTGCTCTTAGCTGCTGTCGAATCACAGCACAGGAACCGCTGGCCCAATCAGAACTCGTTATGTATTTCTGAAGGAGGGACTTTATAGAACAAGGAAGTCATCAGCCTGTTTTTATGACAGTGAAAACAGCGGTATACAGATAGGTGAATTGTGTGAAAAATACTGTGTTTTTTTACACGCGAAACATGAACACATGTTATTTTGTACACCGTAAACACAATCAAAGCTTGAAAAAAGCGCGAATAACGGGACCTTTAATAATTAAACTCATGGAGTTATCAAGCCAAACATGGTCTTTGGAAACATTTTGCTCAACCTAAAGTGCAGATAAACACATTAAAGCTGGTTTTCACCTTGAGTGTTTTTCTCCACCCATTTGTTGATGTTGACACGCGCAGCCTCTGATTTCTTCTTGAAGTCCACCTCCTCCAGTTCAGCTTTATAGTATGTTTTTGTGTCATTGAGGAATTTCTGTAACAGAGCAAACCTACTGAGGTGAATACTTCCAGAGCCTTGTCGTTTAATCCCATTAACAAACATTGAATTATTTTCTTTGAGTCTTACCTCGACAAACTGGTAGGATTGTTCTCCGTAAAGACGGTTGGCAAGACTCAACACATACGGCGCTCCGGGTTTCTTCAGTTCACTCATGAGCTTGTTGAAGCTGGAATGAATTTGGTCCTCTTTAACATGTGGAGCTGGAGTCGCAGCACCGGGTTTGGGAGGATTGGTAAAGCCCAGGACCTACACAGAGTTGTTGAAGCAGAACTGATAAAGACAACTTAACTAATCTGTTAGGTTCAACATCTATTGTGAATGCACTGCTCAAATAAATACAGTTTTTCCTAGATTGAAGAACATTTAAAAAAACTCCAGAGAATAATTTGTGCAATGGAATGTTTCTATGTAAAAGATTCTTAAAAAAAACGTCCTTTTTCAAATTTGTTCCATTTATGTCTCAATTAATTGTTGAATCTTTTTACTTTCTTACAAATGCATAAGTGTGAGATCACCTTAAACATCTGCAACGCTGTGTTTCCTTTCGCTCCGAGCGACACCATGGCCAGAGCTGAAGAGATGCTGATCGGAGAGTAGAAGACATTTTTTGTTGCATTTCCTTCACTGATCTTCTTGAACAGGTTTAGAGAGAACTGGGTGTTTGCTGCAGATAGACGCTCCATTTTCACAAGCTGTGCAAGAAATTACAATAGTTTAAATAACAGCAGATTTGAAATAAGACACCTCTTATTCATCAACACAAGCTGTTAACTCTATTACATCTGTTTCAATCACTAATGCATAACACGGTGTACATTTAATATACAGCAAAGTACATTTAACAGAGTTCTTTATCATCATTACCTGGAATAATCAGCAGAAATGATGAAGTTTCCGAGTGTGTCTGAGCTGAATGAATGGACAGTTATTGGTGTCAGTCTAATAAATGATGCCTCGCCCTAAAACAAATACCCTTTAATCCAAGTCTGGCATTCCTGTAAAGTCCAAATTACTGTTTCTAATATTAATTGATGCACTTAAACTGAGTGATTCATTCTGCAATTCACTCTTTCTTTACAGTAAATTAGGAGTATGTAGGTGAAGAAACAAAAGCTGAATACAAGAAAGATGAATCATAATTGTATTAATTACAATTAGTCATGTTTAATCACAATGTCTGTACAAACCAAAAACGGATCAGCTGTTGAGGATGGAATTAGGCATCTCTGCGAAACATTTTAGATAAATAATAATGCTTCAACAACAAACCCCAAGCACAACTGCTCTTCTAAATGACATTTAGTTATTTACAGTTCTTATCATGTAGTGAAGTGTAGATTTCACTATGTGGGTATGTCAGATGTTCGGTTGTGTAAAACAGGTCATGATGCATGCCTCATAAAACACCTTTTCCTTATCTGACATAATTATATAATTATATATAAATATAAGCCTATTATGTACTACAGGGATGGGCAGTATTTTAGATGAATGCATGTAAAATACTTATTAGAAATACAAAACAGTATTTTGTATCTAAATGCATTTGAAAAATAAAAGTATGAACATGTAAGTTTGTTATTTTAGCATTTTGCCAGTCAACCTCTTTATTAATCAGCTGATTTCTTGTATCAACAATAATGCTGCTTTCCAATTGAAGTGCCTTGCTGTCAGAAAGAACAGGAATCACAGAAGACACCAGAATAATAATAATAATTTAAAAAAAAAAAAACATTTTGGAAAGCCAAAATGTATTGAAGATATTTAATTTGGAATAAAATGTTGGTTCCCATTCATTGACAACCATATAAACATTCACAGCCATATTTAGTCAGCTTGCTATTTTACTGTGTATAAAGCATACAAAATGCGTGAAATGATTATTCATATACAGTATAAGATATGCATTACTTTAACATCATGACAAGGTGATCTAGCTTTTGTGGGGACAAAAGGCGATAAAGTGTGCATGCCACATTTATTTTAAATACATTTTCATGTTTTTACATCCATTCCTGACTGTATATAAATAATCAAATGAATTTAGAGACTTATTTTTTTCTTCAACTCTATCACAAGAGATGTGAATCCATTTTTCTGTTCATGGGTTTGTTCACTATCATTAATAACAATAAATTCAATGTATAACCAAAATGGTTTGGGAGTCTTAGAATTTTTTTTCCTTGTATAAAGCAACCTATTAGAAGCATAAAAATGTTAATCAAATTATTGCCAAAAACATATGGATGTTTTTCCATTCTGTAGCCTGCTCAGAACTCAGTACTCTATTATTTATGTACTTTATTAAATAACTGATTGAACTTGAGTATATATAGAGACTTTATTTATCAGAGGAACATCATAGAAACACACAAAGTCTGTATTATCACACAGTCATTACCATCTTTAAGGAGAACAGAAGCGTCCATAAAACAGAATGCTGTTGGAGGGATTATGACGGATGAAGAAAAGGAAGGGATGGTCTGCAATAAAGGTTTTCGGGGGTAATGGCATTGAGAATCCTTCGATAACGACGCCGGTGGCTCCAGCCGCTTCGGTTCCTTCCTCGTTTACTTCAACGAAGGCTTTATGAATCACCTTTGTCACCACCAGGTCGTTGTTGAGTGACATGCCTGAAAGATTCACCTTCTGCTCATTAAAAACATCCTCCATCCCCATGCTGATCAGAAGACTCTTCATGTCATAGGTTTCCTCCATCTTGAATCTGGGCAGAGAAACTTCAACTTGCTCTTGAAGCATCTTGCTGGGTTTGGTCCACTCCATGAGCTTCTCGTAGGTCAGCGTCTTTTCAAGCTGCATAAGAGAGTCGTGTTAATGGTCATGTGTCTTTGAATATGAATTGAGGTCTGCTTGTACAGCATCAATGATGTGATCATTTTTGTGTTCGGATAGATCGAATACATAATGCAAGTCAAATTATACAAAATCCAAGTCATGTAATAGTAACTCGAACACAACTCTTCAATAACTTATACATTTATGCAGCACTAATCATGTAACTTTTACGGTGACCAAGAGAGCTAAAGTCACTGCAACTTCACAAAACACATGCAAATAGAAAAAGCACCAGCAAATTAAGAAAACATCTTCATCAGTTTGACAAATGCAAATACTCACAACGCACCAAATACAGAAAAGCATTGCAAGTAGCACAGAATACAATAGACATTTTTCAAGGGGTCCCCAACAACCCTTAGGAAAATTAACCATAGTTTTATCATAGTCAAGGTGCAGTAACCATGTTTTTGGTGTATTGATTACTATTTGTATAACCACAATACCATGGTTAAACTATGGTTAATAAAGTAAAAAAGAAAAAGTAAGTTAGCAGCTTACACAATGCTTCCCAGTCACAGTAATCAGCTTATTTAGGCTAATAATATCCAAAATCTAAGGAGTCATATGACCAGGATGTTAACATAAACAAAAATATCACCTTTCTGAATAGACTTTGATAAGCATGTTTCTCAAAAAGGAAAAAAAATTCAGATGTGTCTGTGTGTATTTGCAGCTCATTTCTACATTTGGTTTTGTTGTGATTATTTGCAGTATGTGTGGTCATACTGATCAATATATCTTCTTAATTTGTTGGTGTTCAGCAAATCACACATGTAACGTGCTAAAGGTGGAAGTCTCCAAAATGATACTAAAAGGTCTATTAGTTGTCAACAAGTATAAACTATCAGTCGGATGACAGAAGGAATGCAGTTGTTTGTGTACAACACTTTTTTCATGAAAAAAAGGCTTTATAAATTAGCTAAACAAATATGATGTTGGATTTATAGGCTTAAGCAATTTCATATATTGAACCCTAACCCTAACCCTAACCCTAACACCATATACTATATATAGCAGCAGAAACAGAGCAGTCTCACCTTCTGAAGGCCAGTGGTTTGGTCTTGAATCTCATTCGGAAGGATGATCAACATACTGAGATTCTTCCCAACATACGGCAGCTCCAGAACCTGACTGTTCAACTCTGGGATAAAGCCCAGAGGAAACTTTGATTCCTGATACATCATCTTCACTGGTTTAGTTCGAGTCTGGAAAGCATCAATAGGAATATGTCACAACTCATATTTCATGACTGCTTAAAATATAAAAAAAGAGCATCTCACCTTGTTCAGCTTAAACTGTCCATCTCTGGTGGCTTCCTTTGGGAATTTCTTCTCCCAGTTCGCCTTGAAGTAGATAGCGTTCACCAAGACCAGTTTTGTCAAGTCACTGATGGATCCCTGTGGGAGCAAGTCCTTGATCTTCTCTGAAATTAAAATGGACATTTTCCAGTTTAGGCATTGGTTTGAAACTATTCACATATGAATATCACAAATAAATCACCAAAAATACTGTTAAAGCATCTGTCTCAAAGCTCATGACAGCGTTGTTATGGAAATTAACTTAAAGACCAAAAATGTTGCTTAATTTAAATCTGCTATCAAAGTATATCAAAACTTTAAACTCCAAAGAGATAACTGTGAATGCTCTCTAGCAAAGGTTCCCTCAACATATACTCAATTTGTTTTTCCTGAAGCATTTTAGATGGACATTCATCTAAGTTTTTTGTTGTTGTTGTTTTAAATTTTGACTTTTAAAATGTTACTATGTGTTTCAGAATGTTCAGAGATGTTTTCAAAATGGAATGTTCCTTTACTTTTTAAATAGTTTTTAACAGTTTTGAACATTCAGAGAACATTGTGAAATAACTTTTTTAAGGGAATGTTAGCAAAATATTCTTAGAATATATTTTTGTTAGCTAGGTAGCTCAACTCAAGAAACCTGTAAAGCTGAACATTGTCCTTAATGTCTTAAAGTGCAGGGAAAAAAAATCAAATAATTTTTACTTGTAGAGTATCTTAAAAATTCTGAATAAGTTCATGCTGGTTTTCACCTTGAGTGTTTTTCTCCACCCATTTGTTGATGTTGACTCGCGCAGACTCTGATTTCTTCTTAAAGTCCACCTTCTCCAGTCCGGCTTCATAGTATTTTTTTGCATCATTGAGGAATTTCTGTAACAAAGCAAATCGATTGAATTAGAGACGATTTCCAGAACTTTGTTCTTTAATACCACAAGCAAACATTGAATTATTTTCTTTGAGTCTTACCTCGACAAACTGGTAGGATTGTTCTCCGTAGAGACGGTTGGCGAGACTCAACACATACGGCGCTCCTGGTTTCTTCAGTTCACTCATGAGCTTGTTGAAGCTGGAATGAATTTGGTCCTCAGTTTTTTGTCCAGATGTTTGCTGAGCAGGAGATTTCTGTTTACATAAAAAATATCAAATTAATTCCCCAAGACTACACACACTATTAGAGCAAATACATTTAACGTGTTTCATGTGAATACTCATTCTGAACCTGTTCCAAGTTTTGGGTCTGTTGCATCATTGGTGGTTCATGTTGACCCTTGACACCGCAGGGCATCTGGGGCTTCTGGGCTTGTTGATGAGTAACTTGAATCGCAGCATCGGGTTTGGCAGGATTGTTAAAGCCCAAAACCTACACAGCATTATTGTATATAAATGCAGTTTTAATTCTGAACACCTGGCCATAAAAAATGCATAAGTGTGAAATCACCTTAAACATCTGCTCTGCTGTGTTTCCTTTTGCTCCGAGCGACACCATGGCCAGAGCTGAAGAGATGCTGATCGGAGAGTAGAAGACATTTCCTGATGCGTTTCCTCCGCTGATCTTCTTGAACAGGTTTAGAGAGAACTGTGTGTTTGCTGCAGATAAACGCTCCATTTTCACAAGCTGTGTAAGAAATAACAATAGTTTAAATAACAGCAGATTTGAAGGTGGACAGATCTAAACTGCATACAGAGAAGCTCCTCTAACAAACAGAGTTCAGTAAAAGTATTACCTGGAATATTCAGCAGAAATGAAGAAGTTTCCCTGCGTGACTGAGGCGAATGAATCAGTCGGTGTGGGACTGAGTCTAATAAATGAAGCCTCGCCCTAATCTATTAATCCATGTCCAGCCTTCTTGTAAAATAAGAATGAACACTTCTATTATTATATATTGAAATATGTATTCACTAGAAAGACCATCAAACGTAAACTGAATGATTCAGTCTTCATTTTACGCCTTCATCATAAAAGAACAGGAATGCAGGAACGATAAATCAAATTTGTACTATTCACAGTTTGTCATTTTTAATCCTGATATCTGTGTAATTCAATAAACTCAGCAAGCCACACCTGCCTCTTTGACACCAATTACGATAGATGGCCAGGTCTCTCACCCTTTACCAACAAATGATCAATTACAAATGACACATTGCTAGAGATCAGCTTTCTGGAGAAAAAGCAGCCAAAACATATACTTTCATAGTAACTGGTGGCAAGGCTAGAAGTTCTAAATTCAAACAGAACACAGATACAAGAGGGTTCAACTCGTGAACAATCAGATAAATTCAACATCACAAAAATCCATTTGCATTATGTCTGGGCTGGTTAGAGGATGTTAGAGGTAATAACAGTTCTCCAGTGCGTAGTTGTGCTTGTGCCAAGGGTGCATCAAATCATTAAACCATTTTAATACATTTGATGGACAAACAAAATATTTGATGTTCAGAACAGAGTAGCTACAGTAATTGTGGTGAGAAAATTATTTCTGGAATATTTCTAACGTTTATCACAAATTACTATATCATATCATATTAAACAGTTTACATGTCTGGGGGAATCCGAAAACCAGTCAGTATCTGGTGTGACCACCATTTGTCTCATGCAATGCAACACATCTTCTTCAATAGAAGAATGAAGAAGCACAGCATCTACGCTAATATTAGTCTGTTTCTCTCTTATTCCGAGGTCAACGTAGCCACCAGATCCAGTCTGTATCCAGAGGGTCACTGCAGTCACCCAGATCCAGTACGAATCCAGACCAGATGGTGGATCAGCACCTAGAGAGGACTTCTACAGCCCTGAAAGACAGCGGAAAGATCCCCTGTAAAGACCTTGTCTCAAACGACCGGCGGGACAAGACCACAGGAA
This sequence comes from Carassius gibelio, assembly GCF_023724105.1. NCBI lineage: Eukaryota > Metazoa > Chordata > Actinopteri > Cypriniformes > Cyprinidae > Carassius > Carassius gibelio. The sequence goes on along the minus strand of NC_068386.1, from coordinate 2,016,435 downwards.
ACAGATGATTCTTTTGCACAATCTGACATTGGTGAAGCCTGGAATTGAACGACTTGTTTCGTCTGGTCAGAGGAGAACTGGCCCCCAAACTGAGCCTGGTTTCTCCAAAGGTTTTTTTCTCCATTCTGTCACCGATGGAGTTTCGGTTCCTTGTCTCTGTCGCCTCTGGCTTGCTTAGTTGGGGTCACTTAATTTACAGCAATATCGTTGATTTGATTGCAAATGATTGCACAGATACTATTTAAACTGAACTGAGATGATGAAATCACTGAATTCAATGATGAACTGCCTTTAACTGTCATTTTGCATCATTGACACATTGTTTTCCTAATTAATGCTGTTCAATTGCTTTGACGCAATCCTTTTTGTTTAAAGCACTATATAAATAAAGGTGACTTGACTTGACAGTTGATCAGGTTGTTGAATGTGGCCTGTGGGATGTTGGTCCACTCCTCTTCAATGGGTGTGTGAAGTTGCTGGATATTGGCAGGTACTGGAACACGCTGTCATATACGCAGATCCAGAGCATCCCAAACATGCTCAATTGGTGACATGAGTATGCTGGTCATGTAAGAACTGGGATGTTTTCAGCTTTCAGCAATTGTGTACAGATCCTTGCAACATGAGGCCATGCATTATCATGCTGCAACATTAGGTGATGGTCGTGGATGAATGGTACAACGATGGGCCTCAGGTTCTCGTCACGGTGTCTCTTTGCCTTCAAAATGCCATTGAATGTTAGCATTTGCCCAAGTCAGTAATGACGATGAACTTCAGTCAGGTCGAGACCCTGTCCTACCCCCAGGTTCCCGCAGGTACCGTGAAAGATCCGGAGGGAGGGGGGGAGTAGAGTGCAGTCTCGAGGGTACCCCCCGGCCTGCGAGGAGCGATGGGGGTATGTGACGAGTGGGGCGGGGCCGGTGGAGTGATTGGAAATGAGCGACACCTGCTCGACCCACCGGTCTCGAGTCCCATGGAGGAGATGGAAGGATATAAAAGAGGAGCGACAACAGTGAGGACGAGAGGACCAGATTTGGATTTTAGTTTGTGTTTTGGTTTTGTTTGTGTGTGGCAGCCCCTCACGGCCGACTGCTGTTTTGTTTTGTGTTTATTTTAGGGCCGGGACTTTAACGCGTTAATTGAGATTAATTAATTACACAAAAAATAACGCATTAACTAAGATTAATTAATTACACAAAAAAAATTCCCGCGTTTATTAACTTATTTTTGCACCGCGGAACGTTTCTCACTGGACACGTTTCGGCGGACCGATTATACTGAAGCACCAACTAGCGTTCGCATATCACCGCAGCACATCCAGCCTCAAGTATCACCTCAACGCAAAACATATAGCAGCTAGCGTGGACTTTACACTTTATGTTGAACTATGTATTATTTTGTTGGTGCAACAGTTTATGTTGAACTCTTTATTGTTTTGGCCAAGGTTATTGAGAATTCATTGTAATTGACAGTATTGTGTTTTACTTAAAAAAACACCTTACAGAAGGTTCCAGCACCTATAATCTTCCTGAATTTCTGAAATCTACTATTTCTAAATTGTTTCTAAATATGCTATTGCTACACTTCATGGCAAAAATTGCACTGGTCTGCTAGACTTGGTTGAACAAAAATAAACAATATTTTGTTGCTTAAGCTTATGTATTCAGTCATTATTCAATGGTATACTATAAATCCATGTGAAAAAAATTACTTCTCACTGTTCTCAGGTCAAATATTTATATGCGATTAAAATGCGATTAATTTCGATTAATTAATTACAAAGCCTCTAATTAATTAGATTAATTTTTTTAATCGAGTCCCAGCCCTAGATTATTTTATTATCAAAGCTTTCATTTTGATTGTCTTCCGGATCCCGCCTCCTTCTTCCTGATGATTTTGAAGTTTTAATGCGTTACAGCGCGGAACAAGGATTGTGTGTTCTTATATCATGCTTGCTGATATTGTGGTCTATAACTCCTCCCCGAACTCCCCGCTGCTCTGTATCTTGCTCTCTCATTGGCTGTCGGTCATCGCCGATGTAGTTTTTAGTCAGAACACTTTTCACACAGCATGATTTTGATCCAGGTCCAGATATTTAGCATGCCAAATATCTCACAGGCAACGGCGACTTGTTGGCAATTCTCTCAGATTGCATCTTTGCTAATTCACACTGTGTGATTGTTACGCATGTGAACGAGCACCGATTTGCCTGTGATTTTTGAATTTGTCGGCAATTTCTCAAAACCTGTCGGCGAGCCAAAAACTGGGCTAAAATCACCTGTGCAATAATCCTGCTATCTAATCAGCATCTTGATATGCCACACCTGTGAGGTGGATGGATTATCTCCGCGGAGAAGTGCTCATGAACACAGATTTAGACAGATTTGTGAACAATATTTGAGAGAAATAGGCCGTTTGTGTACATAGAAAAAGTCTTAGCATTTTGATTTCAGTTCATTAAAAATGGGGGCCAAAACAAAAGTGTTGCGTTTATAATTTTGTTCAGTGTATATATTTGGAGATGCACTGGTCAGCTGGCCATCAATCAGAACCAAATATTTTTTGTTTGTTAGTTTTTTTTGTTGTTGCTTTAGACACAGTAATGGCAAACAGCCATGCCTTATTTTTTTCATTCTGTTGTCTGTTTTGTGTCAGACCTCTCAAATCAGTGCTGTGAAAGTAAATGCATAGAAAAAAAACATCACTCATTTATTTGCTAGAGCCTTTATTTGTCAGAGAAACACATACACTTTTTATTATCACTCTATCATTACTATCTTCAAGGAGAACAGAAGCGTCCATAAAACAGAATGCTGTTGGAGGGATTGTGTCTAATGAAAAAAAGGAAGGGATGGTCTGCAATAAAGGTTTTTGGGTCTAATGGCATTGAGGTTGTTTCGATAACGACGCCGGTGGCTCCAGCCGCTTCGGTTCCTTCCTCGTTTACTTCAACGAAGGCTTTATGAATCACCTTCGACACCACCAGGTCGTTGTTGGGCGACATGCCTGAAAGATTCACCTTCTGCAGGTCAAACACATCCTCCATTCCCATGCTGCGCAGATACTGCACCATGCCATAGCTTTCCTCCATCTTAAATTTTGGTATAGATACTTGAACTTGCTCTTGAAGCATCTTGCTGGGTTTGGTCCACTCCATGAGCTTCTCGTAGGTCAGTGCCTTTTCAAGCTGGATAATCAGAGAGTCGTGTTAATGCGTTTATGTTTATTTTAAATGGGTTCTGTTTATGCAGCATCATTTATTTAACACTCTTATTTTGTGTTTGGACAGACCATTTCATTTATCATTAAAAAGTCTTGTAAACTGTAACTATTCAAAGACTAGTATATTTATGCAGCAACCAGCAATTACAAATAATGAAAAAGCACACCATATAATCAGTGATGTCTCACCTTCTGAAGGCCAGTAGTTTCGTCTTGAATCTCGTTCGGAAGGATGATCAACATACTGAGATTCTTCCCGACATACGGCAGCTCCAGAACCTGACTGTTCAACTCTGGGATTGAAGCCAGAGGAAACTTTGACTTATGTCGCATCATCTTCACTGGTTTAGTGTGAGTCTGCAAAGCATCAAAGTTCAATAGAATCATGCCAAAACTGTTTCACGACTGTTAAAAAATATACATGAACTCTCACCTTGCTCAGCTTAAACTGTCCATCTCTGGTGGCTTCCTTTGGGAATTTCTTCTCCCAGTTCCCCTTGAAGTAGATGGCGTTCACCAAAACCAGTCTCGTCATCTCACCGATGGATCCCTGTGGGAGCAAGTCCTTGATCTTCTCTGAAATTAAAATGGACATTTTCCAATTTAAGCATTGATTTGAAGTGATTCACACATATAAATCAAATTAATTCTAAATCAAAACACTATTAAAGCATCTGTCAATTAAAGCGCATGATGCAGTTCTAATGAAAATGCAAACTTAATGGCCAAATGAACAAAACCCCTAAAAACTTAAACTTCCTATTTATAATATTTTCAGAAACAGCACATGAAGCTAAACTTGAACCTAAAGTGCTGAAATATGGCAACATTTTTTTTTTCAAAAGTGCAAAGTGTGTATAAAATCAAATTAAGTTCATGCTGGTTTCCACCTTGAGTGTTTTTCTCCACCCATTTGTTGATGTCGACACGCACAGCCTCTGATTTCTTCTTGAAGTCCACCTCCTCCAGTCCGGCTTCATAGTATTTTTTTGCGTCATTGAGGAATTTCTGTAACAGAGCAAATCGATTGAATTAGAGATGATTTCCTGAACTATGTTCTTTAATACCACGAGCAAACATTTAATTATTTTCTCTGAGTCTTACCTCAACAAACTGGTAGGATTGTTCTCCGTAGAGACGGTTGGCGAGACTCAACACATACGGCGCTCCTGGTTTCTTCAGTTCACTCATGAGCTTGTTGAAGCCGGAATGAATTTGGTCCTCAGTTTTTTGTCCAGATGTTTGCTGAGCAGGAGATTTCTGTTTACATAAACAATATCAAATTAATTCCCCAAGACTACATGCACTATTAGAGCAAATACATTTAATGTGTTTCATGTGAATACTCATTCTGAACCTGTTCCAAGTTTTGGGTCTGTTGCATCATTGGTGGTTCATGTTGACCCTTGACACCGCAGGGCATCTGGGGCTTCTGGGCTTGTTGATGAGTAACTTGAATCGCAGCATCGGGTTTGGCAGGATTGTTAAAGCCCAAAACCTACACAGCATTATTGTATATAAATGCAGTTTTAATTCTGAGCACCTAGCCATAAAAAATGCATAAGTGTGAGATCACCTTAAACATCTGCTCCGCTGTGTTTCCTTTCGCTCCGAGCGACACCATGGCCAGAGCTGAAGAGATGCTGATCGGAGAGTAGAAGACATTTCCTGAAGCGTTTCCTCCGCTGATCTTCTTGAACAGGTTTAGAGAGAACTGTGTGTTTGCTGCAGATAAACGCTCCATTTTCACAAGCTGTGCAAGAAATAACAATAGTTTAAATAACAGCAGATTTGAAGGTGGACAGATCTAAACTGCATACAGAGAAGCTCCTCTAACAAACAGAGTTCAGTAAAAGTATTACCTGGAATATTCAGCAGAAATGAAGAAGTTTCCCTGCGTGACTGAGGCGAATGAATCAGTCGGTGTGGGACTGAGTCTAACAAATGAAGCCTCGCCCTAATCTATTAATCCATGTCCAGCCTTCTTGTAAAATAAGAATGAATGTTTCTATTATTATATATTGATATATTTCTTCACTAGAAACACCATCAAATGTAAACTGAATGATTCAGTCTTCATTTCACGCCTTCATCATAAAAGAACAGGAATACAGGAATGATAAATCAAAATGGTATTATTCACAGTTTGTCATTTTTAATCCTGATATCTGTGTAATTCAATAAACTCAGCAAGCCACACCTGCCTCTTTGACACCAATTATGAGAGATGGCCAGGTCTCTCACCCTTTACCAACAAATGATCAATAAAAAAAGACACATCGCTAGAGATCAGATTTCAGCATTAAAACAGAACACAGATACAAGATGGTTCAACCTAGAACACTTAGATAAATTTAACTTCACAAAAACCACTCTGGTTGCATCAAAGAATTCAATGAACACTCAAAATTATTTTTATTCTAAAAAGTTAAATGTGTCCAGAATCTGTGCCGCTGCTGGCCAAATGGGTGTCCTATGCAGGATTGTATCGTTGTGCCCCCTACTTCAAATATCAAAAATAAAATAAATAAAATAAATAAAATAAATAAAATAAATAAAATAAATAAAAACTACTATAGGGGTCAAAATAGAACTTTAATAATAATAATAAAGTAAATAAATAAATTTTATTATTTATAAATTACAATTGTAGCTCTCGACATTTACCTATGGCTATGACTTTATTAAGCAGTCAGAAAGCATGCAAAATAAAATAAAAAAAAGTAGTTTTACTATGATAAAACCATGTTTTATTTTTGGCTTGTGAAGTCCATGGGCCCTATTTTAACGATCTGAAACGCAAGTGTCAAAGCGCGAAGCGCAAGTAAGTTTGTGGGCGGGTCTCGGCGCTGTTGCTATTTTCCCGGCGGGATAAATGGCTCTTGCGCCCGGCGCAAATCTAAAGTGGGTTGGTCTGAAGCAGCTTCATTATTCATGTGTGGTTTGGGCGTAACGTGAAATAAACCAATCAGAGCGTCATCCAACATTCCCTTTAAAAGCAGGTGCGCAAGTTCCATTATGGATTGCTATTATTATGGCGTATATTTACCAGGCGCACGCCAGGAGCGGTTCACAGCAGAGGAGACTGATGTTCTTGTAAGAGCAGTGAAAGACAGAGAAGTTGTGTTGTATGGGGATGGGAGAATAATTAGCCTGAATAATTTGTAAGCTAGATTTATGCCTATTTTGTTCACATCTTCGTGGCACACCACAATGATTTCCGTCATATCATGTGTTAATATTTTTTTAGTGTAACAATTTATAATTTGCAAAAATAACTGTTGCATCTGTGTAGATTACATGAGCAAAGTGTATGCGCGTTGTGCACGCTATACATTATGGTCAAGCAGGGGCGTGTCTAGGGGGAGGCTGGGGGAGGCAATGCCTCCCCTAGGATAAGCCCTGCCTCCCCTGAGAAATGATCTGTCCCTCTGATGATAAATTAAAACTTTAAAGTGGATTGTTTTGTGCATATTTTTCCATAGCTTGCAGATGGGTCTGATCCAACAAAAATCCAGTTTGGCGCTGTTTGACAGTGCGCGCGTTTGGGGGGTACGCGCTGTTTACCTGGCAGAGCTTTAAAGCAGTGGCGTGTCCAGAAGCCAAAGGGTGGCAAGAAAATTAGATTTGCCAACCCAAAACAGCGTTTGGGATCGAAGTGCATTGACAGCTGAACAGCCTGATTTTGTCCTCGATTTCTGCCGAGGGTAGGATGTTAATAGTTTTGGTTGTGGGCGATAAAAATGTCTCTACAATCTGCTTTCGAAGAAATATCGTTGCATTGTGTGCTGCGCACATTCTATCAGCTGCAGTTCTGGCCCAGTGGGATTAATATACTCGGACATACATTAACATCACAGTTAACTCATTCACATTTTTTTCATCTGTTTAAATCCTTACTGGTTATTTAAACGTTTAATTCGTGTCCTTTTCTGACGTGCGGTTTTTCTGAGCACAAAGTGCGGCCCGAATACGAAAAAGCCCTTCGAACTGTGCCTGATTACTAATTTATGTTTTGTGCTAATACTGTCAAAACACACAAGGTTTGTGTATAGACTCATATGTTTAAAACGAAAGTAAACAACTGAAAGAAACAGATGCATTTTCTTTTAGAGGCGCGCAGGTCTTAAAGGGACAGTAGGCTACATGCTGCCGTGTGAATTAAAGGGATAGATCACCCTAAAATTTTATTTCTATCATTTCTGTTCTATTTCTATTTCTGTTTATACACTCACATGTTGTCCAAAACCTATATTAACTTCTTTCTTGTGCTGAAAGCAAAAGAAGATATTTTGAAAAATTAGGATAACCAAACAGTTGCTGGTCCACATTGACTTTTATAGTAGGGGGAAATTACTGTGGAAATCACTGTGAACCAGCAACTGTTTGGTTTTCCACCTTCTTCAAAATATAGTTTATGTTTAGTAGAAGAAGGAAACTCATTCAGATTTTTTTTCTTCACTATTTAAATTTTTGGGTGAATTATATGTTAATGAAACAACTAACACACAGAGAAAAATCTATACTCTATACTCTTGACTGAAAAACTTTAATTCAGTTGCTTTAATAGGAATCAGTGTATATAGTTTTTATTTTTATATTTGTTCATTACATTTTTTTAATGCTCCTGCTAAGTACACCCCTTGTACCTGAAAATGAAGCACTTTATTTGTATAATATCTGTATTTGTAATGTGTATCTTTGTTCTCATTTTTTAATAACAAAGATAAAATAATGACAAAGATTTTCATCCATGCACTTTGGCCTAAATATCTGCCACACTCTTTCATATTTTGTTACCTTAAAAGGCTTTATAATAGGGAAATTAGTTTGGCTGTGATGCTCAAACAGCTTGCAAAATAGAAAAACCAACATGACAAAGAATCAGGATAAAATCATGGTATTTTCTGAAAAAAAATAAAAATAAATTGTTTGATTTTTATCATATCACCCAGCCCTGTGGGAGACCAAAACCATAGACTCCAACCCCCCATAAAATAATAATAATATTTGCCTATGGCAAGCACCACTAATAATAAAAAAAAAAAAATGAAACTATATTTAAAAAAAGTTATGTTGCCTCTGCTAATCATATCATAATTGAAATTCTTATAGTTTTACAAAAATAGCTTTTATTTCAACTCTCTAAATCTCCTGACACCCTGTAGCCTAATATATTTCTAGGCCTACATGTTTACATTTATTCATTTGCAGACACTTTTATCCAAAGCCACTTACAACCACAGAATAACATTCAAATAATGTTCTCATACTGTTCAAATGAGCATATCAAAAAAATTTTTTACCTGGGGCCGCATTCACAAAGAAACTTATAAGAGGCTACAAGTAGCTCCTAACTGGCGAATTTAAGAGAAACTCCTACAAATAATGACTGCTAATGTGTTTTACTAAGAGTAATTCACGAAGCATTTCAGCCCTAAAAGTAGCATCTACTTCTGGACTAGCTTAAAAGAAGAAACAAATTAATTAACCTCCTGTCTATACAAACGTGAAGATTCATTTAAAGAACTCTCTTGTCCTTCTCGGTAACCTACTTGTGTAACACGTCTTCTCACAAGCAAACACCTGTCACTCATTATCAGGCAAACACCGTGATCTGTTATATATATTAATCTGTCATATCTGTTGACCTGGTTTAACTTTTATGTGATAGCCCTATAGTCTAATAGGGGCCCTGTGCCTATCTCTGGGTTCCTGGCTTAGAAAAAGGTATGCATTATAAAAGATTGTGTGTAATATAGCTTAATTTTGTGCCGATATTTTCAATTGTCTATGTTGCCCCCCCAAACAAGCCAAATGCCCCCCCAAACATGACATCCTGGTAACCCCTCTGTGGTCAAGCATGCGCCCTTAAAATAGCATAATGAACAACGCGCAACGCGCCACTGACTTTAGACTAGGTTTTTTCTGGTCAGTGGCGCAATTGTTTAATGGAACAGCAAAATAGCACCAGGGATTGTTTGCGCCGGAACACGCCTCCTTTTTTGCGCTGAACCGCCCAGGGAGCGCAAGTTCATTCACTAGTTTAGCGACGTGCCTCTGTGGAGGGAAAAGCGCGCTTTGCGCGGGTGCAAAATAGGAATGACACATGCGTCGGTGTACAAAGTCAATTGCGCTGGGTGCAAGATAGGGCCCCGTATGTTTTTTGTTGAAGAAATTATTGAGGCTGTGTCATCTATATCATAAAAAGCTGATCCTCCTGTAAGTGTAACAGCAGCATTTACCCTTTGGCTCCCTATATATATATATATGTAAAAATTGATAGCCTGAATGTACTGTAAGTCGCTTTAGATAAAAGCGTCTGCTAAATGCATAAATTAAATTATATATATATATATATAATAGGCTATTAATACTTCTTTGCACATTTTTATTTGAAGTAACAAAGCCATGGTTAATTTGCATAATTTGCTGTTATTATGTCTACAAGAACAATTATCTGTGTTGTTATTCTTGTTAAAACCATGGAAAGTTTTGTAAAGGGACATGGAAAGTCAGAGAGAACAGATGCATTGGTGGTGGTGAAATTATTTCTGACATTAAAACACTATATGTAAAGCATTTTGAATTACCGTTGTGTACGAAATGTGCTATATATGTGCTTTGCTCGATTAATGAGGATAGGTCACCCATTCAATTGATAAATTAACTGAACTACTAACGTTATAGTAGCTATTAATTAAAAATAAACTGACATTAGGAATCAATCAAGCCTGCTGGCCTTTTTCTCCGCTCATACCACGTCCTCGAAAATCCTCGTTTATAAACTTCCCGCCCTTTGTAGATACTTGTTTGATGTTACAATTTGGTCTTGGTTGTCCTAATTCTTTAATTGCCAATTTATCCTTATTGCTACAACGAATGAATGGTATCTTCCGCGCGGTCGATTTTTACGTCACGCCTACCTAGCGGTCCATAGCAGACTCGCGGACAAGGAAAGTTTAACAGAGGCTTAAGATGCAGTGTAGACGCGCACGGGAGCATGACTTGACGTGCAATATTGCAGAAAATGTGCTAGTGATACAGTATGTGTTTGTTAACCCTTACGAAAAATAACCATGGTTTTATTATAGTTAAACTAGTAACCCATGGTTTTTTGGCGTATTGACTGCCATTTGTAAAACCACAGATTTACTACAAATACCATGGTTAAACTATGGTTAATATAGCAAAACCATGGTTAATTTGTGGTTACCATGGTTTAACTACAGTAACTATGGTTTTTTGGTTTTATTTGTAGTAAAACCATGGTTAATTTTCGTAAGGGAAGTTACGTTACATTACGTTATTTCACATAAAAACATTAGGCTATAGCTTATATTTCTTTGGTGCATTTTTAAATTAATGTAAAAAGAAAATTTATTGTAAAACTGAAGAATTTTTTTTTTTTTTAAATTGTGTTCAGCATGGTTGGCGCATTTGAATTTGTGACGGGCCGCATGCAGACCACGGGTTGAGAACCACTAAGTTAAAGTAACAATTGGGATATGATTTACATTATTATAAATATTAAAAATATAAAAGGTGTGCATTATAGAGGACACCTAGATTAACAGTTTACAGTTGTTTTATGAACGGAAGTAATTCTCCTCAAATGCTATTGACGTTAGAACCAACCTGTGTAACTTTAGAGATGGTCCCTAAACTTTATGCCATTATTTTTTTAAATTTCAGCTGTTTTCTTCTGTCTGCGCCAGATTGCTGAGGTCTTTTCCACGGACATAGATGTCCATCCATCAATTAGGAGCATTCACCCGCAAACATGAGGTCTGAACGTTTGCGAGGGCGGTTTGGGCAAAGGCGCCCATTTTAATTTTTTTAAATGAAACCGGGATGGTGCCCTACACAAACTGCATATAGGGAGCACCAGTACTGTCCAGAATATTTATCATAGTTTTAGTGACAACGACATAGATTATAAACCAAGTATGAAAAATGTTTTCACAGCATTATTTTTTTACAAAATTGTAATGTGTACCAAAAGAGGCATAAAACGCCCCCAGTTTGACAAAGTACAGTAATAAATTTACAGCAAAATCAGAGTACATGCAGTTTTAGTTTAAGATTAAAAAGTAAACATTACAAAACTATAATAGCCTGTTTGAAAGATATTGTTAGATGGCGCTAACTGGTTAGCTACCTCATGCTTAAAGATAATTTTTAAATAAAGTCCAAATATATCCCTAGTTAGTTGATGGACAAAGGATTTGGTGTTCAGAACAGGGTATCTACGGTAATTTTGGTGAGAACATTCTTTCTGGCATACATCTAAATGTTGATGACAAATTATATCCTTCAGCTTCCATGATCCAGGTTAAAAAGATTAAACTATAAATAGATTTTTTTGGAGATGCACTGGTCAGCTGGCCATCATTCAAAACCAAACAGTATTTTCTTTTTTGCTTCAGACACAGGAATGGTGAATGGCCATCCCTTATTTTATTTTTACATTTAGTCGGTTTTATGTTAGAGAGAAGAAAATTACACAAACCTCAGTTATTTGCTAGAGCCTTTATTTGTCAGAGAAACAAACTTTGTATTATCACACAGTCATTACTATCTTCAAGGAGAACAGAAGCGTCCATAAAACAGAATGTTTTTGGAGGGAGTGTGTTGGATTAAGAAAAGAAAGGGATGGTCTGCAATAAAGGCTTCTGGAATTGTGGCCGATTCAAATATGATAGCAGTGGCTGCGGCCGCTTCGGTTCCTTCCTCGTTTACTTCAACGAAGGATTTATGAATCACCTTCGACACCACCAGGTCATTGTTGGGCGACATGCCTGAAAGATTCACCTTCTGCCTATTAAAAACATCCTCCATCCCCATGCTGCGCAGATACTGCACCATGCCATAGGTTTCCTCCATCTTGAATCTGGGCAGAGATACTTCAACTTCCTGTCGAAGCATCATGCTGGGTTTGGTCCACTCCATGAGCTTCTCGTAGGTCAGTGCCTTTTCAAGCTGGATAAGAAAGTCATGTTAATGCGCTTCTATTTGTACAGCATCACTGATTTGACAGTGTTTGGATGAACCATTTCATTCTAGATCTATATATCTCTCTCTATCGCTCAAATCACCTTCAATAGCTTTTCAATTTTGACAACTCTAGGAACATTTTAGCATGGCGATGGAGGTCAATATATTTGGTCTTGGCAGAACAGATCTGCCACACGGCTGCTGTTGGTTATTGCTGTAGTTGTAGATTACTGCTGCAAGCAAGTACTGGAGCTTGCTACAGCCAATGCATATGGTGCAGTTAGTATTTTAAAGACATACTGATCCTGCAAAACAAAATAAGCCTGTAGCAAATCTACACAGGTGGAGCTGGGGAAGGTGGAGGGTTTCAGAGAACTCAAAGCATGCTGCAGGAACCTCAAGTGAATGCTATACAGCCATTTAAATACAAGGCAGTTAAGCTCATTGGCTGCATATGCAGCATGAACCAATCAGCTTGTGCAAAGTCATTTAACTCTCTGAATATCATCAGTTACGTTATAACACAGCCAGAGCCATCTAGATTTTCATGATGGAACTAGTTATTTATGCAGAATCCAGCATTTACAAAATGGAAACCCTCCATATCTGTGCCATCTCACCTTCTGAAGGCCAGTGGTTTCGTCTTGAATCTTGTTCGGAAGGATAATCAACATACGGAGATCCTTCCCGACATACGGCAGCTCCAGAACCTTACTGTCCATCTCTGGGATTAAAGCCAGAGGAAACTCTGCCTTCTGATTCATCATCTTCACTGGTTTAGTTTGAGCCTGAAAAGCACAGATCACAACTCTTCACATTTCATCACTGCTAAGTTTAATATAAAAAAAGCTCATGAATTCTCACCTTGTTCAGCTTAAACTGTCCATCTCTGGTGTCTGCCTTTGGAAATTTTTTCTCCCAGTTCCCCTTGAAGTAGATGGCGTTCACCAAGACCAGTTTCGTCGATCCATCAATGTCTCCCTTTTGGAGTAAATCCTTGATCTTCGCTGAAATCCAAAGGGACATTTTATACTTGAAAAATTTAATCAGAAGCAAGGGACATGAAGCGAAACATGAACTTAAAGTGCCGAAATGCATAATGTGAGAGTGTAGATTAGGTGTTCAAATTATATTATCCTGGTTTTTCACCCTGTGTTTTTTCCTCCACCCATTTGTTGATGTTGACCCTTGCAGCCTCTGAATTCATCTTGAAATCCACCTTCTCCAGTTTGGCTTCATAGTATTTTTTTGTATCATAAAGGAATTTCTGTAAATCAAGCAAATCAATTGAGGCAAAAAATGAAATTAGTGTTAGCAAATATTAGCTTGGGGTCTTACCTCAACAAACTGGTAGGATTGTTCTGCGTAGAGACGGTTGGCCAGACTCAACACATAAGGGGCTCCTGGTTTGTTCAGTTCACTCATGAGCTTGTTGAAGCCGGAATGAATTTGGTCTATTGAAACATCAGTTACTGGAGTCTCACAGTGTGTGGGAGGATTGGTAAAGCCCAAGACCTGTTCAGCATTATTGTGGTAAAATTGATAAAGGTGACCCAACTATTTTGAGAACTTCGTCTATTGAACCTTTTATATTCGTGTGAAAGAATGCCTTTTTTCCACTAGAAGGAACCGTTTGTGCAATGGAATGTTTCAATGTTTATTTCATGGAACCACAGATGCCATCACAGAACAGAACATTAATGTGAGATCACCTTAAATATCTGTGCCGCTGTGTTTCCTTTTGCTCCGAGCGACAACATGGCGAGAGCAAAGGAGAGGCTGATCGGAGAGTAGAATACATTTTTTGAGGGGTTTCCTTCACTGATGTTCTTGAACAGGTTTAGAGAGAACTGTGTGTTTGCTTCAGATAAACACTCCATATTCACAAGCGGAGCAAGAAACAGCAGTAGTAGTTTAAATAACAGCAGATTTGAAGATGGACACATCTTGTTCATTCTATACACCTTTAACAAACAGAGATAAATAAAAGCATACTCAGAGAAAATTATGAACTTCCCTGGCTTGTCCGAATCAAATGAATTATAAGTTATAAGTGTTAGTCTAATAAATGATTCCTCACCCCAAAACAGCTAGTTTTTAATCCAAGTCCTGGCCTTCCTGTAAAAACATAAATAATGGATTTATTTATACCAGGGATCTCAAACCTTGCTCCTGCAGACTTCAGTTCTAACACACCTGCCTGTTATTATCAAATAGCCCTAAACACCTTGATGATCTGGTTCAGGTGTGTTTGATTAAGCTTGAAATCTACAGAACAGCAGCTCTCCATGCAAGTGAATTGAGAGCAAAACTTATGATGCTACCACAGTGGCCATTAAAGTAATTATTTCCCAGAGACCTTATTTATTTATTTGTTTTTCATTCACCTACCACAATAGACTTGCAACACAAGTTTCTGTATATAAGTATGAGTTTGTTCACCAGAAGGGGACTCTAATGCCATTAATGACAATATATTCAATATATGGATTAAAGCATTTTTTATTTCCTTAATATCCGAAAAGTTTTACCCACATTTAAACACCAAATTCAGCCAATGCATTATTGTAATAAATAATCTTGTTTTCCATTTAGTTGTAAAGAGCAAAATTTAGCCGATTAAATATTTTAGAGTGGAGCAAATTTCATCACTGTAAAAAATAGTTTGTTGAGTCAACTAAAAATATTTTGCTACCACGCTATTACCTTGACAATCAAAATAATTAGTCCAGTTAACAAATTTAAGTTGACTTGACTATTATTTTCTAGTCCAGTCAACTTAAATCATGTTATGTCAACATGGATTTTTTTTTTTTTTACTTGGATCAAGAAATGTAAGCAAATGTTCCCCTCACTACCTTAAATTTTAATTTTAAAAATAAGATAAGATTAAATAATAGAGACAACAATTTCATTCACATTCAAATGTTGAACACATCAACTGACAATTGAAAAAAAGACAATTGAAAAACACATACACACGTCTAAATATCTGAACCGACACTTGAAAGTGTGATGTATAATTAAACTTGGCATGGGATTGAGAAACATAAATTGTTGCATTTCAATTCCTCAAAATAAAACCACCAGGATTATTTTATATTTCGTACCTCAATATGAAAAATCAGAAGGTTAAACACTGCATATTAACCCTGCACAACTTCACATGCACTCTCCCCAGTGCAAGTTATTGGTCAAAATGAGAAACCAAGATGAGAAAACCTCTGCGATGTAAACAAATGACATTTGTTATTCATATCCTTCACACTGCACTTTGATGTCAGGTATATTATGCATTTTTTATTGACAATGATATTTTTACATTAATTTCCAGAGAGATATTATTGAGTTTACAGGCTAAAGTGGTCTTGCTGTTGTAAACACTGTTGCTATTGTAGAAAAAAAAAAATATTTGCGTCACATTTAAAATATAATTATATTTTAATTCATTTCTGAATTGTTTTAGTTTTTATAATGATAATTCAGAGAATGAGAAAATCTGAATAAGCCTTACCAGTGTTGTGATAATTATTTTTTAGGCACTTTACATTTTTCAGCAATATATTTACACACATTTACACACAGCAATATAAACAACATATCTGCATGTTCTCACATCACATCGTTCTTGTAAAATAATAATAGGCTAAGTAAATAAACATCAAAATCACTTAGCTGAGAATGAAACACCACTTACCAGCTGACACGGTGTTGAAAATATCCTCTTGCAATAAAAAAATTTGCATGCGGCGTGAGGAATCGTCCTGGTCGGATGAGGTCATCGTCGTCAGGTGAAAGGTCATCATGTTGGTCATTTTATTTACGGTTAAATTATTATTCATAAATTGTACTGATGTTATGATTGGGCGTGGTCAGGCATTCACAAAAGGGAATGTAATTAACAAAAAAATTCAAGGAAATTTTGCTTTGACAAAAGGGCACTTAAGGCACTTATACACACATGCGCAGTATCATCAGCTCCTCGGGTTCTCGAATCCGACAAAAACGGTTCTCGGTTCTGTGTACGAATAAATGTCGAAATAATTATTATTTATTATTGTTCTGCGTAGTTTGAAGAGAAACATTTTTTAATCTTTATCCCGGATATATATATTTTTTAATCAGGAAGAGGGTGGGGGGGTCAAAGCGTTTTTTTGCAGGGTCTTGAGACCCCCCAAGACCCCCCCTGGCACCGCCGGTGATTACTGTATGAGAAAATGAGACGTGAAACAACATTTGTTTTCATGAGAACATGCATATTCCAAGCTGCTGATCATGCTTTAGAGTATCAATACATATCCCCTTTTAAGCCAACACACGAACACGCAATTATCTCAGATAACTCAATCAATCAATCAATCAATCACCTTTATTTATATAGTGCTTTAAACAAAATACATTGCGCCAAAGCACTGAACAACATTCATTTGGAAAACAGTGTGTCAATAATGCAAAATGATAGTTAAAGGCAGTTCATCATTGAATTCATTGATGTCATCTCTGTTCAGTTGAAATAGTGTCTGTTTTAATTTGCAATCAAGTCAACGATATCGCTGTAGATGAAGTGACCCCAACTAAGCAAGCCAGAGGCGACAGCGGCAAGGAACCGAAACTCCATCGGTGACAGAATGGAGAAAAAAACCTTTGGAGAAACCAGGCTCAGTTGGGGGGCCAGTTCTCCTCTGACCAGACGAAACCAGTAGTTCAATTCCAGGCTGCAGCAAAGTCAGATTGTGCAGAAGAATCATCTGTTTCCTGTGGTCTTGTCCTGGTGCTCCTCTGAGACAAGGTCTTTACAGGGGATCTGTATCTGGGGCTCTAGTTGTCCTGGTCTCCGCTGTCTTTCAGGGCAGTAGAGGTCCTTTCTAGGTGCTGATCCACCATCTGGTCTGGATACGTACTGGATCCGGGTGACTGCAGTGACCCTCTGATCTGGACACAGACTGGATCTGGTGGCCACGGTGACCTCGGAACAAGAGAGAAACAGACAAATATTAGCGTAGATGCCATTCTTCTAATGATGTAGAAAGTACGGTGTTATGTGAAGTGTTCCGGTTCCAGTTTACCTAATTAATGCAGCCTAAAAATCCTTTAACGGATTTGGATATTAAAAGCATATTAGTATGTTATGTGTATGCCAGGTTAAAGAGATGGGTCTTTAATCTAGATTTAAACTGCAAGAGTGTGTCTGCCTCCCGAACAATGTTAGGTAGGTTATTCCAGAGTTTAGGCGCCTAATAGGAAAAGGATCTGCCGCCCGCAGTTGATTTTGATATTCTAGGTATTATCAAATTGCCTGAGTTTTGAGAACGTAGCTGACGTAGAGGAGTATAATGTAAAAGGAGCTCATTCAAATACTGAGGTGCTAAACCATTCAGGGCTTTATAAGTAATAAGCAATATTTTAAAATCTATACGATGTTTGATAGGGAGCCAGTGCAGTGTGGACAGGACCGGGCTAATATGGTCATACTTCCTGGTTCTAGTAAGAACTCTTGCTGCTGCATTTTGGACTAGCTGTAGTTTGTTTACCAAGCGTGCAGAACAACCACCCAATAAAGCATTACAGTAGTCTAACCTTGAAGTCATAAATGCATGGATTAACATTTCTGCATTTGACATTGAGAGCATAGGCCGTAATTTAGATATATTTTTGAGATGGAAAAATGCAGTTTTACAAATGCTAGAAATGTGGCTTTCTAAGGAAAGATTGCGATCAAGTAGCACACCTAGGTTCCTAACTGATGACGAAGAATTGACAGAGCAACCATCAAGTCTTAGACAGTGTTCTAGGTTATTACAAGTAGAGTTTTTAGGCCCTATGATTAACACCTCTGTTTTTTCTGAATTTAGCAGTAAGAAATTACTCGTCATCCAATTTTTTATATCGACTATGCATTCCATTAGTTTTTCAAATTGGTGTGTTTCACCGGGCTGCGAGGAAATATAGAGCTGCGTATCATCAGCATAACAGTGAAAGCTAACACCATGTTTCCTGATGATATCTCCCAAGGGTAACATATAAAGCGTGAAGAGTAGCGGCCCTAGAACTGAGCCTTGAGGTACTCCATACTGCACTTGTGATCGATATGATACATCTTCATTCACTGCTACGAACTGATGGCGGTCATATAAGTACGATTTAAACCATGCTAATGCACTTCCACTGATGCCAACAAAGTGTTCAAGTCTATGCAAAAGAATGTTGTGGTCAATTGTGTCAAACGCAGCACTAAGATCCAATAAAACTAATAGAGAGATACACCCACGATCAGATGATAAGAGCAGATCATTTGTAACTCTAAGGAGAGCAGTTTCAGTACTATGATACGGTCTAAATCCTGACTGGAAATCCTCACATATACCATTTTTCTCTAAGAAGGAATATAATTGTGAGGATACCACCTTTTCTAGTATCTTGGACAGAAAAGGGAGATTCGAGATTGGTCTATAATTAACAAGTTCTCTGGGGTCAAGTTGTGGCTTTTTTATGAGAGGCTTAATAACAGCCAGTTTGAAGGTTTTGGGGACATGTCCTAATAACAATGAGGAATTAATAATAGTCAGAAGAGGACCTATGACTTCTGGAAGCACCTCTTTTAAGAGCTTAGATGGTATAGGGTCTAACATACATGTTGTAAGTTTAGATGATTTAACAAGTTTATACAATTCTTCCTCTCCTATAGTAGAGAATGAGTGGAACTGTTCCTCAGGGGGTCTATAGTGCACTGTCTGATGTAATACGGTAGCTGACGGCTGAATGGTTGCAATTTTATCTCTAATAGTATCGATTTTAGAAGTAAAGTAGTTCATAAAGTCATTACTGCTGTGGTGTTGGGAAATGTCAACACTTGTTGAGGCTTTATTTTTCGTTAATTTAGCCACTGTATTGAATAAATACCTGGGGTTATGTTTGTTTTCTTCTAAAAGAGAAGAAAAGTAATCAGATCTAGCAGTTTTTAATGCTTTTCGGTAGGATATGCTACTTTCCCGCCAAGCAATACGAAATACCTCTAGTTTTGTTTTCCTCCAGCTGCGCTCCATTTTTCGGGCTGCTCTCTTTAGGGTGCGAGTATGCTCATTATACCACGGTGTCAAACTGTTTTCCTTAACCTTTCTTAAGCGTAAAGGAGCAACTGTATTTAAAGTGCTAGAAAAGAGAGAGTCCATAGTTTCTGTTACATCATCAAGTTGTTCTGAGGTTTTGGATATGCTAAGGAATTCGGATACATCAGGAAGATAACTTAAAAAGCTGTCTTTTGTGGTAGAAGTGATGGTTCTTCGATACTTGTAACAAGAAGTAGAATTTACAATTTTGGCTATATGAAGTTTACACAGAACTAAATAATGATCTGAGATATCATCACTTGGCTGAATAATTTCAACACTATCAACATCAATTCCATGTGACAGTATTAAATCTAGAGTATGATTTCGACAATGAGTAGGTCCTGAAACGTGTTGTCTAACACCAATAGAGTTCAGAATGTCTATAAATGCTGATCCCAATACATCTTTTTCATTATCGACATGGATATTAAAATCACCAACTATTAAGACTTTATCTGCAGCCAGAACTAACTCGGATGTAAAATCACCAAACTCTTTAATAAAGTCTGTATGGTGCCCTGGTGGCCTGTATACAGTAGCCAGTACAAACATAACAGGGGATTTATCATTAACATTGGTTTCTCTGGATAATGTTATATGAAGCACCATTACTTCAAACGAGTGATACTTGAAGCCTGCCCTCTGAGAAATCCTGAAAACGTTATTATAAATTGAAGCAACACCTCCCCCTTTGCCTTTTAGACGCGGCTCGTGTTTATAACAATAATCTTGGGGGGTGGACTCATTTAAAATAATGTAATCATCAGGTTTTAGCCAGGTTTCTGTCAAGCAGAGCACATCTATATTATGATCAGTTATCATATTATTTACAAAAAGTGTTTTCGTAGAAATGGATCTGATATTCAATAAGCCAATCTTTATCATTTGTTTATCCATA
Source organism: Carassius gibelio (assembly GCF_023724105.1). Taxonomy (NCBI): domain Eukaryota; kingdom Metazoa; phylum Chordata; class Actinopteri; order Cypriniformes; family Cyprinidae; genus Carassius; species Carassius gibelio. The sequence continues at coordinate 1,996,209 of NC_068386.1, read as the reverse complement.
TTGCATTTGTTTTTTATTTGTTGAACCTCAATTAAATTGTTAACCTTAACTTGGTTTGGACGTTTTTTGTATTTTCTAGTTCGTGGAACAGACACAGTCTCTATAGTGTGATATCTAGGTGAAAGAGTCTCTATGTGCTGAGAATTAACTGACCTCTGTGACGGGAGGCAGCTAGCAGACGGTCGGTTTAGCCAGTCTGTCTGCTTCCTGACCTGGGCCCCAGTTAGTCAAGTATAAACACTAAGACTATTTGCCATATTTCTAGACAGAAGAGTGGCGCCACCCCAGGAGGGATGAAGACCATCTCTTTTAAACAGGTCAGGTCTGCCCCAAAAGCTCGTCCAATTGTCTATATAACCTATGTTATTCTGTGGGCACCACTTAGACATCCAGCCATTGAGTGATGACAATCTGCTATGCATCTCATCACCACGGTAAGCAGGGAGGGGACTAGAGCATATTACAGTGTCTGACATCGTGCTTGCAAGTTCACACACCTCTTTAAAGTTATTTTTAGTGATCTCCGACTGGCGAAGTCGAACATCATTAGCGCCGGCATGAATAACAATCTTACTGTATTTACGTTTAGCATTAGCCAGCACTTTTAAATTTGCCAAGATGTCAGGCGCTCTGGCTCCCGGTAAACATTTGACTATGGTGGCTGGTGTCTCTATATTCACGTTCCGTACAATAGAATCGCCAATAACTAGAGCACTTTCATCAGGTTTCTCAGTGGGTGCATCACTGAGTGGGGAGAACCTGTTTAATGTTTTGATCGGAACAGAAGAGCGGTGTTTTGACCCACGACTACGCTGCCTCACCGTCACCCAGTTGCCCTGCTGCAGGGGCTCTGTTTCCGGAACCGAACAATGTACAGGAATCCCTGAGCTAGACGCATCCAAAGCCATATCTAGAGCCCTAACATTCTTACTGTCCTCAATTAAAGTTTGGATGCGTGTCTCTAATTCTGAAATCTTCTCTGTCAGCCTAACTGTTTCCCTGCATTTATCACATGTGAATCCCTCATCAGCGACAGAGATAGATAAACTGTACATGTGGCAAGAGGTGCAAATAACAATTGTAGGAGAAGCCATTACTCACCGTGCTTGATGAAATATTCTTACTGCGGTTGTTTGATGAACTTGTGGAAAACTGCAGCGTGAGAGAGGAGAGGAGAGGAGAGGAGAGGAGAAAAGAAAACGCTAATGACAAGCTAACGAGTGCTAACGCTTTGCAGGTGTGCTGCAGTCACGGAAGAGTGAACGATCAAAGTTAATCTGATAAGATTGATCGGTAATATCAGAAATATGGTGTGAATTAAGTTATATTTTACAATTAAAAAAACAAACAAACAATCCAGCGATACTAATCATACACAACAGGTGTGTCAAGAACCCAATTAGCCGGATCATGATTAACACGATGATATCATCTTGGATGTGTCATTTGATCTCGGATGTAATAAGCGATGTACGAAGAACGGCCCCCAGATGTGCGAAAACACTAGTCACTTTTAAATTTACACTCAAAAACCATCTGTTTAGCTGTGCATTTATTGAATGAGCACTGTGCAATGTCAGAACTGATTACACTATATTTTCACTGTTTTTTCCTCTCGATTTGGAATTCTTACTAGTAAAGAAACTTGAGCTTTATAATAATTGTTACTAGCAATAATTGAATAAGAGAGCTCGCTAATCATAATTTTCTACTAGTAAGAATTTAATTACACTCTAAAAACTGCTGGGTTGAAAACAACCCAATTTGGGTTATTTTGACAACCCAGCGCTGGGTCAAAAAGGGACGAACCCAGCGCTGGGTTGTTTTAACCCAACCAGTTGGGTTATCATATTTAACCCAGCCTGCTGGGTTGCCTTTTTTTATGGTTTAAAATGACTATATTGCAGGGTTTCAAAAACCAGAGCGGGTGTTTTTTATCACTGTATTTCAGAAGGAAAACTACTGTATTTAGAAAATGTTCGATATCATTTCGCATGCGCTTGATAAGGCAGCGTTTGTGAGCTCAGCACCGCTCTGCAGCCGTTACCGGAGAAACCTACCTCTCGTGCTCTTAGCGCCTCCTGCTGGCAGAAAATAAACTCGCAGAGTGCAGCCATGTGGGGAAACAATGCATTTCTACGTTAAAATTAACCCAAATTGAGCTATGCATTAAACCTACAAATGTTGTTCATTTTAAATATCACTTTTACACACAAATAATAATTACCAAAAGGAAAATATTTATTAAAAACAAGAAAAAAGTCAAAAAGTAACATGTTAGAAGAAATGCAGAAAAGGATGGCATTAACAGCTACAGAGTTCATAAACAAAGCATTGAACATTTGATGAATATAACTTAAGATCAAATTGGACTTTGTTCAATTGTATATATTGTATAAAAATATACGAAAACACATACAATAAATTTACAATTAGTTAGGTTTTTTTCCAACTATTCTGGCATGACAGTACACAAATAAATCACAACATTAACTTTGATATTATAACATTTAACAGACGCATGTGTGTGTGTGTGAAAGAATGTGAGCAGGTGTATGAATGACAGAGTGTAACCTTTTCTACTAAACAACACAGAAAAAGCATTTAACTTTTTTTTTTTTTAACAAATTATACACTTACAGTTTGTTTCATAGTCCATGAATACAGATCATGCATCACGGTCAATTTTCATTCTCTTTAGCATAACTGATGTAGTCATGAAGAAGCCCCATCAGCACAGCATCTGACATCTTTTACATCATCCAGGGCAGCGTCCTCCTTTAAAACCACTGCTGCATCAGTTTAGGGGAAAGAAGATTCTCCTCTCTGACCAGGATTCATCCCAGTCACCGCCTGTTCTTCATCAGTGGCCTAAGAGAAACACATTTGAAAAAATTAAACATTTAATTGAACTATCCATTTTCAGGTAGAGGTGTATTCACATCCGTAAGGATAGGTAAATAATCGGTTTTAAAGTTTCAACACTTTGTGTGGTTGTTTAATGTCTCAGTCCACCACAGCTCTCATGAAGGCTATAATGGCAGCACTAGTGTGAGGACAGGTGATATTGTTTGAATAAATATTGCTTTCAGAAAGCTTCTTTACTGAAACATTAAAACAGACATGACATTCACATACCTCACAAATGTTCATGTACGTGGAGGGCTGTTCTTCAAACCGTTAGTTCACCAAATAATTAAAATGTTCATAATTTACTCTCCCCATGTTTTTCCAGACTCATACAAACTCTGCTCATGTTTTGGAAAGCATATGAATATATTTAATATTCTCTTTTTGTGTCCTCCATTGCTGGTCTGGGAGACCAGTATTTTATTTTGAACATACATGTTTGCTATCATATAATTTAAGATGTATTCATATATAAATATCAGAATTTACTTCTACAATAACTCTATATTTATGAAGCTTGAAAATACTGATTATCTAAACTATAAATGGATTAACAAATATTATGAGAAAACTAAAAATATATTAATTTATGTTGTAAAGACAGACAAAAGTCTTCTAGGTTTGGAATGACTTGAGGGCAAGTAAATGATTTTTTTGTGTGAACTTTACCTCTAAGAGCGAAGACCAAGAATGATGACTCTCCAAATCAGACAACTCCAAAGTTGGTTTGAGTTCTGCAATAAAAAACACACACATCAATGGTTTTAATGAAATGAGCACGTAATCACACTGTTGTTGCATCACAATGTGAAGTAAACTGGCAGGAGACAACAGAAACATTTATTTTCTAAAAATAACTTACATAAAATCTCAAAGGAATGATGCTCTCCATTTCTCTTCCTTTTAACATCTACAAAAACAAAAAACAAACATTATTTTACTCTTAGTAAAACACAACAACAACTGATAACATGAAATTATGAAGTTTACTTGCCTTAAACTATCTTTCCCTCTCTTCAGAAGAAGCTGAGAAAACCACCTCCTCACACAAGCAGACTTCTGTGTCCTTAACTCCAGTTAGTTTGAGATCTGCAAAGAGGGACATCAATGGTTTCAATAAAATATTAACATATACATACATACATATATAAAATCACATTGTTTTTGCATCAAAATGTGAAGTTAACAGGCAGGACACAACAGAAACATTAATTTTCTAAAAAAAAAAGTAATAATAACTTAACTTACATCAGTCTCAAAAGAATGAAGTTATCTTGTCTCTGGATTGCAACATCTAAAAAAACAACAACATTATTTTAGTCTTAGTAAAAATAAAGATAACGATGTTATTCTGAAGTTTACTCTCCTTAAACCGTCTGTCCCTCTCTTCAGAAGAACACCTCCTCCTCATCCTCACACAGGTCTGTGACTCCTCACACAAACAGCTTCTGTGTCTTTAACTCTCGGCGCGAGGACAATGAAGACAGGAGCTGGACAAGTCTGAAATATTACATGTAAAACATACTTTTAACCGTTACCACTTCAACAGCCTCAAAATAATTATGCTAGTCTTTACTACACAATGCCATTTCCTTTAGGAGACAGACATACATTCAGTTTAACCGCGAAAAAAAAGACAAATTCACATGAGCGTAACCGTGACCATAACCGTCTGTTAACGCCTCAAAAAGTACAGATAATGTAAAATCTTATGTAAATTTGACAAAATACATTCACAGACGTTATATTAAAAGTACATCCTCCGTTCAGTACCGTTACATGAGGCAGTTAAGACCTCCGTGTCTGAGGCGAAAACCGCGTCCGTTTTTATATATATATATAACGTTAAGCTCCTTTGTTTCCGCCTTTCATAAAACCTTCCGCCTTTCATACAACCGGGTAAACAATAAAAGATAACTTTACATTTTGAATATTTACTTACCATAGTCTTTCACTCGCTTCTCGCTTCTATCACGCTGAGAAAATGGCGGCTGCTCGCACTGGAGACGTACGATCTTGACGTGACGTGCGTGCTCTCCTTCACGTCCGCGTCCTCAACCCAGACCCGCTGGGTTAAAAATTTTTTTTTTTTAAACTTATTTTCAACCCAAACTTGGGTTAAAACATCCCAAAGTCCTATCCAACGGCCTCAACCCAGCAGTTGGGTTGAAAAAAACAACCCAGCGTTTTTTAGAGTGTATAGAGATCTCTAATTGAAATCTTACTAATAAACAATTGGGAACAATTCAAGTTAAATGGGCTTGCCATACATCCAATTAGGAGCATTCACCTGCAAACAAGAGGTGCAAACGTTTGAGCGCGCAGTTGGGGGAAAGGTGCCCCTTTTTTTTTTCAAGCAACAGGGATGGTGCCCTATGCAAACTGCATACTCTGCGTATAGGGAGCAGCGGTACTGTCCTGAATGGTTATCAGTTTTAATGACAACGACATGGATTATAATCCAAGTATGAAACATGGTTTACACTTTTTACAAAGATATAATTCGTACCAAAAGAGGGATAAAACTGCCCCCAGTCTTACAAAGCAATTTGCTTAATACATTTACTGCAAAATTAGAGTACAGGCAGGTTTAAAATTAAAAGGAATATTCAATAGAGATGAAAAAAAAAGCTACCCAATACTTGATTAAAGTAATCTTTAAATATGAAGTCCAAATATATACCTAGTTAGAATACATTTGACGGACAAAGGCTTTGGAGTTCAGAACGGAGTAAATACAGTAATTTTGGCAAGAACATGCTTTCTGGCATGGATCTAAATGTTTATATCTTACAGATTTCATGAACAAGGTAAAAAAAAAAAAAAAAAAAAAAAAAAAAAAAACCCAGTTTTGGGTCAGACCTATCAAATTAGTGAAAAAAACAAGTTATTTGCTAGAGCATTTATTTGGCAGGGAAACAAAGTTGGTTTTAATCATGCAGTCAATACTAATTTCAAGGAGAACAGAAGCGTCCATAAAACAGAATGCTGTTGGAGGGATTGTGTCTGATGAAGAAAAGGAAAGGATGGTCTGCAATAAAGGTTTTTAGGTCTCCTGGAAATGAGGATCCAAGACCAGTGACGACGCCGGTACCTGCGGTCCCTTTAGTTCCTTCCTCATTTACTTCAACGAAGGATTTATGAATCACCTTTGTCACCACCAGGTCCTTGTTGGGTGACATGCCTGAAAGATTCACCTTCTGCCTATTAAAAACATCCTCCATCCCCATGCTGCGCAGATACTGCACCATGTCATAGGTTTCCTCCATCTTGAATGTGGGCAGAGATACTTGAACTTCCTGTCGAAGTGTCTTGCTGGGTCCGGTCCACTCCATGAGCTTCTCGTAGGTCAGTGCCTTCTCAAGCTGCTTAAGAGAGTCTTGTTAATGCATGTCTTTTTGGATGTTTGTACAGCATCACTGATTTGGCACGTATTGTGCGTTAGGATAAACCATTTCATTCAAGAATATTTTAAGTTTCACAGACAGTCCAAGAATATTTTAAAATGTTTCATAGAAACATCCATTTCAATTATGACAACTCTCAAAACATTTCAGAATGGCGATTGATATGACAACATTAGTGTATTTGGTCTTGGTGGAACAGATCTGCTACACTGCTGCTGTAGTGGATTACCGCTGCAGGCAAGTACAGGAGCTTGCTACTGCCAATGCATATGGTGCAGGGAGTATTTAAGACATATATGCAGCAACCAGAAATCAAATAAATGGAATATATCCGTGCGGTCTCACCTTCTGAAGGCCAGTGGTTTCATCTTGAATCTTGTTCGGAAGGATGATCAACATACTGAGATCCTTCCCGACATACGGCAGCTCCAGAACCTTACTGTCCATCTCTGGGATGAAGCCAAGAGGAAACTCTGCCTTCTGATTCATCATCTTCACTGGTTTAGTTTGAGCCTGCAGAGCACGTCACAACTCCTCACATTTCATCACTGCTAAGTTTAATATAAAAAAAAGCTCATTAATTCTCACCTTGTTCAGCTTAAACTGTCCATCTCTGGTGTCTGCCTTTGGAAATTGCTTCTCCCAGTTCCCCTTGAAGTAGATGGCGTTCACCAAGACCAGTTTCGTCGATCCATCAATGTCAATCTTTGAGAGCAAGTCCTTGATCTTCTCTGAAATCCAAAGGGACATTTTATACTTGAAAAATTTAATCAGAAGCAAGGGACATGAAACCAAACATGAATTTATAGTGCCTAAATGCATAATGTGAGAGTGTAGATTAGGTGTTCAAATTATATTATCCTGGTTTTTCACCCTGTGTTTTTTCCTCCACCCATTTGTTGATGTTGACCCTTGCAGCCTCTGAATTCATCTTGAAATCCACCTTCTCCAGTTTGGCTTCATAGTACTTTTTTGTATCATTAAGGAATTTCTGTAAATCAAGCAAATCAATTGAGGTAAAAAATTAAATTGGTGTTAGCAAATATTAGCTTGGAGTCTTACCTCAACAAACTGGTAGGATTGTTCTGCGTAGAGACGGTTGGCGAGACTCAACACATAAGGGGCTCCTGGTTTGTTCAGTTCACTCATGAGCTTGTTGAAGCCGGAATGAATTTGGTCCATTGAAACATCAGTTACTGGAGTCTCACAGTGTGTGGGAGGATTGGTAAAACCCAAGACCTGTTCAGCATTATTGTGGTAAAATTGATAAAGGTGACCCAACTATTTTGAGAACTTCATCTATTGAACCTTTTATATTAGTGTTAAATAATGCCTTCTTTCCACTAGAAGGAACCGTTTGTGCAATGGAATGTTTCCATGTTTATTTCATGGAACCACAGATGCCATCACAGAACAGAACATTAATGTGAGATCACCTTGAATATCTGTGCCGCTGTGTTTCCTTTTGCTCCGAGCGACAACATGGCGAGAGCAAAGGAGATGCTGATCGGAGAGTAGAACACATTTTTTGAGGGGTTTCCTTCACTGATGTTCTTGAACAGGTTTAGAGAGAACTGTGTGTTTGCTTCAGATAAACACTCCATATTCACAAGCGGAGCAAGAAACAGCAGTAGTAGTTTAAATAACAGCAGATTTGAAGATGGACACATCTTGATCGCTCTATGCACCTTTAACAAACAGAGATCAGTAAAAGCATCACCTTGAACAATCAGAGGAAATTATGAACTTTCCAGGCGTGTCTCAGTCTAAAGAATTATCAGTTATAAGTGTTAGTCTAATAAATTATGCCTTACCCCAAAACAGCTAGTTTTAATTGTTTTTATAATGAATGAATTTTTTTTTTTTATCCCAGGGATCTCAAACCTTGCTCCCGCAGCGCTAACGTCCCGCACCTGTCTGTAATTATCAAGTAGCCCTAAACACCTTGATGATCTGGTTCAGGTGTGTTTGATTGGGCTTGGAGCTGAAATCTACAGGACGGCAGCTCTCCAGGAGCAGGGCTGGAGTTCCCTGATTTATCCAGTTACATGATTCATTCTTAATTTCACTCTTTGTTTTATAGTAACTTGAAATCAAATAAAGAGTGATTAGTTGCAAGAAACAAAACCTGAATCAAAGAAAGACGAATCATAATTGCATTAATCAAAATGTATAAACTGATAACGGATTGGCTGATTAGAGTTGGAACTGGAAGTAGGTGTCAATGTGAAACTTTTTAGAATCCCTGTTAAAAAACAAAATGAAATATAATAACTGTCCTTGCCACACTCCCCAAGAACAACTGCTTTTTTAAATGACACTTACAGATACACTTATTTACACTTCATTTAGTGATCATGATCTTAGTTTTTAGTATGTAAGATGTCAGATGTTCGGTTGTGTAAAACAGGTGATGTGTTGTGGATACGTGCCTCATGAAATGTGATATCATATGTGCTATGTAGTATAAATATAGCCTAACAATTATGCACTGTATATAATTATGCAAGTGAATTGAGAGAAAAACTTATGATGCTACTTCAGTGGCCATTAAAGTAATTATTTCCTTGAGACCTTATTTATTTTTTTGTTTTTCATTCACCTACCACAATAGACTTGCAACACAAGTTTCTGTTAACCGGAAGAAGGTTCTAATGCCATTAATGACAATACATTCAATGTATGGATTAAAGCATTTTTACCCACCGTTATCTTGACAATCAAAAGAATCAATCAACTTAAATCATGTTGTGTGTCAACTGGTTTTTTTTTTTTTTTTTGTATATACTTGGATCAAGAAACTGCAAATGTTACCCCCACTACCTTAAATGTAAAAATAAAAATAAGACACTTTTTAAAATTTAATTTATTAAATGATAGAGACAACAATTACATACATTTAAATTGAACAAGCAATTTGCCATCAACACATCAACTGACACGTGAAATAAAGGTAAAATACAAACACATACACACGTCTAAAGAGCTGAACCGACACTTGTAAGTGTGATGTATAATTAAACTTGGCATGGGATTGAGAAACATTTGCAACAATTGCATTTCAGTCCTTAAAATCAAACCACCGGGATTATTTTATATTTCATACCTCAATATGAAAAATCAGAAGGTTAAACACTGCACAACTTCACATGCACCCCCCCCCCCCCCCCCCACCACAGTTCAAGTTATTGGTCAAAATGAGAAACCAAAATATTGTAATTGATATCATTCTAAAATGTAGTGAAAGGCTCAAAAGAACCAAAAGCATCTACATAGAAACCCCTACTTTTCATGGAAGAGCTTGCTGTGGAGCCCATGAACACATCAGGAACATTGGTGGGAGCTGCTGTTCTTCACAAGTTTTTGCAGAGCATCAATGGTGTATTTCATGCTCTTGAGGTAATGGATGTTCACTGCATACAGATCGATTAAGAGTCCGAATGCTTTGGGGACATGGGAGATGTCAGTGAGGACAAGATGTGCAAAGAGAGCAATGTTGGTTATTCTTTGGGAAGCACATCACATTGCTGTTCCTCAGTTTCAATCAGAAAGCCCTCTTCAATTTCTTTCACAACATCCTTAATTATAATAACATAATACATAATATAATTTTATAAAAACTGAACAAACTTATGTACATACACTATTAAAGTTGTGTGTTTTGTTAAAAGGACAGCTAGTAATAAATGAAAAATTATCCTTCAAGTGGAAGATATTTGGAAAAATAGGTCAAAAGTCAAAAGTAAATGGTGCTCCTTAAATGTTTTAGTTACAAACATTCAAAATAACTTCCTGTATTTTTTATTATAAAAAATGGTGGGGGGGGGGGGGGGGGGGGTTGCATGTTATTTTCCTGATCTGTATTCTACTCTATTTCTGAATGTCATAAAATGTCAATTTTGCAATTGACAAGGGGCTGGTTAGGGGATGTTAGAGGGAATAACAGTTCTCCAGTGCGTAGTTGTGCTCGTGCCCAGGGTGCGTCAAATCATCCACTGAACGCTAAAAATTATTATTATTATTATTATGTACAGTAGATCACAGCGAGGGAAAATACTCCCTTAATAACTGTGCAATTTTTTTCTGTGAAACAAAAGATACATTTGTCCATAATAATTATCATAGTTTGAGACAATGACACAATTTATAAACCAATTAAGAAAAATGTCCAGAGTTTTCATGCCATTATATTTTTTACTTGTGCCAAAGGGGGGATAAAAGGCCCCCAGTGTGACAAAGCAATTTGCTTTATACATTTACAGCTAAACCAGAGGACAGGCAGTTTTAGCCAAACATTAAAAGTAATATTAAATAATTATTACAAAATTAAAAATAGCCTGTAAATAGGAAGTCCAAATATTTTATTAAACCATTTGAATACATTTGATGGACAAACAAAATATTTGATATCGTTGACTACATAAATAAAGGTGACTTGACCTGACATAGAGTTGATCAGGTTGTTGATTGTGGCCTGTGGGATGTTGGTCCACTCCTCTTCAATGGGTGTGTGAAGTTGCTGGATATTGGCAGGTACTGGAACACGCGGTCATAGACGCCGATCCAGAGCATCCCAAATATGCTCAATGGGTGACATGTCCAGTGAGTATGCTGGCCATGCAAGAACTGGGATGTTTTCAGCTTCCAGGAATTGTGTACAGATCCTTGCAACATGAGGCCATGCATTATCATGCTGCAATATGAAGTGATCGTGGATGAATGGCACAACAATGGGCCTCAGGTTCTCGTCACGGTATCTCTGTGCATTCAAAATGCCATCAATAAAATGCACCTGTTTTCAAAGTCCATAACATACGCCTGCCCATACCATAACCCCACCGCCAACATGGGCCACTCGATCCACAATGTTGACATCAGCAAACCGCTCACCCATACATGTTGTCTGCCACCTACCCTGTACAGAGAAATCCTGGATTCATCCGTGAAGAGAACACCTCTCCAAAGTGCCAGATGCCATCAAATGTGAGCTTTTGCCCACTCAAGTCCGTTACAATGATGAACTTAATATTCGACATTCCTGCAGTCAGCATGACAACTGCACACTCCCTCAAAACTTGCAACATCAGTGGCATTTTGCTTTGTGATTTTAGAGTTGTCTTTTATTATGGCCAGCCTAAGGCACACCTTTGCACTAATCATGCTGCCCAATCAACATCTTGATATACCACACCTGTGACGTGGATGGATCATCTTTGCAAAGGAGAAGTGCTCACTAACACAGATTTAGACAGATTTGTGAACAACATTTGAGAGAAATAGGACTTGTATGTATATATACCAAAGGTCTTAGATCTTTGAATTCAGCTCATGAAAAATGAGGGCAAAAACAAGTCTTGCATTTATAGTTTTGTTCAGTGTATATATTTTGGAGATGCATTGCTCAGCTGGCCATCAATCACAACCAGACAGTTTTTTTTCGCTTTAGACACAATAATGGCAATCAGTTATCCCTTATTTTTTTTCAATTCTGTAGACTGTTGTGTGTCAGACCTCTCAAATCATTGCTGTGAAAGTTAATGCATTTAAAAAAAACTCAACAGTCAATTATTTGCTAGAGCCTTTGTCAGAGAAACACAGACACTTTATATAACTCTATCATTACTTTCTTCAAGGAGAACAGAAGCGTCCATAAAACAGAATGCTGTTGGAAGGATTGTGACGTATAAAGAAAAGAAAGGGATGGTCTGCAATAAAGGTTTTTGGGACTAATGGCATTGAGGGCATTATAACATTGCCGCCGACGCCGGTGGCTGCAGATGCTTCGGTTCCTTCTTCATTTACTTCAACAAAGGATTTATGAACCACCTTCGACAACACCAGGTCCTTGTTGGGGGACATGCCTGAAAGATTCACCTTCTGCTCATTAAAAACATCCTCCATCCCCATGCTGATCAGAAGACTCTTCATGTCATAGGTTTCCTCCATCTTGAATCTGGGCAGAGAAACTTGAACTTGCTCTTGAAGCATCTTGCTGGGTTTGGTCCACTCCATGAGCTTCTCGTAGGTCAGTGCCTTTTCAAGCTGCATAAGAGAGTCATGTTAATGTGCTTTTATTTGTAGGTTTGTACAGCACCATTGATTTGACACTTATTTTGTGTTTGTATAGACCATTTTATACAAGAATATATAAAAAAAAAATAAAAAAAAAAGTGTCTACCAAAACTTGAATAACATTTTAGAATGGTGATAGATGTATACAAGAACTGTATACATCCAGAGTGAGGAAAAGGGCTCACAAAAAAATAAAAATAAAAAAAATTCACTCTGGATCCCTCACATCCAAGTTACCCCATCTTTGAACTTTTGCCATCTGGCCGGCGCTTCAGAGCCACAAATACCTGACCAGTCAGGCACAAGTACAGTTTCTTCCTCCAGGCAATGTACCTCATGAACCGTTAAATGTTCCCCAATAATGAAATCAAAATGTGCAATATTGTTATTTATTTGTTACCTCTCCATCCTAGTACATCCCTGCATCTTACTCAATCCTATTCCATTATGATTTATAGCACAATTGTTTATACACTTATTTACTTTATATATTTTTTTTGTCTCTGTGCTGTTGCCTGTGTACTGGAAGATTGTCACTAAAACAAATTCTGTGTATGCGCAAGCATTCTCTGCAATAAAACCCTTTCTGATAATAATTTCGCACACCAACTACAGGGACAGATTAGGACACACACAGACCAGTGAGGAGCCCAGGGAAGAACCGAAGTGCAACAAGCCCCGAGGGCCAACCCTGTGGCGAAGACTTCCTCATAAGTTCCCCCATCAGTAAATTTATCCCCCACCTCACTGGTCCATAGGTGTGAAATTACTTAAAACTAGGTCGAGAAAACCACTATACGAGCAACAGAAGTCTAAAAATGTCTATGCATGGATACTGCTGGTCTGCCGTTTCTTTGCTTTCTTGTGTTGCAGGTGTGGGTCCATGCCATGTCATTTCCATATTTTTATGACAGAACTATATATATTTTTTTATGCTGCAACCAGCAATTCCAAATAATGAAAAAACACTCCATATCATTGTCTTCTCACCTTCTGAAGGCCAGTGGTTTGGTCTTTAATCTCGTTCGGAAGGATGATCAACATACTGAGATTCTTCCCGACATACGGCAGCTCCAGAACCTGACTGTCCATCTCTGGGATGAAGGCCAGAGGAAACTTTGATTCCTGATTCATCATCATCACTGGTTTAGTTTGAGCCTGCAAAGCACGTCACAACTCCTCACATTTCATCACTGCTAAGTTTAATATAAAAAAGCTCATTAATTCTCACCTTGTTCAGCTTAAACTGTCCATCTCTGGTGTCTGCCTTTGGAAATTGTTTCTCCCAGTTCCCCTTGAAGTAGATGGCGTTCACCAAGACCAGTTTCGTCAATCCATCAATGTCTCCCTTTTGGAGTAAGTCCTTGATTTTCCCTGAAATCCAAAAGGGACATTTAATACTTGAAAAATTTAATCAGAAGCAAGAGACATGAAGCCAAACATGAACTTAAAGTCCCGAAATACATAAATTGTGCGAGTGAAGATTAGGTGTTCCTGGTTTTTCACCTTGGGTTTTTTCCTCCACCCATTTGTTGATGTTGACCCTTGCAGCCTCTGATTTCATCTTGAAATCCACCTCCTCCAGTTTGGCTTCATAGTATTTTTTTGTATCATAAAGGAATTTCTGTAATCAAGCAAATCAATTGAGGCAAAAAATGAAATTAGTGTTAGCAAATATTAGCTTGGAGTCTTACCTCAACAAACTGGTAGGATTGTTCTGCGTAGAGACGGTTGGCGAGACTCAACACATAAGGGGCTCCTGGTTTGTTCAGTTCACTCATGAGCTTGTTGAAGCCGGAATGAATTTGGTCCATTGAAACATCAGTCACTGGAGTCTCACAGTGTGTGGGAGGATTGGTAAAACCCAAGACCTGTTCAGCATTATTGTGGTAAAATTGATAAAGGTGACCCAACGATTTTGAGAACTTCGTCTATTGAACCTTTTATATTAGTGTTAAATAATGCCTTCTTTCCACTAGAAGGAACCGTTTGTGCAATGGAATGTTTCAATGTTTATTTCATGGAACCACAGATGCCATCACAGAACAACGATGTTAGATCACCTTAAATATCTGTGCCGCTGTGCTTCCTTTTGCTCCGAGCGACAACATGGCGAGAGCAAAGGAGAGGCTGATCGGAGAGTAGAACACATTTTTTGAGGGGTTTCCTTCAGTGATGTTCTTGAACAGGTTTAGAGAGAACTGTGTGTTTGCTTCAGATAAACACTCCATATTCACAAGCGGAGCAAGAAACAGCAGTAGTAGTTTAAATAACAGCAGATTTGAAGATGGACACATCTTGATCCCTCTATGCACCTTTAACAAACAGAGATCAGTGAAAGCATCACCTTGAACAATCAGAGGAAATTATGAACTTTCCAGGCGTGTCTCAATCTAAAGAATTATCAGTTATAAGTGTTAGTCTAATAAATTATGCCTTACCCCAAAACAGATAGTTTTTAATCCAAGTCCTGGCTTTGCTGTAAAAACATAAATTGTTTCTATAATGAATGGATTTTTTTTTTTTTTTATTCCAGGGATCTCAAACCTTGCTCCCGCAGAGCTAACGTCCCGCACCTGTCTGTAATTATCAAGTAGCCCTAAACACCTTGATGATCTGGTTCAGGTGTGTTTGATTGGGCTTGGAGCTGAAATCTACAGGACGGCAGCTCTCCAGGAGCAGGGCTGGAGTTCCCTGATTTATCCAGTTACATGATTCATTCTTAATTTCACTCTTTGTTTTATAGTAACTTGAAATCAAATAAAGAGTGAGTGGGTGCAAGAAACAAAACCTGAATCAAAGAAAGACGAATCATAATTGCATTAATCAAAATGTATAAACTGATAACGGATTAGCTGATTAGAGTTGGAACTGGAAGTAGGTGTCAATGTGAAACTTTTTAGAATCCCTTTAAAAAACAAAATGAAATATAATAACTGTCCTTGCCACACTCCCCAAGAACAACTGCTTTTTTAAATGACACTTACAGATACACTTATTTACACTTCATTTAGTGATCATGATCTTAGTTTTTAGTATGTGGGTATGTCAGATGTTCGGTTGTGTAAAACAGGTGATGTGTTGTGGATACGTGCCTCATGAAACAACTTTTTCATATGTGATATGTAGTATAGATATTGCCTAACAATTATGCACTGTACAAAATTATGCAAGTAAATTGAGATCAAAACTTATGATACTACCACAGTGGCCATTAAAGTATTTCCTAGAGACCTTATTTGCTTTTTTCATTCACCTACCACAATAGACCTGCAACACAAGTTTCTGTATACAAGTATGAGTTTGTTCACCAGAAGAGGGCTCTAATGCCATTAATGACAATACATTCAATATATGTATGGTTAAAAGCATTTTCTTTCATGAATATTTGAAAAGTTTTACCCACATTTAAACAACAAATTCAGCTAGTGCATTATTGTTATTAAGAATCTTGTTGTAATTTATTTGTAAAGAGCAAAATTTAGCTGATTAAATATTTAAGAGGAGAGCAAAACAAAAAAAATTAATGGACCTTGGTTCATAAAGTGTGTAAAACCCTTTTAAAACCCCTCATGTGCAAGTTTTTATTAGACAGAGACATGGTCATGACGGGCAAACTCTGGCAAACAGGTATATAGGGGGCAAGACACAAGAATAATCCTAAAGCAAGAATGGGTCTCGATGGAGCTAACAATATCCAGAGGACAAAGCAAGAGGTGTAATCCTGATATATTTTTTTTATCCCCAATAGAGTTCAGAATGTCTATAAATGCTGATTCCAATGCATCTTTTTCATTATCAACATGGATATTAATATCACCAACTATTAAAACTTTATCTGCAGCCAGCACTAACTCGGATGTAAAATCACCAAACTCTTTAATAAATTCTGTATGGTGCCCTGGTGGCCTGTATACAGTAGCCAGTACAAACATAACAGGGGATTTATCATTAACATTTGTTTCTCTGGATAATGGTATATGAAGCAGCATTGCTTCAAACGAGTTATATTTGAAGCCTGCCCTCTGATAAATCCTGAAAACATAAGTTATAAATTGAAGCAACATCTCCCCCTTTACCTTTTGGACGTGGCTAATGTTTATAACTGTAATCTTGGGGGTAGACTTGTTTGAAATAAATTTAATCATCAGGTTTTAGCCAAGTTTCTGTCAAACAGAGCACATCTAGATTAATGATCAATGGGTCTCACTCATTAAACATTCGTAAATATACGAGTAAATATGTGAGTTCTCTTTATGCGTAAAGAGAACTTCCCGAAAACTCTTCTCCTGATTCACAAAAACTTCGTAAACGTCAGATGTGATAGTGAAGTGTGTGTGTGTGTGTGTGTGTGTGTGTGTGTGTGTTAATGAATTCCAATCAGACGTAAATGGGACGGGCGTGCACCCTCATTCTCAATTACCATAAATCCCGCCCATTAAATCCGACTGACAACTATATATGAACATCATATTATGACACCAAATGAAGGATTTCAACATGTCTTCTCAAAAGCGATTGAAAAATTAAAAGTTCTCAGCTGCGGAAATTTAGTTTTTTTATCAGAAGTTCATTCAAAACGCCACGTTTTATTTTCAAGCGTATATAGTGGCGTATCAGGTCCTAAAAAAAAGGAAGATTGGATGCATATCACAGATGCTGTTAATAGAGTTGCATCTGTTAATGGAACAGTCCCAGAAGTGAAAAGAAAAAAAACGTATTAATTACTATAAATAATATTTTTTTCAAAATGCTGTGTAAATATGTACCTGATTATGAATTAAAATGCAGCCGTATTAATGAGCAAAACGTTCAGACGTTAAACGCACTATTTACGCGTGGCTGGGAGCAGGTGTAGATTTATTTCACAGCAACTAACATTTGGAAATATGAACGTTTTAATGAATCCGAAAATTTACGCCAGAACCACTTTACACGCGATTTACACAAAAATTAGTTCTGCTCGAATTTCATGAATGAGACCCATTGATCATATTATTTACAAAAAGTGCTTTCGTAAAAAGGGACCTGGTGTTTAATAAGACAAGCTTTATCATTTGTTTATCTGTATTGCATCGTTTTTATTTGTTGAACCTCAATTAAATTGTTATTCTTACATTAGTTTGGACATTTTTTTGTATTTTTTAGATTGGGGAACAGTCACAATCTCTATAGTGTGATATCTAGGTGAAAGAGTCTCTATGTGCTGAGAATTAACTGACCTCTGTGACGCGAGGCAGCTAGCAGACGGTCGGTTTAACCAGTCTGTCTGCTTCCTGACCTGGGCCCCAGTTAGTCAAGTATAAACACTAAGACTATGTGCCATATTTCTAGAGAGAAGAGCGGCACCGCCACAGGAGGGATGAAGACCATCTCTTTTCAACAGGTCAGGTCTCCCCCAAAAGCTTGTCCAATTGTCTATGAAACCTATGTTATTCTGCAGGCACCATTTAGACATCCAGCCATTGAGTGATGACAATCTGCTATGCATCTCGTCACCACGGTAAGCAGGGAGGGGACTAGAGCATATTACAGTGTCTGACATCGTGCTTGCAAGTTCACACACCTCTTTAAATGTTATTTTTAGTGATCGCGGTGTGTGGAGAAAAGCGGTGTTTTTACCCACAACTATGCTGCCTCACAGTCACCCAGTTGCCCTGCTGCAGGGTCTCTGTTACCAGAACCGAACAATGTGCAGGACTCCCTGATCTAGACGCATCCAAAGCCGTAGCTGGAGTCCTCACATTTCTACCATCCTCAATTAAAGTTTGGCTGTGACTCTCTAATTGTGGAATATTTTCTGTCAACCTAACAATTTCCCTGCATTTAAATCACATGTGAATCCCTGGTCAATGACAGAGATAGATAAACTGTACCTGTGGCAAGCAGTGCAAATAACAATAGCAGGGAAGCCATTACTCACCATGATTGATGAAAGATTCTTATCAAGATTTGTTAACAACTGTTGTGTGATTGCACATGGTCTGTGATTGTTAGGCCGGTTGGATGTACTGCCAAATTCTCTGAAATGCCTTTGGAGATGGCTTATGGTAGAGAAATGAACATTCAGTTCACGGACAACTGCTCTGATGGACATTCCTGCAGTCAGCATGACAACTGCACACTCCCTCAAAATTTGTGATATCTGTGGCATCGTTCTGTGTGATAAAACTGCACATTTTAGAGTGGCCTTTTATTATGGCCAGGCTCATAAGGTACACCTGTGCACTAATCATGCAGTCTAATCAGCATCTTGAAATGGCACACCTGTGACATTGATAGGTTATGTCGGCAAGACAGACTTGTGAATAGTATTTTAGAGAAATAGGCGTTTTGGGTACATAGAAAGTCTTGGCTCTTTGAGTTCAGCTCATGAAAAATGGGGGCAAAAACAAAAGCACTAGGTTTATAATTTTGTTCAGTGTATATGTTTTGGAGATGCACTGGTCAACTATCAGAACTACTTTTTAATTCTGCAGTCGGTTTTGTGTCACACCTCTAAAATCAAGTTAATGCATAGAGCGAGAAAAAAAAACTTATTTGCTAGAGCCTTTGTCAGAGAAACAGACACTTTTTATTATCCCCATCTTCAAGGAGAACAGAAACGCCCATAAAATAAAATACTGTTGGAGGGATTGTGTCGGATGAAGAAAAGAAAGGGATGGTCTGCAGTAAAGGTTTTTGGGTCTAATGGCATTGATAGTTTTTCAATGATGATGACGCCGGTGGCTGCAGACGCTTCGGTTCCTTCCTCGTTTACTTCAACGAAGGATTTATGAACCACCTTCGACACCACCAGGTCATTGTTGGGCGACATGCCTGAAAGATTCACCTTCTGCTCATTAAAAACATCCTCCATCCCCATGCTGGTCAGAAGACTCTTCATGTCATAGCTTTCCTCCATCTTGAATCTGGGCAGAGATACTCTAACTTCCTGTCGACGCATCTTGCTGGGTTTGGTCCACTCCATGAGCTTCTCATAGGTCAGTGCCTTTTCAAGCTGCATAAGAAAGTCTTGTTAATGCGCTTCTATTTGTATGTTTGTACAGCATCACTGACTTGACACTTCTTGTATATGGATAGACAATCAAAAACATGTAGATTTCAATTATGACAACTCTAAGAACATTTTAGCATGGTGATGGAGATCTGCTACACCGCTGCAGGCAGGTAAGGGAGCTCGCTACTACAAATGCATATGGTGCCATGAGTATTTAAGACATACTGCTGCTGCACAAAATAGCACATAATAACCCCTGTAGCAGATATATACAGGTGGAGCTGGGGAAGGTTTTCAGAGAACTTCAGGAACTTCAAGTGAATGCCATCCAGCCATTTAAATACAAGGTAGTAAGCTCATTGGCTGCATATGCGGCATGAACCAATCAGATTGTGCCAAGTCATTTAACTCCCTGAATATCAGTTACGTTAACACCCCGTCAGCCAGTGACATCTAGATTTACATGACTGAACTATACTTGGAAGAATATTCAGGACTTTTTTTTTCTCCCCCAAAAGCAATTGCAAATTGTATTTAGTTGCATTTTCCACATGTGGGTGCATAAAGGGTGACAATCCAAATGCAGTTGCAAATCTTGCATTTGCGCTTTCACGAATGCACGGTCACTGCCACATTTCAAATGAAAAAGCAATGGCTTACGAGTTATGAGCCGGTGTCATTTAAATAATATTAATTACCATATCTGCGTTTTCACTCTCTCTGCGTCGTGCATGTAACCAGCCAAAACTCAAATGGAAATCGCAATTACTTTTGCATTTGAATTTCCGTTGTCTACACGGAAAACAATCAATGGATGTGAGAAGCGGGATTATACTAGGGTGTGTGTTTGTATTGGAAAAAAAAAAAAGTGCCAGTCTACATTTACTCATTTTCCACCTTATATCATTTCATATATTAAGGTTTTAATCAGTTATGGAGCAAGCATCCTGTGGCATAAATAAATTGAGTCAAGATTGCTCACTGTGGACAGTCGCCAGTGCACATACATGAATATGCAAATGCAAACTTTAATGCAAGACTTGCAATTGCATTTGGATTGTCACCCTTAATGCACCCACATGTGGAAAATTCAACTGAATATACAATTTTCAATTGCTTTTGAAAAACAGTCCTGAATATTTTTCCATACATTTATGCATCTACCAGCAATTACAAATAAATGAAAACACATATGTGCCTTCTCACCTTCTGAAGGCCAGTGGTTTGGTCTTGAATCTCGTTCGGAAGGATGATCAACATACTGAGATTCTTGCCGATATACGGCAGCTCCAGAACCTGACTGTTCATCTCTGGGATGAAGGCCAGAGGAAACTCTGCCTTCTGATTCATCATCTTCACTGGTTTAGTTTGAGCCTGAAAAGCACATATCACAACTCTTCACATTTGAAATAACTACCAAGTATTTAAAAAAAAAAACCTCACCTTGTTCAGCTTAAACTGTCCATCACTGGTGGCTTCCTTTGGGAATTTCTTCTCCCAGTTCCCCTTGAAGTAGATGGCGTTCACCAAGACCAGTTTTGTCGATGCGTCGATGGATCTCTGTGGAAGCAAGTTCTTGATCTTCCCTGAAATTCAAATGGAGATTTTATACTTTAAGAATGGATTTAGAAGCAAAACATGAACTTAAAGTGCTGAAATACATAATATGAGAGTGTAGATTAGGTGTTCAAATGATATAATCCTGGTTTTTCACCTTGTGTTTTTTCCTCTACCCAGTTGTTGATGTCGACTCGTGCAGCCTCAGATTTCATCTTGAAATCCACCTCCTCCAGTTTGGCTTCATAGTAATTTTTTATATCATTAAGGAATTTCTGTAATCAAGCAAATCAATTGAGGCACAAATTAAATTAGTTAGCAATTATTTGCTTTAAATCTTACCTCAACAAACTGGTAGGATTGTTCTGCGTAGATACGGTTGGCGAGACTCAACACATAAGGGGCTCCTGGTTTGTTCAGTTCACTCATGAGCTTGTTGAAGCCGGAATGAATTTGGTCCATTGAAACATCAGTTACTGGAGTCTCACAGTGTGTGGGAGGATTGGTAAAGCCCAAGACCTGTTCAGCATTGTGGTAAAATTGATAAAGGTGACCCAACTATTTTGATAACTTCTACTGAACCTTTTTTTCTTAGTGAGAAAGACACCAACTTCTTTCCACTAGAAGGAACCCTTTGTGCAATGGAATGTTTCCATGTTATTGGTTCTTCATGAAACCACGGATGCCAATATAGAACTGCTAGGATAAATTCTAAACACATAAATGTGAGAACACCTTAAATATCTGTGCCGCTGTGTTTCCTTTTGCTCCGAGCGACAACATGGCGAGAGCAAAGGAGATGCTGATCGGAGAGTAGAACACATTTTTTGAGGGGTTTCCTTCACTGATGTTCTTAAACAGGTTTAGAGAGAACTGTGTGTTTGCTTCAGATAAACACTCCATATTCACAAGCGGAGCAAGAAACAGCAGTAGTAGTTTAAATAACAGCAGATTTGAAGATGGACACATCTTGATCGCTCTATGCACCTTTAACAAACAGAGATCAGTAAAAGCATCACCTCGAACAATCAAGAGAAAATTTTGAACTTTCCAGGCGTGTCTCAATCTAATGAATTATTAGTTATAAGTGTTAGTCTAAAAAATTATGCCTCACCCCAAAACAGCTAGTTTTTAATCCAAGTCCTGGCCTTCCTGTAAAAACAGAAGTTGTTAAAATAAATGGATGGTTTTATTTATCCCAGGGATCTCAAACCTTGCTCCCGCAGCGCTAACGTCCCGCACCTGTCTGTAATTATGAAGTAGCCCTAAACACCTTGATGATCTGGTTCAGGTGTGTTTGATTGGGCTTGGAGCTGAAATCTACAGGACAGCAGCTCTCCAGGAGCAGGGCTGGAAACCCCTGATTTATCCAGTTACATGATTCATCCTTCATTTCACTCTTTGTTTTATAGTAACTTGAAATCAAATAAAGAGTGAGTGGGTGCAAGAAACAAAACCTGAATCCAAGAAAGACTCATAATTGCATTAATCATAATGTAGAAACCAATAACGGATTGGCTGATTAGAGTTGGAACTGGAAGTGTCAATGTGAAACTTTTTAGAATCCCTGTTAAAAAACTAAATTAAGTACAATAACTGTCCTTGCCTCACTCCCCAAGAACAACTGCTTTACTAAATGACGCTTACAGTTACACTTATTTACACTTTATTTGGTGATCATGATCTTAGTTTTTACTATGTGGGTATCTCAGAGGTTCGGTTGTGTAAAACAGGCCATGTGTTGTGGATATGTGCCTCAGGAAACATCTTTTTCATATGTGATATGTAATATAAATAGCCTAACAATTATGCACTGCGGTCCATCCACTACATTATTGAATCCTGCGCTGATCTTCAGTCATTCCAAAATATCATAAACATGAAAAAGACTGAAACACGTTAAAACACTGTAAAATAATAATTAATAATAATCATTAATAATAATAATAATAATTCTTTACATTTATATAGCGCTTTTCTAGACACTCAAAGCGCTTTACATAGTCAGGGGGTATCTCCTCATCCACCACCAGTGTGCAGCATCCACCTGGATGATGCGACGGCAGCCATATTGCGCCAGAACGCCCACCACACACCAGCTTATTGGTGGAGAGGAGACGGAGTGATGAAGTCAATCAGTAGATATGGGGATTGTTAGGAGGGGATTGATGGTCAGAGACCAATGGGCGAATTTAGCCAGGATGCCGAGGTCACACCTCTACTCTTTCCAAAAGACATCCTGGGATTTTTAATGACCACAGAGAGTCAGGACCTCGGTTTAACGTCTCATCCGAAGGAAGGTGCTTGTTGACAGTATAGTGTCCCCATCACTACACTGGGGCACTAGGACCCACACAGACCACAGGGTGAGCGCCTCCTGCTGGCCTCACTAGCACCTCTTCCAGCAGCAACCTAGTTTTCTCAGGAGGTCTCCCATCCAGGTACTGACCAGGCTCAGCCCTGCTTAGCTTCAGTGGGCAACTGGTCTTGGGCTCCAGGGTGATATGGCTGCCGGCTGCCTTTAAACAAATATATAAATCTTTACAGGAAAAATACAAATGTATTGACAAACTTTACCATTCAATTTACTAATAACCATATATTCAGGCAGCATTACACTGGGTTCTGGTGAGGCACTTGAATTACTTCTTCAGAAAACTGAAAGAAGAGTTTGTGACGTTACCTTCAGAACTTAATCTGAACCAGGCTTATGTCAGCAATATCAAATAAAACGTTAAGTTACGTGCTCCAAAAATTCTCTCAGGGACATGTTCATTCATTTCCATTATGACATGCAGAAAATAGACAGTTCGGGTAACGTTAGTAATCGTGTTTTACCCTGATTTTTCCATCTACGCATATTCTGACGGATGTTTTAACAGATTATATGTCGCTTTCAGGATAACGTTTTTTTTTTTAATCCGGTTCTGTAAATGCAGCACTGGGCTCAAATAATACATAAATCCAGCTCGGTGCCGCATAGAAGAATATCTGTTTTTAGTTTTAGTTGAATAAACAAATTCAGTAACTGCAATTTGTTTCAACATAAAAAAATTTAACTACCAAATAATTTTTTATAGTGATAAAGTGTTTAAAACCCAGTAATGTAATACAGCTGATTGCGGTCAAAAGTAGAGGTCACTGTGAAACAATTATAATTTGTGAATACATGCCTAATGAAAAATGTTTTCATGCTAGATTAACAAAAACATAATTTGTACCAAAAAAAGCAAGTTGCTTTATGCATTTACAGCAAAATCAGAGTACAGGCAGTTTTAGTTTAAAAGGAAAAAACTTGATTATGAATTACAAAATAATAGCCTGTTTGAAAGATAGTGTTAGCTGATGCTAACTGGTTAGCTACCTGATGCTTAAGGTCATTTTTAAATATGAAGTCCAAATACACACCTAGTTCAAATACATTTGATGGACAAAGGATTTCAGAACAGAGTAACTAGTACTTTTGGTGAGAACATTCTTTCTGGCATACATCTAAATGTCTATCACAAATTACTTGATCCTATAGTTTTCATGACCCAGATTAAAAAGATTAAACTAGAAATATATATTTTTGGAGATGCACTGGTCAGCTGGCCATCAATCAAAACCAGACAGTTTTTCTTTTGCTTTAAACACAATGGCAAATGGCCCTACCTTCTCTCCCCCACCCCCATTCTGTAGTCGGTGTTGTGCCAGAACACACAAATTAGTGGAATAAAAAAAAAATGTATTTGCTAGAGCCTTTATTTGGCAGAAAAACAAAGTTTGCATTTTCACACCGTCATTACTATCTTCAAGGAGAACAGAAGCATCCGAAAAACAGAATGTTGTTGGAGGGATTGTGTCGGATGAAGAAAAGGAAGGGATGGTCTGCAATAAAGGTTGAGTCTTTTAAAATTGAGGTTAATCCAACCACGACTCCGGTGGCTGCAGCCGCTTTGGTTCCTTCCTCGTTTACTTCAACGAAGGCTTTATGAATCACCTTCGACACCACCAGGTCATTGTTGGGTGACATGCCTGAAAGATTCACCTTGTGCTCATTAAAAACATCCTCCATCCCCATGCTGGTCATAAGACGATTCATGTCAAAGCTTTCCTCCATCTTGAATCTGGGCAGAGATACTCGAAATTTCTGTTGACGCATCTTGCTGGGTCCGGTCCACTCCATGAGCTTCTCGTAGGTCAGTGCCTTTTCAAGCTGGATAAAAAGTCATGTTAATGCATGTCTTTTTGTATGTTTGTACAGCATCATTGATTTGACACTTATTTTGTGTCTGAGACATGTTTTCTATCCCCAATAGAGTTCAGAATGTCTATAAATGCTGATCCCAATGCATCTTTTTCATGATCAACATGGATATTAAAATCACCAACTATTAAAACTTTATCTGCAGCCAGCACTAATTCGGATATAAAATCAGCACACTCTTTAATAAAGTCTGTATGGTGCCCTGGTGGCCTGTATGTAGTAGCCAGTAAAAACATCACAGGGGATTTATCATTAACATTTGTTTCTCTGGCTAATGTTATATATGAAGGACCATTACTTGAAACGATTTATACTTGAAGCCTGCCCTCTGAGAAATCCTGAAAACATTGTTATAAATTGAAGCAACACCTCCCCCTTTACCTTTTGGACGTGGCTCATGTTCATAACAGTAATCTTGGGGTGTAGACTAGTAGTAGATTCCTCTGTGATGTGAGACAGCTAGCAGACGGTCGGTTTAGCATCTGTCTGCTTCCTGACCTGGGCCCCAGTTAGTCAAGTATAAACACTAAGACTATGTGCCATATTTATAGAGAGAAGAGCGGCACCACCACAGGAGGGATGAAGACCATCTCTTTTCAACAGGTCAGGTTTGCCCCAAAAGCTCGTCCAATTGTCTATGAAACCTATGTTATTCTGCAGGCACCATTTAGACATCCAGCCATTGAGTGATGACAATTTGCTATGCATCTCATCACCACGGTAAGCAGGGAGGGGACTAGAGCATATTACAGTGTCTGACATCGTGCTTGCAAGTTCACACACCTCTTTAAATGTTATTTTTAGTGATCACGGAGTGTGGAGAAAAGCGGTGTTTTTACCCACAACTATGCTGCCTCACAGTCACCCAGTTGCCCTGCTGCAGGGTCTCTGTTACCAGAACCGAACAATGTGCAGGACTCCCTGATCTAGACGCATCCAAAGCCGTAGCTGGAGCCCTCACATTTCTACCATCCTCAATTAAAGTTTGGCTGTGTGTCTCTAATTGTGAAATATTTTCTGTCAACCCAACAATTTCCCTGCATTTAATCACATGTGAATCCCTTGTCAATGACAGAGATAGATAAACTGTACCTGTGACAAGCAGTGCAAATAACAATAGCAGGGAAGCCATTACTCACCATGATTGATGAAAGATTCTTACCAAGATTTGTTATCAACTGTTGTGTGATTGCACATGGTCTGATGCCGGTTGGATGTACTGCCAAATTCTCTGAAATGCCTTTGGAGATGGCTTATGGTAAAGAAATGAACATTCAATTCATGGGCAACAGCTCTGGTGGACATTCCTGCAGTCAGCATGACAACTGCACACTCCCTCAAATTTTTCTGATATCTTTGGCATTGTGCTGTGTGATAAAACTTCACATTTTAGAGTGGCCTTTTATTATGCCCAGGCTCATAAGGCACACCTGTGCACTAATCATGCAGTCTAATCAGCATCTTGATATGGCACACCTGTCGGCAAGACAGACTTGTGAACAATATTTGAGAGAAATATGCCTTTTGGGTACATAGAAAGTCTTAACTCTTTCAGTTTAGCTCATGGAAAATGGGGGCAAAAAACAAAAGTGCTGCGTTTATAATTTTGTTCCGTGTATATGTTTTGGAGATGCACTGGTCAACTATCAGAACCATTTTTTTTTTTTTGCTTTAGACACAATGGCAATCGGCCAGCCTTTATATTTTTCATTCTGTAGTCTGTTTTGTGTCACACCTCTAAAATCAAGTTAATGCATAGAGCGAGGAAAAAAAAAAAACAAAAAAAAAAATCCACCACAACTCCGTTATTTGCTAGAGCCTTTGTCAGAGAAAGACACTTTTTATTATCACTATCATTACCATCTTCAAGGAGAATCGAAACGCCCATAAAATAAAATACTGTTGGAGGGATTGTGTCGGATGAAGAAAAGAAAAGGATGGTCTGCAGTAAAGGTTTTTGGGTTTAATGGCAGTGATAGTCTAATGATAATGACGCCAGTGGCTGCAGCCGCTTCGGTTCCTTCCTCGTTTACTTCAACGAAGGCTTTATGAATCACCTTCGACACCACCAGGTCATTGTTGGGCGACATGCCTGAAAGATTCACCTTCTGCGGATCAAACACATCCTCCATCCCCATGCTGATCAGAAGACTCTTCAGGTCATAGCTTTCCTCCATCTTGAATCTGGGCAGAGATACTTCAACTTCCTGTTGACGCATCTTGCTGGGTTTGGTCCACTCCATGAGCTTCTCATAGGTCAGTGCCTTTTCAAGCTGCATAAGGAAGTCATGTTAATGCACTTCTATTTGTATGTTTGTACAGCATCACTGACTTGACACTTCTTGTATATGGATAGACAAATCAAATACATGTAGATTTCAATTATGACAACTCTCAGAACATTTTAGCATGGTGATGGAGATCTGCTACACCGCTGCAGGCAGGTAATAGAGCTCGCTACTACAAATGCATATGGTGCCATGAGTATTTAAGACATACTGCTGCTGCACAAAATAGCACATAATAACCCCTGTAGCAGATATATACAGGTGGAGCTGGGGAAGGTTTTCAGAGAACTCAAAGCGTGCTGCAGGAACTTCAAGTGAATGCTATCCAGCCATTTAAATACAAGGTAGTAAGCTCATTGGCTGCATATGCGGCATGAGCCAATCAGATTGTGCCAAGTCATTTAACTCAATGAATATCAGTTACGTTAACCCCCCGTCAGCCAGTGACATCTAGATTTACATGACTGAACTACACTTGGAAGAATATTCAGGACTTTTTTTTTTCTCCCCCAAAAGCAATTGCAAATTGTATTTAGTTGCATTTTCCACATGTGGGTGCATAAAGGGTGACAATCCAAATGCAGTTGCAAATCTTGCATTTGCGCTTTCACGAATGCACGGTCACTGCCACATTTCAAATGAAAAGGCAATGTCTTACGAGTTATGAGCCGGTCTCATTTAAATAATATTAATTACCATATCTGCGTTTTCACTCTCTCTGCATCGTGCATGTAACCAGCCAAAACTCAAATGGAATTGCAATTCCTTTTGCATTTGAATTTCCGTTGTCAACACGGAAAGCAATCAATGGATGTGAGAAGCGGGATTATACTAGGGTGCGTGTTTGTATTGAAAAAAAAAAAAAAAAAAGTGCCAATCTACATTTACACCTTATATTATTTCATATATTAAGGTTTTAATCGGTTATGGAGCAAGCATCCTGTGGCATAAATAAATTGCTTAAGTCTCAAGATTGCTCACTGTGGACAGTCCCAGTGCACATACATGAATATGCAAATGCAAACTTTAATGCAAGACTTGCAATTGCATTTGGATTGTCACCCTTAATGCACCCACATGTGGAAAATTCAATTGAATATACAATTTTCAATTGCTTTTGAAAAACAGTCCTGAATATTTTTCCATACATTTATGCATCTACCAGCAATTACAAATAAATGAAAACACATATGTGCCTTCTCACCTTCTGAAGGCCAGTGGTTTGGTCTTGAATCTCGTTCGGAAGGATGATCAACATACTGAGATTCTTGCCGATATACGGCAGCTCCAGAACCTGACTGTTCAACTCTGGGATGAAGGCCAGAGGAAACTCTGCCTTCTGATTCATCATCTTCACTGGTTTAGTTTGAGCCTGAAAAGCACATATCACAACTCTTCACATTTTAAATCACTACCAAGTATTTAAAAAAAAAAAAAAACCTCACCTTGTTCAGCTTAAACTGTCCATCACTAGTGGCTTCCTTTGGGAATTTCTTCTCCCAGTTCCCCTTGAAGTAGATGGCGTTCACCAAGACCAGTTTTGTCGATGCGTCGATGGATCTCGGTGGAAGCAAGTTCTTGATTTTCCCTTAAATTCAAATGGAGATTTTATACTTTAAGAATGGATTTAGAAGCGAAGACGACACGAAGCAAAACATGAACTTAAAGTGCTGAAATACATAATATGAGAGTGTAGATTAGGTGTTCAAATGATATAATCCTGGTTTTTCACCTTGTGTTTTTTCCTCTACCCATTTGTTGATGTCGACTCGTGCAGCCTCAGATTTCATCTTGAAATCCACCTCCTCCAGTTTGGCTTCATAGTAATTTTTTATATCATTAAGGAATTTCTGTAATCAAGCAAATCAATTGAGGCACAAATTAAATTAGTTAGCAATTATTTGCTTTAAATCTTACCTCAACAAACCGGTAGGATTGTTCTGCGTAGATACGGTTGGCGAGACTCAACACATAAGGGGCTCCTGGTTTGTTCAGTTCACTCATGAGCTTGTTGAAGCCAGAATGAATTTGGTCCATTGAAACATCAGTTACTGGAGTCTCACAGTGTGTGGGAGGATTGGTAAAGCCCAAGACCTGTTCAGCATTATTGTGATAAAATTGATAACGGTGACCCAACTATTTTGAGAACTTCATCTATTGAACCTTCTAGATTAGTGTGAAAGACACTAACTTCTTTCCACTAGAAGGAACCCTTCGTGCAATTGAAGGTTTCCATGTTATTGGTTCTTCATGAAACCACAGATGCCAATATAGAACTGCTAGGATAAATTCTAAACACATAAATGTTAGATCACCTTAAATATCTGTGCCGCTGTGTTTCCTTTTGCTCCGAGCGACAACATGGCGAGAGCAAAGGAGATGCTGATCGGAGAGTAGAAGACATTTTTTGAGGGGTTTCCTTCACTGATGTTCTTGAACAGGTTTAGAGAGAACTGTGTGTTTGCTTCAGATAAACACTCCATATTCACAAGCGGAGCAAGAAACAGCAGTGGTAGTTTAAAAAACAGCAAATTTGAAGGTGGACACATCTTGATCGCTCTATGCACCTTTAACAAACAGAGATCAGTGAAAGCATCACCTTGAACAATCAGAGGAAATTATGAACTTTCCCGGCATATCTGAATCGAATTAATTATCAGTTATAAGTGTCAGTCTAATAAATAATGCCTCACCCCAAAACAGATAGTTTTTAATCCAAGTCTTGGCTTTCCTATAAAAACATGAATTGTTTCTAATTTTAATGGATTTATTAATCCCAGGGATCTCAAACCTTGCTCCTGCAGAGCTACCGTCCAACAGACTTCAGCTCCAACACACTTATCTGTAATTATCAAGTAGCCCTAAACACCTTGATGATCTGGTTCAGGTGTGTTTGATTGGGCTTGGAGCTGAAATCTACAGGACAGCAGCTCTCCAGGAGCAGGGCTGGAAACCCCTGATTTATCCACTTACATGATTCATCCTTCATTTCACTCTTTGTTTTATAATAATAATTTAGTTGTAAAGAGCTAAATTTAGCCGATTAAATATTTTAGAAGTGAGCAAAACTAAAAATTAAACGGACCTTGTTTCATAAAGTGTGTAAAACCCAATAATGTAATATAGCTGATTGCCATTATTTAACAGGGCTGACAAGTCGTGAGACTTGAAGATTCATGTGTAAGCTTTTATTAGAAAGAGACGTGGTCATGACAGGCATGGGTCAAACATTGGCAAACAGGTATGTAGGCGGCAAGACACAAGAATAATCCTAGGGCAAGCATGGGTCTTCAATGGAGCTAACAATATCCAGATGGATAAGCTAGAGGGGTAATCCAGTAACCAGAGCAAAAGGGTCAAAACATGATTAACAGGGCAAGGCAAGAAAAAACAAAAACTAGAAGCAAAGACAAGACTAAGAGAACTAACACAGAAAGGTTTTTGTATGAAGTTACCACTAGAAGAGCGATATACGCAGAACAATCCTTGACAGTATGTGAGAGGAAGTCCAATGCTTATAAAGGGTGTCTGATGATTGTGCTGTGTGTGTGTAATTGGTGGCAGCTGTGTGTGATAGTTTTCAGATTGGTGCAAAGGAGCATGGGAAATGTAGTCCAGGGTGAACTGTAGTGTGAGAGTCTGTGTTCTGGATGATGACCTCTGGGGGTGAATTAACGGAAGTTCAGTGACTGGATCATGACAGATTAAAAGTAAATGTCATTGTGAAATACTTATAATTTGTGAATACATGCCTAATGAAATGCCTTGTTCATATGTGATATAATTATACTATAGAATATTTATGTATAGTATATAATTATGCCAATGACCTGATGATGCTATTAGAATGGCCATTTAAATCAATTATTTACTAGACTCTGTCTGTGGCCTTAATTTTTTGTTGTTGTTGTTGTGGTTCTGTAACCTGTTTTGTTTTAGAACTCAAGAGTCAATGCTTTTCAAAGTAAACACATACAGATAATTTCACTCAATTATTAAATAGACTTTTTTTATTTGAGGAACACATCACTCCATCATCACTCCATCATTAATATCTTCAAGGAGAACAGAAGCGTCCGTAAAACAGAATGCTGTTGGAGGGATTGTGTCGGATGAAGAAAAGGAAGGGATGGTCTGCAATAAACATCGGTGCAAATGAACGATTGGCGATGACGACGCTGGTGGCTGCAGCCGCTTCGGTTCCTTCCTCGTTTACTTCAACGAAGGCTTTATGAATCACCTTCGACACCACCAGGTCATTGTTGGGTGACATGCCTGAAAGATTCACCTTCTGCCTATTAAAAACATCCTCCATCCCCATGCTGATCAGAAGACTCTTCATGTCGTAGGTTTCCTCCATCTTGAATCTGGGCAGAGATACTTCAACTTCTTGTCGAAGCATCTTGCTGGGTTTGGTCCACTCCATGAGCTTCTCGTAGCTCAGTGCCTTTTCAAGCTGGATGAGACATAAAAATTGTATGAATATTTTTGAAACAGCATTCCATACACCATCGTTATAGGCATCAATGGTTCCATTTAAAACAATTAATATCCAGGGAAACTTTCCATTCCAAAGAATTTCCATTTCTACAGTAGAAAAGGGTTCTTTGGATCTTTTACATTTACAATTCTTTGCACTAGGAAAATATTGATAGTATAATAATATATTAACTGAAAAAGTTATTGGCATTACTGTGAAAACCCCATTTTGGGACCTTTATTTTTAAGAGTATAATCAGTGCCATCTCACCTTCTGAAGGCCAGTGGTTTCGTCTTCAATCTCTTCAGGAAGGATGATCAACATACTGAGATTCTTCCCGACATACGGCAGCTCCAGAACCTGACTGTTCAACTCTGGGATTAAAGCCAGAGGAAACTGCGCCTTCTGATTCATCATCTTCACTGGTTTAGTTTGAGTCTTCCAAAGCAGGAATGAAAACAGGTTGAAACTCATATTTCATGACTGCTACTGCATAAACAATATACTGTATACTGTGTATAAATACTGGATCATGAAGGAAACAACAAGAGCATGAAATCTCACCTTGTTCAGCCTAAATTGTCCATCTCTGGTGGCTTCCTTTGGGAATTTCTTCTCCCAGTTCCCCTTGAAGTAGATGGCATTCACCAAGACCAGTTTCGTCAAGTCATCGATGGAACCCAGTGGTAGCAAGTCCTTGATCTTTCCTAAAACAGAAATGTATGTTGTCCATTTTGAGAATAGCTCAATTCAAGAACAATATGAAGCCAAACACTGTGCTGCAAAAACATTAAGAGTATAGAGTAACTTTTCACCTTGAGTGTTTTTCTCCACCCATTTGTTGATGTCGACTCGCACAGCCTCTGATTTCTTCTTGAACTCCACCTCCTCCAGTCCGGCTTCATAGTATTTTTTGGCGTCATTGAGGAATTTCTGTAACAGAGCAAATCGATTGAGGTGCAAATTTCTAAATTAGTGTAATTTCATGTCAACTCAACCAGAAGTCCTCAGCTAAAACTCTTGATTTAAATCATTTATTTTTTTCCTGGTGAAAGAAATACATAAATGAAGACTAATGCCGAAATATTAAATGCCATGGAAGTATATTTATTTAATAATCCACTTTTATACACAATTTACACCTAAGATTTAGAGCCATATTCTCTTTGGAAATTAAGAGAAAAATAGGTTTAGAACCAAAATCTAAAAGGAATATATTTAATACTTCTTAAGTTACAGGCATGCACTCAAAAAAAAATAAAAAAAACAAAGTTCCTTTTTCTATTTTTGAGCTATCATTATTGATATATAATGCAACAAAGATTGCTAAAGCCGACAGATTTTCCAAGTAGATTAAAAAATAAAATAATGATCATCATGTAATTTGGTTTCAAATCTGTTGCAAAATAGTAATTT
This sequence comes from Carassius gibelio, assembly GCF_023724105.1. Classification (NCBI taxonomy): domain Eukaryota; kingdom Metazoa; phylum Chordata; class Actinopteri; order Cypriniformes; family Cyprinidae; genus Carassius; species Carassius gibelio. Next base: position 1,962,830 of record NC_068386.1, on the reverse strand, counting down.
GAATGTCCCTCTACAAAATAATGTATTACTCAATAAATATTAATCCATGACGTTGCATATTTTGGCTTTCATCACTATCTATGTTTGTCTGTCTTCAGAAAAAATTAATAAATATTAACAAAATGTAAAATGTTAGCTTAGTTATGAAATTTGGTTGATTTGACATGAAATGACCGATTAGAGTTCAGAACAGTTCTAGAAGCTTGAATTATTTACTTTGAGTCTTACCTCGACAAACTGGTAGGATTGTTCTCCGTAGAGACGGTTGGCGAGACTCAACACATACGGCGCTCCTGGTTTCTTCAGTTCACTCATGAGCTTGTTGAAGCTGGAATGAATTTGGTCCTCTTTAACATGTGGAGCTGGAGTCGCAGCACCGGGTTTGGGAGGATTGGTAAAGCCCAGGACCTACACAGAGTTTTATGTATATATATATATTTGAATTCTGAACAACTGTCCATAAATAGCACGAAGGTGTAAGATCACCTTAAACATCTGCTCCGCTGTGTTTCCTTTCGCTCCGAGCGACACCATGGCCAGAGCTGAAGAGATGCTGATCGGAGAGTAGAAGACATTTCCTGATGCGTTTCCTCCGCTGATCTTCTTGAACAGGTTTAGAGAGAACTGTGTGTTTGCTGCAGATAAACGCTCCATTTTCACAAGCTGTGCAAGAAATTAAGAGTAGCTTATTTGAAGGTGGACAGATCTCTTTAGTTCTATGCACCTTCAACAAACAGAGATCAATAAAAGCATCACCTTAAACAAGTTTAGTAAAGGCATTACCTAGAATAATCCAAAGAAACGAGTCTCCTGATGTACCTGAGACGAATGAATCAACAGTTATGGGTGTCATTCGAATAAATGATGCCTCACCCTAAAATGACTAACCTTTAATCCAAGTCCAGCCTTCCTGGAAATTCAGTTTTAAAATTCCCCTTTAATAATAATAATAATAATAATAAAATAAAAATGTTTCTATTATTCATAGATAGGTTTATCCACGTGGAACACCATCAAACTTGAACTGATTGCTCTTACTCTTTGTTTTTTCCTAAAGAAAAATCTAATAAAAGTATGTGTAGCAGAAGAAACAAACCCGAACTAAAGTAAGGTTAATAACTCATACTCATTACTCATAATTAGTCATTCTTAATCATAATGTGATTATGAAAGTATGTGCCACTGTGAAATACTAATTATATTATGTTCTAGTCTAATTATTCTGTATTTTATATGACTATGCAAGTGAGTTGAAATCAAACGTGATGTATCTATACCTATTTTTGTATCAGAACTCAAGAGTCAGTAATTACATACAGACAGTTTCACTCAGTTATTTAATAGACTTTATTTATTAGAGGAACACATGCAGCTGGATTCATCACTTCATCATTACTATCTTCAAGGAGAACAGAAGCGTCCGTAAAACAGAATGCTGTTGGAGGGATTGTGTCGGATGAAGAAAAGGAAGGGATGGTCTGCAATAAACATTGATGCAGATGAACGTATGGCGACGACGACGCCGGTGGCCGCAGCCGCTTCGGTTCCTTCCTCGTTTACTTCAACGAAGGCTTTATGAATCACCTTCGACACCACCAGGTCATTGTTGGGCGACATGCCTGAAAGATTCACCTTCTGCGGTGAAAAAACATCCTCCATCCCCATGCTGATCAGAAGACTCTTCATGTCGTAGGTTTCCTCCATCTTGAATCTGGGCAGAGATACTTGAACTTCCTGTCGATGCATCTTGCTGGGTTTGGTCCACTCCATGAGCTTCTCGTAGGTCAGTGCCCTTTCAAGCTGCATAAGACATAAATTAATGTAAATATTAATAACTCTACACATGTACATTAACATATAATTAAACAACAATTCATATGCACTCTTAAAAATAAAGGTTCTTTATTGGCATTGATGGTTCAGTGAAGAACCTTTCCATTCCACAAAAGTTTCTTAAGATTATCAAAACATTCTTCACAGTAAGAAAGAATGGTTCTTTGAAGAGCTTTTCATTGAAAGGTTCCTTAGGGAACCCAAGATGGTTCTTCTATGGCTCTAATGCGAAGACTCCCTTTTGGGAGCAGATTCTGTGTCATCTCACCTTCTGAAGGCCAGTGGTTTCATCTTGAATCTCACTAGGAAGGATGATCAACATACTGAGATTCTTCCCGACATACGGCAGCTCCAGAACCTGACTGTTCATCTCTGGGATGAAGGCCAGAGGAAACTCTGCCTTCTGAGTCATCATCTTCACTGGTTTGGTTCGAGTCTGCAAAGCATTAGTAGAAACAAGTCAAAACTCCTCATATTGAATTTCAAATATATTACTTGAACAAGAGCATGAAGTTTCACCTTGTTCAGCTTAAACTGTCCATCTCTGGTGGCTTCCCTTGGGAATTTCTTCTCCCAGTTCCCCTTGAAGTAGATGGCGTTCACCAAGACCAGTTTCGTCAAGTCATCGATGGATCCCTGTGGGAGCAAGTCCTTGATCTTTCCTGAAATGCAATAGTGCATTAGTCACTTTGAACACTGGTTTGAACCTGCCTGGTTGGCTGGACATTTTAATATATTTTTTAATTTCTGAAAAAATTAAAGGTCTAAAGAGACCATGGAGCCAAACATGGCCATTTCTTCTGAACCTAGTATTGTAAGTTTATAATTGAGATTATTTTAATGCTGGTTTTTACCTTGAGTGTTTTTCTCCACCCATTTGTTGATGTTGACACGTGCAGCATCAAATTTCTTCATGAAGTCCACCTCCTCCAGTCCGGCTTCATAGTATCTTTTTGCATCATTGAGGAATTTCTGTAAGAGAGCAAATCGATTGGAGTGCAAATGAAATTAGTGTTTCCTTGAATTATTTTCTTAGAGTCTTACCTCAACAAACTGGTAGGATTGTTCTCCGTAGAGACGGTTGGCGAGACTCAACACATACGGCGCTCCTGGTTTCTTCAGTTCACTCATGAGCTTGTTGAATCCGGAATGAATTTGGTCCTCAGTTTTTTGTCCAGATATTTGCTGAGCAGGAGATTTCTATTTGCATCAATGATATAAAGTTCAATTAGATTAATCAAAATCTACCTACATGCACCACTACGGCAAATACAGCTGCCATTGCAAGTCATGAGGATAGTGATTCATGTAAATATTCATACTAAACCTTAAGCTCGGCAGGTATATCCGACTTCTGGGTTTGTTGAGTCATCTGTTGTTCATGTTGACCCTTGACACCGCAGGGCATCTGGGGCTTCTGGGCTTGTTGTTGAGTAACAGGAGTCGCAGCATCAGGCTTGGCAGGATTGTTAAAGCCCAAAACCTACACAGCATTAGTTGTAGTGTTATTAATAAAGGCATCCTCACTATTCTGATAACTCCAACATCTATTGTGAATGCACTGCTTAAATAGTTTAAAATAGTGCAGCAAACACCCTCTTGATTTACTTCACACATGATAGTATTATCCTGTTATTCATTAAATTGAAACGACACAGATCGTGCATTTAGTCAGAGCTGAAACAAAAACAAAGCTGCCCTTCAAGTGAACCTGCAACATGAGACCACGATAGCAGTGTCGGTACAAACACAAAGCATCATTATCCCAGGAAAAATCCCACATTAGTCACATCTCAAAGCAGGAATTCCAAATGGAATTCAGAATTCCTTTTAAATTCCTGAATTTGAATTCCATTTGAATGAATGCAGAATTGGAACAAACATGTAATTTGTCAATAATACATTTTTGAAATTCAATTTCTGTCTTGTTCATTAAAGGAAAAACAACTGGCCATAAAAAATGCATTAGTGTGAGATCACCTTAAACATCTGCGCCGCTGTGTTTTCTTTCGCTCCGAGCGACACCATGGCCAGAGCTGAAGAGATGCTGATCGGAGAGTAGAAGACATTTCCTGATGCGTTTCCTCCGCTGATCTTCTTGAACAGGTTTAGAGAGAACTGGGTGTTTGCTGCAGATAAACGCTCCATTTTCACAAGCTGCGCAAGAAATAACAATAGTTTGAATAACAGTATTATCTTCTTCGTCAATGCACACAAATATATAAAATCTGCTGGTTCTATTTAAATCACATATTGCAAAAAAGTACCTCTAATGAACAGTGTTCAACAAAAGCTTTAACTAGAATAATCAGCCGTTTTCCCTTGTGTCTGAGGTGAATGGATCGACTGCAATGAGTGTCTTTCTTATAAAAGGTGCCTCACCCTAAAAACCACCCAGGCTTTAATCCAAATCCAGCCCTCCTGTAAGATTGAATCTATAAACCCTGTAATTAAATTCATGTTTCTGTTATTGATAAATGTATACACACCTGACACGGACAAAACCACCAAATTGAGTGATGTATTTTGCTTTATCCGTCAGTACTCTCATTCAGATATTGCCTAAAGCTCACTTTCACAGCCTATGCTTTGTTCATTTTATCTGACTAGCTCTTTTTTTTGCATAGATAACATAAAACAAGCTAGTTTTTTCACATTTTATATAAAATCTGACATTTAAATTACAGCTTGCTTAGAAATGATGCACAGTTAAATATTCTATATACAAGTAATATTTACCTTGGGCACGTGAATCTCTTCACATATAACTTAAATATGCAAAAACAGAAACATTATTGACAAAATGTTGGTGAAACTGACTGTCAAACTGTTTCCCTCTTTTTGTAAAACATTAGTTTATAGATGTAAACCTGTAAACTGGTCACTAGGTTTAGGACAAAAATAAAACAATGCAATCTATAAATAAATGCCCTTTTAAAATTAGTAATAAAATAAAGTATAAAAGTCAGGGTAAAAGGTTATCAGGACAGTTTATTCATATGACCTTCATACAAAAAAAGTATAACAATTCTAAAAAAAAAAATAAAAAAAAAATATTTTGAATGAAAATCAGCCCTGGGAAATAAAAATTCCTAGCTGGAGAAACACTCCTGAATGCAAGGCAGAAATGTATAATTCATTTGTAATCTTAATAATGAGCTGATGTGGGTTTGGCTAATTAGTGGAAGTACAGTAGGACTCATACGTCACTGTGGCATTTAAAAACCCTGTTAAAGAAAACAAAACGATAGTAATCATAATCATCACCACTCACACAGAAAGTAGCCTATTCATAAATTATTATTTTTCTAAACAATATTTAACTTGCTACTATTAGTTGGCTTACTTTGTGTAGTTTACTAAGGTGGGTGTGGTTATGTGTTATGAAATAAGCACAGTTCATGTACACTGCACAAAAAAAAAAAAAAAAAGCTTTTGAAGCTTAGCTTTTTTTTTCTTGTTTCCAGCCAAAATATCTAAGAATTCTTAAATCATGAAAGATTTTCACAATACAATATATATATATATTAATCTTGTTTTCTGTTTGAAGCAAAAACTCACTTAAATGTGACTTTTTTTTCTTTTTTTTTTGTGAAAATAAGAAAATAGAGAAAATCTAAAAAATCCTTCTTGATTTAAGAATTTGTAGATATTTTGGCTTGAAACCAGACAAAAAATATAATCTTGAAAAGCAATTTTTTGCACTGTATGTATTATGCTTCAGGTGATTTTTGTGATCTGACTCTTATTATTAATTGAAAAATTATTTTTACGTCAGATGAAATGCGAATAAGTGCTGTTATTTTACCCAGAAAGGTAAGAAAATATAAATACATTGAAAAAATATGAAGATCAGCCAGACAGCTGTTCATTATACCAAAAAAAAAGTACAGAACATACATTTTATTTTTAATATTGAAAGTTTATAATTCGCATGTAACATTGCTTTATTTTTCCACCAAAGCACTATTATTTGTGTTCTATTCATGAATAATAGTATCTCAATTTAAAAAGGCTTTTCCCATGGCATTCTCAAACAGGGTGTCATCGCAAATAAGAATCATATTCTGAAGTTACTTGTTTAAATAAAGGAAAATAAATCAAAAGAAACCAAATAAACAGCTCTGAATCATTGTGGGTGTTATAAGTTCACATTTGGCTGTGCAAACATGATGCTGTCATCACCACGCTTGACAAGATTTATGCCAGAAGCTTTGATTTGGAGTCAAATAGAGTTTTTTCACAACGTTCTTTGATAAGGTTTCAGGTTTTGTCACAAAAACTCTATTGTTGATGTTCACCGTGCCCCTGTTTTTAGCTCCTTGATGAACCCATGACATAAACGGATGTAATATGATGTCAGGACTATCAAATGTAATTCTTTTGATGTATGTGGAGCTTTAAACATGTTGTTTCTGCTTATAAGCCATGCCCAATCCTGTCATTGAGATGTTTTTGTAAACTCATGCCATCTCATGGGTTTCTAGGGCCCCACCTGTAAATTGTAGAGCAATGGCATTAGTTTCCACACCCCCAAGTTGGGAAATTTGCAAAAATGAGTTCATTGTATGTTAAAGGATTGTTCACTACTGTACAATACTGCAAACAGCCCACACATTACTCATACATAAATTGAATAATGACAGAATTGTCCTGTTTGGGTGAATGATTCATTTAAAGAAATAGTTCACCCAAAAGTGAAAATTCGCTTAAAATGTGGTCACTCTCAGGCACATCCTGTAGATGTAGATGAGTTTGTTTCTTCATCCGATTTGGAGAAATTCAGCATTGCTTGAGCTAGAAAGAACTACTGAACATAAATAAAATGTGCAAAAGGATTTTGAAAAAATACCCTTAGAAAGAGCTACTGCATTCAAACTGATTCAAATGATTTGCGATCCCCAAACTGACTCAAATGATTCGCGAACCCGCTACGAACTCTCGAATTGATTCAAATGATCCGCGAAGACGCTTCGAACTCCCGAACTGACTCAAATGATTCGCGATCCCGCTCCGAACTACCAAACTGACTCAAATGATTCGCTATCCCCAAACTGACTCAAATGATTCGCGAACCGAACTCCCGAACTGACTCAAATGATTCGCGATCCCCAAACTGACTCAAATGATTCGCGAACCCGTTCCGAACTCCCGAACTGATTCAAATGATTCGCAATCCCCAAACTGACTCAAATGATTCGCGGACCCGCTACGAACTCTCGAATTGATTCAAATGATCCGCGAAGCCGCTCCGAACTGCCGAACTGATTCAAATGATTTGCGATCCCGAAATTGACTCAATGATTCGCGAACCCGCTACGAACTCCTGAACTGACTCAAATGATTCGTGATCCCGCTCCGAACTCCCAAACTGACTCAAATGATTCGCGATCCCCAAACTGACTCAATTGATTCGCGAACCGAACTCCCGAACTGACTCAAATGATTCGCTAACCCGCTACGAACTCCCAAACTGACTCAAATGATTCGCGATCCCCAAACTGACTCAAATGATTCGCGAACCCACTCCGAACTCCCGAACTGATTCAAATGATTTGCAATCCCCAAACTGACTCAAATGATTCGCGGACCCGCTATGAACTCTCGAAATGATTCAAATGATCCGCGAAGCCGCTCCGAACTCCCGAACTGATTCAAATGATTTGCGATCCCCAAATTGACTCAATGATTCGCGAACCCGCTACGAACTCCCGAACTGACTCAAATGATTCGCGATCCCGCTCCGAACTCCCAAACTGACTCAAATGATTCACAATCCCCAAACTGACTCAAATGATTCGCGAACCGAACTCCCGAACTGACTCAAATGATTCGCGAACCCGCTACGAACTCCCAAACTGACTCAAATGATTCGCGATCCCCAAACTGACTCAAATGATTCGCGAACCCGTTCCGAACTCCCGAACTGGTTCAAATGATTCACGCTCCATACTGAACTAGGAAGAATTAGGAAGCGTGCAATGTGAAGGGCGCTCTGAAAAGCGGCAGCGCAGGCAAAGGATTAAAACATCTATTAAAGCAGATGTCCAAATGAACGTACCGGTACGCTAAAAGCACGTTCTGGGCGCACAGAGAGGTACGCTCAAGAGCTATATTTGGAAGTGCCAGTACTGAATTCCAGTGCGTACCGGCCCACTTAAAGCACTGACTCCAGTCCATCAGTTAACATCTGGAGAAGACAAAAGCTGAAACAAATCCAGCATTAAGTTGTTTTAACTTCAAAATGTTGCTTCTAGCTAAAATCCATAGCACTTCCTCCAGTGATATAAGTTTCCTGTTGTCTGTCCCATCAAAATCCATCCACATGTTTGTTTAGAGCTGTTTTGTCTTGTAAATGGTGCTTGGTCTGTGCAGATTTCTCTCCTGATTCAGACCAGGTGACTTTTTCACTGGAGGAAGCGTTATTATGGATTATGGACTCATATTTAAAATGAAACAACGGTAACTGATGGACTGGAGTGATGTTTTTATCAGACTCTCATTCTGACGGCACCCATTCACTGCAGAGCAAGTGATGCAATGCTACTGCTACATTTCTCCAAATCTGACGAAGAAACAAACTCATCTACATCTTGGATGGCATGAAAGTTGTGAGCAACTTTTCAGCAAACGTTCATTTTTGGATTAAATATTCATTAGAAGTAGTCAAACCGGTTTGAAACAACATGCAAATGATGGTTTGCATGCAAATTCTTTGATTATTGGATGTTCTCCATAGCCTGTAGTCGTTTCTGGGCAGTTGTTCTGATTGGTTGATCTTGTTGCGACAGGACGAGGATTTGGTTCCCAAGCATGAATAGCTGTGCCAGAGTCCTCTGAATAATGGAAACCAGTGAAACTCAATGCAGCACATCATGAGCATCTCTCCGAAAACAGTGTTTCTAACTCATGCTGCTTTGAAGTTACAACTCAACCTTAAAAAATCTGGCTCGCATTTAAAGAAAAGTGAAAAGGCATGAGACTCGAGATCCAGGTTCAAATATAGGCCTATCTTGGATATTATATGTCAATAAATATAAAGCCTATACGTCTAAGACCAGAAAACTGAAAAGCTCTAAATCACCCTCCAGTATAAAGTTATCAGCAATCGCCACAGATCTTCCAGAGGTAAATGACACCTCAAAAGCATACATTTTTAATCATGTCTGTTCCCATATATTTCACTGGCAACTTCAGATCAGGTTAACAAGAAGAAACAAGCTACAGGAAACTAATGTGTCAGGTGAAATGACACAACAAACATTATAATTCGATGAGCTGGATTCTATGGCTGCCATTCACAGGCCTCTATAGTGATTATGAAAGCACAGGTCAGAGAAAACATGCAGCAGTGGAGAGTCAGCTTTAAACACTGCTCCTCTAGACTGTTGGTTTTACTGATATATATTCAGATTTGATCAATTGTTTGTCTTCTGATCTATAGCCAATTATTCATTCAATATTTAATATTTTCATCCTAGAAATGTTAAGCCGAAAAATAAATAAATAAATAAATAGAAATTGTTAACCATTGTTAACCATTGCCACATGATTAAAATAAAACGATTGTATTATAGGAATATAATTTTTTTTTTACGTTTTACCATTGAGAATTAGGTGTTTGTTCTACTATCGTTTATATAATATTTTAGAATTTATTAATATTTTGAATTATACTTTATTTTTACATTTAAATTTTTGTTTGTAGTTTTGTTATGTGCATGCTTTTGTAATTTTCATTAATCACAAATATTTATATTTAGCTTAATTTCAGTTTTTTTTTTAATTCGGTACTTTTACATATACTTTTACATATCTATATATTATAATTAAGTAGTTCAACTTTAAATAATTTTTTGCCATTTTATTTCTTTCTTAAAACTAGATTTTTCATCTAATGATTTTATGTGTGTGTGTGTGTGTGTGTGTGTATATATATATATATATATATATATATATATATACATACATATATATATATATATATATATATATATATATATATATATATATATATATATATATATATATAGCTTAATTTCAATTATTATATTTCAAATAATGTATATATTAATTTAATATGTGATTACAAAAAAATATAAAATAATAATTACAGTAATGGGAATATGCATTACAGTAATGGGAATTTAGGAAAAATATATAATAAAAATAATGTCACAATGTAAATCACAGCAACAAGGAAAAATTTGATGAAATAATGCAACTAACCATAATCATGTATTTACCACAGCATAGTAAATAATAAATAAATAGAATTTTTAAATAAAGTTTTAAAAGGGGCAAAATAAATGGTGTAGTCAGGTAGTCAGGTTTGTGTTTAAGCTATATTATTTTATAATATACCTTCTTTTAAATTTAAGACCTGGGCATGTGACCTTTAAGGGTTTGAAATTGTGTTCAAAGAACAATTATTGAGCACTTTGAATAGTAATATCATAAATAGCACATTTTATAAAGATCTGACCTTATTGGTCATTGAGACGTGACATCTATATGTGTTGAGTGCATGGGGTTAATGTTACACGCGTGCTCTTCTTAAAACTGCCAACAATGAAGCTCAACTATTAGCGGAGCTGCTTGAAATATTCAGGAGGAAACCCACACCTGTTTCCAGGTAACTGATGCTGGACGTCGGAGCCGTGTCACAGTGTGTGTGTGTGTGTGTGTGTGTGTGTGTGTGTGTTTCCCTGCTCAAACTGCCTCTTTCATCTACTTCACACTGAATTCAAGGACTCGACCAGCTCCCAGAGTTTTTCTTTTCATAATGAGGAGAAGCTTGTTTTCATCTTGCACTGAAAACTGACTGTCTCTTCCTGATGGAACAGGGATATTGTTAAAGACTGAGAGCTAAACTAAGGCTGGGAGTTTGTTGATGGTGGCGTAGAGATACTTTGGACTGTTTTATGAAGTTTTGCACAAATCTGAGGATCTTTTGAAGGCGTCCGTCATGAATCCTATGTGGAAAGTCTATAAGAGTAAGGTCATGAAGACCCTCAACCCGGACATGGAGGAAGACACGGTGGAAGAGGTATATCCACTAAAGCAATGGGTGAACATGCACTCAAAAAAAATTAAATAAATAATTAAGCCTTAAAAATTAAATTTCTATGTATTTGAATTGCATATAACATTTACATCCATTTGGATTACATGGTTTTAACATAAACTAACAACATTAATTTAATGCATATTTGTCAGGCATACATAAAGGAAATCTGTAAGATATCTAAAAAAAAAACAATTATTAATATTTGCATCTATTTGTTATTTTTAATCAGCATAAATCTGCTATTTTAAATTTTTTTTTTTACAAAGTTAACATTATTTGCAAATACTTACACAGACCAATATGAGTTTTTCAATGACGAATCACAATCCCGATATCAGTGGTGCATAAATGGCAGTACATACATAATACAATTTTATTTAATAAGCATAATTCAATTTAGTCAGTCTGGCCAGTATATCAATCTATTTCTAGTATAAGGCCTCTGAGCATGTGATTGCATGAATATGCATGCATGCAATCAGTATTTAAGAGTATATCCCAACTTTACCCCAGAAAAGATTGCATTAAGTGACATATCAGTTGAAAAAAAAAAAAATTAGGTTAAACAGCATATTCTTATCTGAACCTTTTAAAGTTAATCTTTTTGGGGAATAAAGGACACTTTCTTCTGTTCCTGTTGAAGTATGTTGATTGGCTAAAGCATGTGTTTTAAAAAACCTAACAAATGCATTTCTGAGGTTCAGGATGTGTTAACATATTTGAAATGTTCTGTCAAGTATCTGATCAAGGGAAGCCTTGACCCACTTTCAAAGGCCTGTAACTGGATCTACGGGGGTGATAGGAATAGGATGGCATTCCAGCGACTGATTCGAGACGGATAGGGTGTGTGTGTTGGGTTTGTTGGCAGATTCCCCACAGTTCTCGACTGTCTGTGTGACCTCTCGCTTACCAGTGAACTTGCATAGTTTCCACAGCCTGCTACAACACAGCAATGCCAACAGATTACTGAAGCTTAGTCAAGATAAACACTGCATGCATGACTGGACTCACTCCAAAGTCATTACAGTATTTCTTTACCCTTTAAAATTACAGTCGATCATATTTACATGAATTCATTTAAACCAGCTGAAAGTGGTTTTCTGGTCAAGCTGATCTAGTTTGCTGGTTTTAAAGAGGTCTTCAAGTTAGACGCCATACAGTATTGAATTTAATGTGAATGAAGACTTAGGCTGTGGGGGACAGTCGTCAAAACTAACCCACTTCCACAACATACATAATTAACACAATGTGCAAGAGTTCAGCGGTTTGCAAATGATATAGGCTATAGTTTTCAAAAACTTCTACTTTGAGAACCGTTTTCAAAAGTTTCAAAAGCTCCTGAAACACTGTTGTCGTGTAAATTAACGTCCAAAACGCATTAAAGCTTTTCCGTTTTTAGGAAAACAGTGTTGTGTAAAGCACAGTCTTCGCTGTAAAAGTCCAAAATCATGTAATTTTCACAACTTTAAAAATGCTTTGTGGAGATTTAGTCTACTGAAAGTTATTTTCGCCGACCTTTGTGTTATTAAACACACTGCACTTCTGTCACTGTGTCATTTTGACGTGTTTTCTTTATTTAGCATATTTTCTTAGCAATAGATGCTATTTACGCTTTTGAAATATTTTTTCAAATTATTTGTTTAGTGATATGGTATTTACACTTTAGATTCTATTTACACTGTGCAAAAATTTTACTTATTGCAAATAGTGTCAATTATCTGCACCTCAGTATTGTAGACAATATTAACTTATTGGGACAATAAGACAATTTTGGTGTAGTTTTGCTGAAAACCACACGAGGGAGACATTAATGTACGTATGTAAGCTAGTCTTCTCTGTAGATTTTAGAACTTGCATATGTAAACTTAAATAGCTATTTTTATCTCATTTAACTTTTTTTGAATGCCAAAGAGCTATTTATTTAGGAAGATTTAGTTGTGTTTAATTTTTTTTTTTTTTTTTTTTTTTTTTTTACTTGAGTAAAATCTAGACGTTTAGATTTATAATTTAGATGTCTCCTTTTTCAGTCTTTGATGAATGTTTGTCTGTGAAGGTCCCTGATGTTGCTGAAGATATGACGCCTGTCCAGTCTGATGAAGGACCCGGTGCAATGACACAGCTGGCCAAGAGAGTAAGCCTGGAAAATAAATATTATAAATCATTAGTTTATTAAATAAATTGTCGTTTCTGTTAACTTTGGAAGGGAGAAAAAAAAGTATAAAAGTGTACTTAAGAGTCAGACACTGTACATGGGTAGTTAATATATATATATATATATATATATATATATATATATATATATATATATATATATATATATATATATATATATATATACTGTTGAAATGGCTCTTGAAGTTTCATGTCAGCTATATTTATCTGATGTTTTTGGTCTGAATCATTGTGTTTATTTCTCAGATGCAGGGAGCCGGAGCTAAAGGTTGGAAAAGTGTTTCATCTCTGTTCACCAAGGAGGATGAACACCAGCTTCTGGAGGCAGACAACCAGCCGGCAGCTGATCAGTGAGTGTTATGATGCATTCGTTTATATTTCTACCGGGAAAGCATGTTGAGCAAATGTTTTAGTCTCCTTGGAACAGAAAGGGAAAATCTAAGTTGCATTTCACACTGTTAAAAGCGGAAAATTATCAGGCATTACTATAACATACTTAAATATTTTAGATTTAAATGATTTTTTAAATGTTTGGGGTCTGTAAGATTCTTTAATGATACAGTAAATATTGTAAAATATTATTATAATTTAAAATGCCTGTTTTCTACGTGAATATATTATAAAATATAATTTATTCCTCTGATCGAAGTTGTATTTGCAGCATCATTCCTCCAGTCTTCATTTTCACGATCATTAGTTGGAGTGCCCATGAACTTTAGTAGAGGGCACTCCACTCAGGACCATTCCACCCAACAACCATCAGATGTCACCACATCATCACTTGGACACTAGCACCTCTCATACCGTTGCACCACACCTAAACTACATCTCCCATGAGTCACTGCATCCCTAATCATTTTGCCACACCTGCACCTCATTCATCCGCTAATCTCCTTGCCACACCTGCACCTCATTTACACACACACACACAGACACTTTGCGAAGTCTTGTTTAATTGTTTTGGAAAATGTTTTTTCAGGATTCTTTGATGAATAAAAAGTTCAAAAGAACAGAATTTATTTGAAATGGAAATCTTTTGTAGTCTTAAACATTTCTTTTCAGTCACTTTTGATAGATTTAGTGCATCCTTGCTTTTTTTTATATATATAGTGCTAAATATGTTTCTTGCAAAAATATTTATTTAATCAGAATACATTTCATTTCAAGTAGCCTTTATCATTTTTTCAGTCCATTGGCAGTGAAGCCCGAAGAGCCTCCACAACCCAACAAGCGCAGCACTGGATTCTGGGACAGCTTTGCGACTAAGTGGCACCAAGAAGCTGCAATGAGGCAAGCGGAGGCAGGAGGCGACGGCGGTCAGGAGGTGGGCAATGAAAGCGGAGCGAGAGCAGAAGATGGTGACAACCAGGCCGAGGCGGGCGACAGCGGCACTGGAAACAGCTTCTCCAAATACGCCACACTGGGAGAAGGGAGTGACGACACACCGGCCTTCAAGTGGAACTTTGTCACCAGCAAACTAGCTGAGCTGAAGACCAAAAGCATGGCCAAGAGTAACTAGCCAACAGTGAGATCGGTGATCCCAGTTCAGACCACAGGGGCCACAGTGCTTCTCATCAGCCTTATCACTCAGATGTACAGCGATCGCATTTCACCAAACCCATTTAAAAGCATCGACCGTGACCCACACTGTGGCCTCTGTGGGCCTGGACTGCTTGGTATTCATGTGGGAGCTGCTGGTGATGAGAAACGTCTGTCCATTACTGAATCATTCTCTGTGCAATTCCATTTGGTGCAGAAGAAATTGCACATTTCGTATGCACTAAAAAATATCAATGAATTAGATAAAAGTTTTAATATATCTTGAGGAAAAAAAAGTTATAGGCCATGAATATGTTATAAATTTAGATATAATATAAAGTGAAGTTTATTTAAAAATACCAACTATTTTCTTTTCCTCTTGTAAAATAGTTTCCTTACAAAGAATGTATACCACCTAGAAACTTTAATGATAAAATAATAAATTATCAACTGAATGTGGATAAGCAGAAATTACACAGTTGACTTAAAAAAAAAAAAAAAATACGGGAAAAAAATCAGGGAATGAAGTATTAATATCCGAGTTGAAATATCATGCAGATTTACAGTACATACAGTTTATTATTTGTCATAATGATGGGAATACATTTATTATTTACATTGATTTTCTGTCATCAGGTATAAATCAATTGCTTACAAGTAATTGAAGATTAAGTGCAATAATAATTAGCAAAGTAAACACTGAGATTAAATGTGGTCTGAAAACTCCAGGGGAACATTCTCACCAAGAAAAACGTAGTATGAATCAGATGAACGATTTTGCTATTTTATATAGTGTATATCATGTGCAGTACTTTTTATGTATTGTATATTTAGAAATGCAATTGATAAATGTGAGGAATGTTTAATTTACTCATTTGAAGAATATGAGTCTGGTGTAGTTCTCATGTGGTGTGCTGTGCAATCCTTACACATGGTTTTGTCTCTCAAGTCTAATGTAAGTGTTTACGTCTTGTCCGCTGTCCTTGAGTCTCTCTCATTGAATTATGGATTTTCCTGCTTTGATGTTTTATGATTTTATGATATAATAAAGTTATGGTGCAGAAACACGTTGTTTCGAGTTTTTATTAAATTTAAAATAATATGACGTGTTTCCCTGCTTGTTCCTGGAAGTGAACAGTCGAGAAACGACACCAAAACGACTGGAAAAATAGCATTTCAACATGCATTAAGCAAACTAGATTTAGCCTGATTTAATGCATTGGTTCATACAGTTCACTTAAAAGAACGAACCGAGCTTCACTAAATTGTATAATTGCATAAACATTTTAATATTGAACCTGAAAGAATGCTCTATTCATATTCCGCACTAAAACAAGAAATTTCTAACTAGTTTTAGCCAATTATTTTCATGATTTGAAGGTCACTTATTGTCTTTGCTGGACTGCTGTGATCCATGAGACAGACTTGAACTGCACTTTTCATTGTCTCACGGTAATATAACTCTCTCTAAGCCTGTCATAACATATTGCTCCATGCAGGATTTGGTGGCTTGGCTTTCATAGTTTATGGCCTGCAGGTATGTTTATCTCATACAGGTGTTGAGAAGAGAATACAGCCGTGAAACAGTAGCTCATTATAGCAGACAGAAAATGGGGAAACAGAAGTGTCATGTTTGTAGATAGAACTCGAGGAACCAATGTTTGAACATATTATAGGACCATATTTTATGCATTTTTACATTTTTAATAGACAATTACACACATCTGTAATGCAAAATTTTTTTTTTTTTTTTTTTTTTTTTTTTTTCTCTAGTATCTTTTTTCTGGGTAAACCTGTTGAAAAGGACATAACTTAGGGCCTTAATTTTGACATTATTTTAATAACAATTATACACACATGTAATGCAATATATATATATATATATATATATATATATATATATATATATATATATATATATATATATATATATATATTAAAATTAAAATTGTATTTGTTGTACTATGTTTATGTACATTAATTAATATAATTTTGTTTGTATTAAAGTATATTTTCTGTAATAATGTATTGCACTAATGGGAATATAATACTAATTATTATTATGAATAATGTAAATTACAAAGAGAGAGAGAGAGAGAGAGAGAGAGAGAGAGAGAGAGAGAGAGAGAGAGAGAGAGAATGAGATTCTAGAGGTCAAATGTGCTTAAATGTCATGCAAATAATCTCATAATCCATTTTCTTTTTATATATATTTTTTATTTCAACTGTAAAGTGTCTATGAGTTCTGGTAAGGCACAAATTAAACATTATTATTATTATGATGATTATTATTATTATTATTATTATTAAAACAGGTAAATGTATTTATTTATTTTTTTTCATGCCAAAAATGTATTAATTTCTCTTTTTATTCTTATTTCAGATGAAATCTTTTTTTATGAGATTCTAGAGTTTAAATGTGCATAAATGTCATGCAAATAATCTCACAATGTTTTTTACTGTAAAGTGTCATTAAGTTCTAGAAATGCATTATTAAGCATTTTTATTATTATTATTATTTATATTATTATTAAAAAAGCTAAATGTATTTATTTATTTTTGATTATGCAAAATATAACTTATTAATTTTCTCTCTGTATTTTAGATGAAATGCTATTTTATGAGATCGACATCATTCTACATTTCCGTTTCTTTCAGCCTAGAGTTTGTTGATGTCTCAGCCTGAGGCCAGGTGTAGTTTCCCATGATACAGACACAGATACAACTCCAGAGGACTACAGTGAACAGATGTTAGAGAAGTGTTGACCTCCTCGCCTGCGTTTTTTTCTGAAGTGGCACAATCGTCCATTTGTTACCGTTTGATGTCTCAGTAAAGCCTTGCAGTCTATCAAGTGGACTAAACATGCAGGTTACACTGAAGTGGCTGTCCTTTCACACGAGGTGTAGAGAAAAACCTGTTTGAATTTTTTTTCCGCTAAGCCTGCGAGCCACAGGAGCCTGAGAAACTCTAAGCTACCTTTTCTGCTTGTTCATAGATTTCAAGAGATTACCGGCTCTTTCATCTCCCCGCGTAATATGCAAGTGCATGCTTACAGAAATATTAGATCAGAACAAAAGTGTTGGGAAATTTAAAAAAAAAGCCTGGAGGGGCTCATGGATAGCACTTTCCCATGAATCAAAAGTAAATCAAGAAATGTCAAAAATCTAATCAAATGTCAAAAAGTTTTTTTCTGATATCATTGTTATCAAAACTATATGTTGTTGTTCTAATATTCCTTGTTGTTATACGCTTATGTAGATATTTAATTAATATTAAAAAATTGTATTAGAGGGATTTCTCTGTAGGATCGTGTGTATTTTTGCATTTTGACATTATTTAATTTCAATTACGCACATCTGTTATGCAAAAAACTATAATTTTCAATTTTTTTTTTGTTTTACTACATTTATTTATATGAATAAAAAATATTTGATGTATTGAAATCATGCAAAAACAGCATTTTCAACTTTTTTATGACAAATTATAAACATCTATAATGCAAAAAGAATTATAATAAATTATTCTAATGTTATTTGTTGTGCTAAGTTTATGAATGTAAATAAAAAATATTTTATTTGTATTACAGTGATTTTTTTCCCTGTAATAATATATTAAAGTACTGTAAATGTAATGGAAATGATCATAAAAAATAATGCAAAATACAAAAAACTAAATGTTTGAAATGTATAATGGTATACGTCTCAAATGCAAGTTCTCTGGAAGTTTGACCTATTTACGTGCAAGTGAGCTTACAGCGTTTCACATTGATTTCTCTGTATGTTATTAATCAATTTTACTGTCAGGACGTCAGACTCAGGTTGACAGTGAATGGTAATCAGTGGAGACGAGATGACTTTTTCCCACAACACTCACAAATCAATATTGATTTTGCTATTTTTACATTGTGCTAAACATGAATATTGATGTATGTGCTCTTACTGTACATGCACAGACCTGAACGTGAACATGTCAGTGTTGTTATTGTTAAACTAAAATGTATTTAAATTAATTTATTTATACATAAACAAGTAATAAAAATAATTCATTAATTAATCAAATAATAACTAAATAATAATGATAAAATTATATTAGAAGGTTAACGTCAAATAAAAAAGGGAAATTACAAATGTTTCCTTGTTAAGTAATTAAAATAAATGAAAGTTTAAGTACTAAAATTATTCAAATTATGTAACTGAAATAAAAATAAACTTAATAGACATACAAAAACCTAAATGCATAAAAAAAAAGAAAAAAAAAGCACACACTGAAAAATATTATTCATTGAATTTACTAAAAAATAATTATGGAAAGTGGTTGCAATCAATTTATTTGAGCTATATTTAAATAAACTAATTTAGTTGATTAACTTACAGCAAAATTTGTTTATTTAAATGTATCTAAAATAAATTGATTGCAACCACTTACCATTCAAATTTTTAGTAAATTCAATGAATCATTTTTTTGTGTGCATGAAAAAAATGACTAAAATTTAAAAATACAAATGAAAACCGAAAAAAATTACAAATTAAAGCTACATTCTATAATAGTATATAAATAAATAGCACTGAAACATATGCATTAAGCTATAACATATTTATGCATCATCATATTTTGTTCTGAATTGTTTTGCATTCTCAGCATTGTCTGAAGAGGTGCTATAATGAGCTTTTCTCCTGTGATCTGTTGTCTCTTACAGCTCGAGTGCTGTTGTAGTTAAACAACAGTCTGAGGAGAATCTTGCCTTACATGACTTGTTGTAGAGAGCGGATACTGGGACTGTTAGTCAGTTTTCTGACAAATTGGCTGTGATAAAGCTTGTTGTGTGTTGTTCAGGATGCTAGTGTGTCTTTGACCCTCTTCACGCTGGTGTCCGTTCACTGTTTCTACAGCTGTTGGGATGTTGTCTTTACTTTGCACCCGTGCTGTCAACATAGCTTCAAATCTCCTTCCCCCGGTTTCCCACAATCCTCTGAGGCCCGTCCAGAGTTCAAATGAGACCTTAGCACGATAGTGACAGGACAGGTGGATATTTCTATAGCACCAAAAAGGAGGAGCTAGGATTAAAGCAGAAATAAGCTTTACCCTGTTAAACTGATTTCAAAGTGCATTTATTTACCTTTATTAAGGTAAATTAAGTATAGGTATAGGTATAGGTGTATTAAGTATAAGTAAGTGTATGTGTCATCTTTCGTGTAAATTCTTATATTAATATATACAGTTAGACTATTAGGACTTTGCACTTCAGAAGTAGCACAGAAGCTGAAACTAAAGTGGCATTTAGATATATTTGGATGTTTATTGCTGATAAGAGATGGTACAAATGCACTTACACTGCAGTTAGAATTGCATAAATAATGCTATTTAGTTTGTTTTAATAGATATAAAATATGAAATGACACTTTAAATATGATACCAAAACTTGTCAGTAGGTGGCGATGAATTTCTGTCTTAATAAGTGAGTTTTTGATTCACTTATTCAACCATTTTGTTCAAAACGGATGATTAATTTAGGATTTAAGCAAGTGGCTCTGAATAATTTTTCGTACTATGTCTGAATCATTTGTAGCCTATAGTTCACTCACAAATTGAATCGTTTCATCTGTTTTCTCACTCATAATGAGTGAGTCATTGATTCATTCACCCAATTCATTCAAAACATTCGCTGGAATCTATTTGTTTTTCAGTTCAAATCGGTTCGCTATTGAGTCTGGATCATTTTCGTATTATGTCTGAATCTTTTATCGCCAATAGTTCACTCACAAATTGATTTCATCTGTTTTCTCACTCATAATGAGTGAGTCATTGATTCATTCACCCGATTCATTCAAAACATTCACTCGAATCTGTTTGTTTTTCAGCTCAAATCAGTTTGCTGAAAATGTATGAACTGAATCATTTAGACTGTATTCATACTCTTAATAAGTGAGTCATTGATTCACTTATTCACCCAATTTGTTCAAAATGGATGATTAATTCGGGAATTCAGCAAGTAGCTTTCTTTATGAATGGTTTATTGAATCATTGCTTATTCTCGGCTAGTATAGCAAATGTATAATATTTTGTGATTATATCCAAGTTGTCGTGTGGTTTCTTTTTTTTGGGGAGGGGGGGGGGATGCTTGAATTGCTAAATCAAACTCTAATAAATCAGATTTTTTACAAAAGAATTGGTCAAACCTGTTTTGCAAATCTTAATCGTTCACGATTTAGGCCGAATCAGTTTCTTTTTTTAGTTGAAATCGGTTCGCTATTGAGTCTGGATCATTTTCGTATTATGTCTAAATGATTTGTAGCCTATAGTTCACTCACAAACTGAATCGTTTCATCTGTTTTCTCACTCATCATGAGTGAGTCATTGATTAATTCACCAAATTCATTCAAAACATTCATTGGAATCTGTTTGTTTATCAGTTCAAATCGGTTCGCTATTGAGTCTGGATCATTTCGTATTATGTCTGAATCTTTAATCGCCTCATAATGAGTGAGTCATTGATTCATTCACCCGATTCATTGAAAACATTCACTCGAATTTGTTTGTTTTTCAGCTCAAATCAGTTTGCCATTAAGTCTGACGTGTTTCAGGATTCAGTCTGAATCATTTGTATACTTCATTTATGAACTGAATCATTTAAACTGTTTTCATACAGTCATTGATTCACTTATTCACCCAATTTGTTCAAAATGGAAGATTTATTTTGGTCTTTATGAATGGATTATTGAATCATGATTTGTAGCCTATAGTTCACTCACAAACTGAATCGTTTCATCTGTTTTCTCACTCATAATCACTGAGTCATTGACTCATTCACCAAATTAATTCAAAACATTCACTCGAATCTGTTTGTTTTTCAGTTCAGATCACTTCGCTATTGAGTCTGGATCATTTTCGTATTATGTCTGAATCTTTTGTAGCCTATAGTTCACTCACAAATTGAATCGTTTCATCTGTTTTCCACTCATAATGAGTGAGTCATTGATTCATTCACCTAATTCATTCAAAACATTCACTCGAATCTGTTTGTTTTTCAAATTGGTTCGTTAATGAGTCTGAATCGTTCGAGGATTCAGTCTGAATCCTTTCTATAGTTCACTCTCAAACTGAATAGTTTCAACTGTTTTCTCACTCTTAATGAGTGAGTCATTGATTCATTCAGCCAGTTCTGATCAAACTGTCTTTAATGACTCAGTAATAATTCATTTAAAATAGCAAATGATCATCTAGCTAAAGCATGCATCGGTAGAAGGACATGGTATTTCAAAACCGGACAGACAGCCGTTCAAGACATGATTAAAGCAAGACTTTTTAATGTTTAGGCTATATACACTAGTCTTATCCACCTCTATTTTCACCTAGCGTTATCTGCATCACTTGAGCTCTCGTGTCTCTATTTCTGGTGTGAGGTATCAACCTCTGTGTATGATTGCAATCTCAAGCTGTGATCTCTTGATATGAAAATCACCTCAGCATCTTTATTCAGAAAGTTATAAGACTCTTATCCATCAGAAATCAGTCTAATGAGCTATTTCTGTCCAGATGTTCACACAGCATTGTGTGTTTAGCGGCTCTCAGAAAGGCCTCAGGTGACAGCAGTCTGTTGTTTGGCTTGTAGACAGATTAGATTGAGATAACAGGTCTTTTTTCAATGAGGCTGATATGATTGCCAATGAGCTCTTAAGTGTTTGTGGTGCTTTTCTCCTCGGGGTAACTTACTGACCCTGATGTAGCACACACAGCTCAGGGTTATCTATTCAAATGCAGCTCATTTTACTTGATTAACCCTTAGATACCAAATCCACTGATTTCTTTAGTTTTTCTTTAGTCTTGCATCGAGTCAGTGCATTCTTTCAAAACACTTTTAATCATAACTAACTACCACAAGGTTGTAAACAGTCTTGTTTTAGACCTACAGTAATATACAGTAGCAACTGTAAATAATACAGCAAAATTACAGCTACAAGCAATAAGTCGTCAACAGATGTTTTTCCATTTCTTTAACGCATCAAAATACATTTAACCAGTTTCAACTTCATTGTTCATTTTTCTTTTTAAGTTATACAAGATCCAACTAGATTTTTAAGGTAGTTCATATAATGAAAGTTAAAATTACTT
The DNA here is from genome assembly GCF_023724105.1 of Carassius gibelio. NCBI lineage: Eukaryota > Metazoa > Chordata > Actinopteri > Cypriniformes > Cyprinidae > Carassius > Carassius gibelio. Next base: position 1,940,106 of record NC_068386.1, on the reverse strand, counting down.
GCAGCTGTTCTCAGACATACATAATCTTGAACATATTTGTGAACATAGGTGTGTTGTGCAAATGATGGGTCTTTGTGAAGTTACTTTAAAAGACCTAAAGCCTAATTGGTTGCAATTAATGAAATCTTACTCAGACTCTTAAAGAATTTCCAAAACCTTTTGATTACAGGCTGGACTCAAATCAGCAATGTTTATATTTAAAATCTATATTTTAAAAAGCTGGGAAATTAAAGCCATTAATATGAAATGGTCAGAATATAAATAATATATATATATATATTTATATTTATTTATATTTATATATTTATATTTATACTTTTTTTTTTATAGAATGCAATCAGTCAGTTAGCATTTATACTTTTTTCCACTTTGAAGCTTTTGATATGCACAAATTGTCATGCGTAATAAATAAATAATAATAATAATAATAAACTATAAGTGTCTGGGTAGTATGATTTTTTTTTTAAGAAATCAAGGATGCAATTAATTGATCAAAAATGACACCATAAACATTTATAATCTTACAAAATATTTATATTATTTTTATTATTTTATTTTTCTATTCATCAAAGAATCCAGAATTTTTTTTCTGCAAATCATAACGCATTGTTTATGTGTATTGTCCTGGTTGTGAAAGTCTATGAAGTTATGCTGTCCACCTTTTTGGATGTACTTCCACCTGTGGTGTCTAGCTAGTTTAGTTTAGTGATACAGCTGATGTGTGTCAGAGCAAATGGACCTTTTGAAGAGCAGCTGTCACCTAAAGCTGCCACAGATGGAAGGTAAAATCTCCTTCATCATGACACAAATGGCACCACGACTCCATAATACATTCATAAACACCTCCTGATCGTGATACAGCATGACGCATGGGTTTGTATGAAGCTCTGTGCTGTGATGGAGGGGTTAAATACAGAGCAGCTCGCCCCAAAAACTGCAGGCGAGGTCACACCCAGCGAGTGTTTGATGCATCTCTTCTGAGTGCAAGCAGAGATACACACGTGCACACAAACAAACACAGATGCTCTTTCCCATGATGAACATATGGACGTTTTCCAGCTCTTGGAGCTAAACGGGCTAATTTCCCCAATCTCCTGTCCATCTGATTTAACCTTTCCAGAAGTACCTGATCCCAGGAGAAATAGCTCTAGACTGTGGGAATGTCACTGTTGACTCTTCCCCCATAAAAACTGCTAGCGATTACAGAGAGAAGGATAAACAGATGGAAACTGAGCTGCCCATCACTGCGCAGTCATTATTTAAGCATGAAAATCAGTATATCGTTATGATTTCTGAAGATCATGTGACACTGAAGACTGATGCTGGAAATACAGCTTTGCATCACAGAAATAAATTACATTTTAACAGATACTCACATAGAAAAGTCTTATTTTAAAATGTAATAATATTTCACAATATTACTGTTTGTACTGTATTTTTTATCAAATAAATGCAGCCTTGGTGAGCAGAAGAGACTTTCAAATATATTTAAAAAATTGTACTGACCCCAGATGTTTAAGCTTTTAAGACTTTTCAGCAATATTTAAAGTTGAAGTTCTCTTTAATCTGACATGAAGTATTCTGGGATAGATGAAGGCATGACTTGTGAAATAATGTGTTCATGGTTCAGTAAAGGTATAGTGTGTTGATCATGGACTAAACACGGCTCAGCTGTTGTCCTGATGTTGCAGGCGGCAAACGCTCTGTCGCAGACCTGCACGTTCACATGCCTGGTTGCAGAAATTGCTTAGTTTTCACAATCTTGGATATTGATTTACACAAAACATAGAATGCAGTAATGGGTTGGATTTATTTGTAACGGAATCAACTTGTGGATTTGCATTCAGAGCCGGAGACGGAGACGTTAAGCATCATGTTACTCCTGAGGACTTTTATTATTATTATTATTATTATTATTATTATTATTATTATTATTATTATTATTATTATTATTATTATTATTATTATTATATTAGGTTTACAGTGCCCAGTGTCAGATTTAATAAAAGGTAACATAATTATAAAAATAAATAAAATAGATACATTGTAGATAGAGACATATTTGGAACTGTGATGTTTTTTTCCAGGAATATTATATATGAATTATATTTGGTTATATATTTGAAAAAACATACTGTTTGTATATATTTTATATATATATATATATATATATATATATATATATATATATATATATATATATAAAACTTAATTTTGCTACAGTAAATCTGAGGTTTAAGTATGACACACAAAATTAAACAAATAAACAATAAATAGTTAAATAAATAAATACTTTTTATTCACGTTTTATTTTACAAATTGTCCAAATATTTAACACTGAGAGTTGGAAAAAAATCTGAAAATAAATAAAAAATAAAATGAAAATGTATTAGTGTGATTTCCACTAACAAAATGTAAATGGACAATATGTAAATAAAAAAGTATTTTAATAAAAATATGTTTTTTCAGAAACCAATATTTCCAATTAAGTATATATTTTTCTACTTTATTTTTTTTAAATATTGTAATGCTGAGTGTTAAATACAACAACTTTAATAATTAATAAATCATTATAAATGTAAAAAAGATGAATAAATTAACTGATTACCATCTTATTGTGATTTTTTTTTTTTTTTTTTACAGATTGTCTAAAAATATTATATTGGGAGCCATAAAAATTCAAGTATAAAACCTTTTGTCAGATTTTTCTGTGATTTTTTTTTTTTTTACCTTCATTCTCAGGTCTGCCCAGAGGTCAGGAGGTCATTAAGAAGAGCCCTAATTCACATGTCCTGTTCCCAGCCTCTCTCTCTCTCTGTCTCTGTCTCTCTCTCTCTCTCTCTCTCTCTCTCTCTCTCTCTCTCTCTCTCTCTGTCTCTGTCTCTGTCTCTGTCTCTCTCTCTCTCTCTCTCTCTCTCTCTGACCCACAGAAGTGAGGTTACGCCTCAGAGACTGAAGTGAAAAGGCCTGTCGTCTGATTGATGACCTTCTGCTGCCATCGGATCTTCTCCTGCACCGAAACAGACCCTCCCAGAAACCCCCTGTAGTTTTAGGTTTCCAAAGCCCATGAAAGTAAGTCGTGAAGCTTTCGCACACGTGCAGAGGTTGCCATGATATTAGTAACTTATTTTCATACTGATTTTTGCATATATAATATCAATATTTTAGATTACAATTCACCAGTTATTGTAAATAATGTTCAGTTTCAAATAAATGTTAACTTTCTATAAACAAATAACAGTTTCCACAAAAATGTGAAGCAGTACAGCTGTTTCCAACATAATAAAATACTCTGAATGTTTCTTTCAGCTTTCAGTTTTTAATTCAGCTTTGATCACAGGAATAAATTACATTTTAGCAGAGATGGGACCAAGTCACACATGTGCAAGTCTCAAGTAAGTCTCAAGTCTTAACCTTCAAGTCTCAAGTAAGTCCCAAGTATTTTTTTCTTGGGCAAGTCAAGTCAAGTCAAGTCACAAGCTATGTCAAGTCAAGTCCAAGTCAAGTCACCTTAATATTGTTATTTTACCTGCAGAATCTGATCTTAATAAAGTTAAAAGACAAGATATAAGTAACTGTCAGTAAATTAAAATAATTTGGATTTGCATTGTAAATACTCATGTTCAGTAAAATACATCATGGAATCAAACAAAATTGTAACTTCCTAAAATTATTTATTTTTCACTTCTGCCAACAGTGTTTGAAATGTTTTACATTTTCAACATTGAGTCCATAAAACTAAACATCCAACAGACTCCTCTCTGAACACCTCTCTCTCTCTCTCTCTCTCTCTCTCTCTCTCAAACACAGTTTACATACAACATTAAACTGTTACATTTCTCCTCTCTCTCTCTCTCTCTCTCTCACACACACACAAACACACACACTCTCTCTCTCTCTCTCTCAGAGTATAGAATATAAATATGACGTATTTTCAGTTGTTTCATACTTTTTTGTTATGTACAGTACAGACCAAAAGTTTGGACACACCTTCTCATTCAAAGGGTTTTCTTTATTTTCATGATTATGAAAATTGTAGATTCACACTGAAGGCATCAAAACTATGAATTAACACATGTGGAATTATATATGGAATTATATACATAACAAAAAAGTGTGAAACAACTGAAAATATGTCATATTGTAGGTTCTTTAAAGTAGCCACTTTTTGCTTTGATTACTGCTCTGCACACTCTTGGCATTCTCTTGATGAGCTTCAAGAGGTAGTCACCTGAAATGGTCTTCCAACAGTCTTGAAGGAGTTCACCGAGAGATGCTTAGCACTTGTTGGCCCTTTTGCCTTCTGTCTGTGGTCCAGATCACCCCTAAACCATCTCGATTGGGTTCAGGTCCGGTGACTGTGGAGGCCAGGTCATCTGGCGCAGCACCCCATCACTCTCCTTCTTGCTCAAATAGCCCTTGATGCTTTCAGTGTGACTCTACAATAGTCAATAGTCATGAAAATAAAGAAAACTCTTTGAATGAGAAGGTGTGTCCAAACTTTTGGTCTGTACTGTACATAACAAAAAACAGTACATAACAAAAAACTTAAAATACGTCATATTTCTATTCTGTACTGTATATATATATATGTGCACTTCTCATGATTGGGTAATCGCGGCAGCTACATTAGTTTTTCTGATTAATTGTTTTGCTCTATGAGAAAGACAAGGTAACAAAATGTTCGGGGCTTATGCCCCCTTAGCCCAGCCCTTTCAATGCGTTTTTTTGACGGCCTGCTAGCGGATCATTAGGGGCCGTTCACATCACGTCTTTTGCGCGCGCAAGTTCGTTATTTCCAATGTAGGCGCGCGGTATGCGCGCTCATAATGGAAGCAACGCGCGCGCGTCGCACCGCATCGAGTTAAAAACATCTAAACTTTTCAGAATGCCGCAAGCGCACCGCAGGTCATATGACAATAACTAACCAATCAGCTTCATCCTTTCCCGTATCAACGTTGAAAGCTCAGCTAAGATGAAGGAACAGCTGTTCATAGCTGTATATGGATTGCCATTTTGAAACGAATTTAGTAGCAGAGCTACTGCGAGCGATTTTTAGTGCTGCAAATCCATTTATACTTTGCTGAAAATTCATTGAGAGAGAGCGTGTCATTGATGCTTAGCAACGACAGACGCCCCAGGAGCACTTCTGTCCGAGCGCTGTGGAAAGAAGGAGAAAGCGGCGCGACTAGCGTTTTCCACGCGTTTTTAGGCGCGAACTATTGAAGACAAAAGCGATGACCCTCGGTACCTCTCATGCTGACATGTTGATGTGATGTGATATCTGATTTAAGTGGGCGTGGTGTGTGTAAGGTAGAGAGGGCATGACTGATGATAGTGTCCTGATCCAGTCACGACGCTATTCTCAGCCTGCGCTCCAGCTGAGTAATCAACTTTATTTAAAAAATAATTTATATATTTTATATTCAAACTGAAAACATGATGTGATTAACACTCAAGTCATTCAAGTCATCGTGTCTCAAGTCAAGTCAAGTCCCGAGTCTTTAACTTCCAAGTCCGAGTCAAGTCTCAAGTCCTAAAAATAGCGACTCGAGTCGACTCGAGTCCAAGTCACCAAGTCACAAGTCCCCATGTCTGCATTTTAGAATATATGCACATAGAAAACAGCTATTTTAATTAATAATATTATTTCACTATTTTAAATCTATTTTATAATAATCAGAAATGTTTCTCGAGCAGTAAATCATCATATTAAAATGATTTCTGAATATCATGTGACACTGAAGACTGGAGAAATGATGCTGAAAATACAGCTTTACATCACTGGAATAAATTACATTTTAAAACGTATTACAATTGATATCACTTACTTTCAATTGTAATAATATTTCACAATATTTGCTGTATTTTTAGTCAAATAATACAACCTTGGTGAGCAGAAGAAAACAAAATGATTTAGCCGTGGTGTATATATTAAAGTATATTATTCATAGACATTAAGGTCTTGAATCTGATGTTAACTCAATGTTATATTGTGTCCAGGACAAAAGTGAAATGTCACTCTTGTTTCCTGTCTAAGGATGTTTTCTCTATTTTTAGGCTCTAGTTGTTTCATTTGCATGTCTAAATGTCTTCCCCCAGTCTTCCTGCAACCCCATGATCATGCATTATTTTCATTTGATTTATTTTAGGTCTCTTCTCCATCCCGTCTGTTAACGCAGATGGAGGGACAGATCATTCTGACTCGTGCGCAGCTCTGGCATATTAAAGCATCTAGCCCTGGAGAATTAGGCCAGATTTGCCACACTTCACATCCCTGATGCTCATTCCCTCACGGTGCACGAGCGATTGTGAACAGAGTCTCATTATACCACCGAGGCACAATGAGAGTGGAAATCTTGGCACGCTTTGTCTTTACAAACCCAGCAGGCTTTTCAGACAGAGTTCAGATGTGTGTAGTGCTCTTTGTCTGCTAAATGCGCCTCAGACTGTATAATTGCGCTTTTACGGCGCTTACAAGACCACCCAGACGCAAACCTACACTTACCCAAAATGTCAGCACTGCTCTTTTGTTGTTTCCTTCAGGAAATGCAAATCTATATTTTCCTCTACTTTAGTTCTTTGAGTTCATTTCTTCTGTCTTTGCTTTGAAAATTAATTATTTCATTTTCTTGGTAAACATTAAAGAAACATTCAATTTTTTTTAGCAATTGCATGCTTAAAATTGAGTTCTGTAGACGCCACAAGTTGGTGGTTGTAATTTACTTATATTATAATATTTTGCAATTAAACATTAAATATATCATTATTATTATAATAGTATTATATTGTGCTAAAATTAAATTTTGATTCCATCATTAACAATGCTTTATTGGGATATGTAGTTTGTTTATATATTAGGTTTGTTATAGTTAATTACATAACACACACACACACACACACACACACACACACAATTTGTTTTAATTAAATATGCAAAAACCATTTTATTTGACAAGGAAATAAAAATGAAAAAAGCTATAGACATATTTAAAAAAAAATAACAAAAACTTAAAATGACAATATATATATATATATATATATATATATATATATATATATATATATATATATATATATATATATGATATAAATAAATATTTAATAAATATAACTGGAGTAATGACTACTGAAAATTATATATAAATTAAATATAGTGTTTATTAATTTAGTTTTTATTAATTTAGTTTATTAGTTTATTAAGTTTATTAATATTTAATTAGTTTCTAATTTTAGATTTTCTGTAATATATATATATATATATATATATATATATATATATATATATATATATATATATATATATGTGTGTGTGTGTGTGTGTGTGTGTGTGTGTGTGTGTGTGTGTGTTATATATTATATATTAAATTTTAATTGTAATATATAAACATTGTAAATGGAATGTGATTCTCCTCGTAGCTGGTTGATTAAGACTTTATTTTTAATAAAAATGGAGGGAAAAAACATCAGAACCAACACCGAAAAAGTGGATGCTCACTTTTGCAGAAAGGTTTTTATTATTCTTATATCTACTTAAATACATGCACATTTCAGTCTTTAAAAAGAAGGGCTGAGTCAGTCTGTGAATCCTGACATCACACTTGGAGATAAATTTGTGTAGGACCGAGACAAGGATTACAAACATGATCTCTGGGCCGTCCACGCCGGAGCAGCTGTGGGAGGAGAGGAGCGGTTTGATAAGCAAACGTGGGAAAAAACTATGGACATTGCCAAAAACAGGATGTCACAGCAGGTCACAGCGTTTGATCGTCAGGAAGAGAACTGTTTCATTCACATATGTGTCTGAAGAGAGGAGAAGAGGAAGAGGGGAACCTGAGCAGAACCACAAAATAACACCAACAGTTTTTCTATTCTATATTGTGAAATACTGTGATGCACCGCTGTATTTTCAGCATCATTCTTTCAGTCTTCAGTGTCACGTGATCTTCAGAAATCATTCTCATTTGCTGCTCAAGAAACATGTCTGATTATTATCAATGTTGAAATCAATCTGTCATGATCCTGCCCTTGTGTCCTTGATTTTTCCTAGTCTTGAGGCAGGATCATGACAGACCCTTGTTTTGTGTACAAGCGCATGGCCTTGTCTTTGGGCCATGTGCTTGTGTTGTCTCGTTCCCTTGCCCCGCCCCCCTTGTTAACCTAGTCGTGTCTTGATTGTCCCATCTGTGCCACCTGTCGTGTCTTGATTGTTCCCCCTATTTAGATCTCCTAGTGTGCTCTGTCTTGCGTCGGTTCATTGTGATTTGAGTGTTCCTCACCTGTGATTGAGATTGTATCCTGTATAGCCGTGAGTGTTATTTGTAGTTAGTGTTCTCCTGTCTTGAGTCTTTGTTTGCCTTGTTTATTGAGTTTTGTAGAATTATTTAGTGTCTACCCTAGCCCTTGTTTTCCCCCTCGTGGGTTTTTGTTTTCCCCTTTTTGTATTAAATAAACTCTTTGTTTTGTACTTCCTGTCTGCACTTGAGTTCCTCCCTTGCCTAACCCTGACACAATCGTGCTGCTTCATGTTTTTGTGGAGACTTTGCTACATCTTATTTTTCAGGATTCTTTGATGAACAGAGAGTTCAGAAGAACAGCATCTATTTAAAATAGAAAACTTTAGTAACATTATACATGACTTTACTGTCACCTTTTATTAACTTAATGCATGCTTGAAGAATAAAAGTATTGATTTTGTTTAAAAAAAATCAATACTGATCTCAATCTTTTGAATGATACTGTATTTCTGATAATGTGAAATAGTGGATCATGCGGTTCTGTTATACTCATTAATTTAGCATTACAGCTTGTAAATTAAATTAAATTAAATTAAATTACAAAATTAAATTAAAAATTGAATTAAATTAAATTAATGCATTTAGCAGACGCTTTTATCCAAAGTGACTTATAATGCATTCAGGGTATCAATTTTTACCTATCATATGTATCATTAGCTTAAAAAAAAAAAAAAAAAAAAAAAGATTACTTAAGTTAAATGTGGTTACATTTTATAATTTCATGAGACATATTTGATTATATATATATATATATATAATATTTGAAATTTATTTTTATAAACCTTTTTTCATCTCTGTTTTATGATTAAAACGTTTTAAAGAATAGCATGCATCTGAAATATAAATGTCTTTACTGACATTTTTATCAATTTAATGTATCCTTGCAAAATAAAACATAAAAATTAATTTTTAGGACTAACAGTACACAATCTACAGGTGTATTTTTCCAAAGAATAGTAAAAAAGTAAAAAAAAAAAAAAACTTTTATCTTATTTTTTTAACCCTTTTCTTCCTAACGCATGAATCCACTCTGGTATGTAATGTCCATTTTTGACCACCCAATCAAATCCTGTTTGATCAAACCAAGTCCCGCCCTCTCTTTTTCATATTAAAAATCCTGTTTCACATGGAAATACATTTCATTGTGAAAGTATTTGATGTGCGCTGTTGCATTTGACTGAAGTGCTTTCCATGTTGTGTTCATGCTTCCAGAATAACAGGCCCTTGAGTGAATGTGTTGAAATGAGAGAGAAAATGGTAGGATTTCCCTGCACTCAGACTTTCACCAACAACCAGTTAGTTAATTTGCTTTCCATTTTGCACAAATTTTATCAAGCGACCGAGTTGAGTGTTTTCTAACAACACTGAAGACTAGAAAGAAATCTAAGACTGATGAGTGTGTAATCATCAGCTGTGTGCCGGCATGCACACTCACTCAGTATTTAGATTTATAGCGTCACAGTTGAAACGTGCAATCATTTTTTTATTTCTAATGACATCATCTATAGAGTTTCACACCTTCAACACTTATCTGGTTTGGGAAATTCCTCTGGTCACAAAGGCCAGATTTATTTGATTAAAAAATAAAAAAAGGAAAAAACTGTTGTGAAATGTTATTCATTTAAAAAATTAATATTTCAGAATATTATTATTATTATCAATTTAAAAGAACTGTTTTCTATTGTAATATATAGTAAAATACTATGATGCATAACTGTATTTTCAGCATCATTTTATTGTTATCAATGTTGAAAACTTTTTTTCTTAATGTTTTTTTTGTGTGTGTGTGTGTGTGTGTGTGTGTAAGGATTTTTCTGGAAACTTTTTCATGCATTTTATTTTTCAGGATTCTTTGATGAATAAAAAGTACAAAAGAACTGCAATTATTTGAGTAAGATTTTATTTTTATTTTTTTTACATTATTAATGTTTTTACTGTCACTTTTATTTAATATGATGCATCCTTGCTGAATTATTTTCAAATTTATCCTGATTTCCACAAAAATATTCAAAAGCCCCCCGCTTTTTTTTTTTTTTTTTTTTGCATATAGCTATCTATGTGATATTCAAACAAAACACAAATGGAAACAGTTTTTCAGAAATAGGATTTTATTAGGATATTCTCTGTAATAAATCTTTGGGTGGAAATCTAAATTCTTTATAGAAACATATACGGATTGACTGTAAACATGCAAGAGAGAGATTTCGGGTGCTCTGGAAGACTGTATGCATCTTGGATGTTGGGGATGAAAAAGTTTGAAAGAAGAGATATTACAGTTCTTTCTCAGACCGGGAGAGTTTCTTTACGACAAAGGAGAATCAGTGTCTGATTGATTGATTGCATTCAGACGGGAGGAGCTTCAAAGGTCTCCTTCAATATGAAAACACATCAGCGTCTCCCAAACTGGGAGTGTGTGTCCACCCAGCAGATCTCTAGCTGTTACGTCTTCCTCTACTTTGCTGAACTTTTGTGAGTTAAGCACAGAAACATCTTGATCAAGTGCATACTGAACAATGCTCCGCCACACGAACTGTCATTTGCATTGAGAAAAAATGTGCAAACATCCATAATTTATCAACAACGTAATCAAAGTAACACCCATTGATGCACAAGGGAATGAAATCAAGCTATTTGCATGCTTAGGTTACTGGTAAAAGATATCTGGGGGCAAAATTGTTCCAAACCCAACCCTGTTGAAAAAACGGCAAATGCTATATTTTGAAACATGTTTGATGGTTTGAGCTGGTTTAAGTTGGTCAAGTGCTGGTCATAAGCTGGTCCTGAGCAGTAGCTGTTTTTTTTAGGAACAGCTTAGGACCAGGTTAAACCAGCTCAAACCAGCAGCCATGTTTCAAAACATATCTATTAGCATATTAGCATTTTAGCATATGCTGACCCACCTTCCCCACCCCCCTCAAGTAGGTGGCTACCAAGATTATTGTTTTTTCAATGACTTAGTCTTACAATTTTATTTTTGGTCCACTTCAGAAATTAATATTTGGATGCAATATTTAGAGCAAAGTTACAATAACTTGTACAACTCAGAGTTTTGGACAAAATTGAATTAGCACATATAATTTTTTATAAAAAAAACAATGGAAAATGTGTCGATTAGAAATATGTTCTTTACTGGAAAAATATTAATAATAATATGCAATTTCACCCAATATATTTTCCAAGTTATTAGCTTAGCAACATGCTAATGTCAAACTCTGTGCACATCATTCTCTCAAGGCGGCTCGATAGGGTTTGGAGCTTATTGATCATCAGTATGCAGCACATTTCTTTGGCATAGGTTAAAGAAACTCAAAATCAGGTTGTTTTAAGGCCATACTTCTTTGCATACACTCAGTGTTAAAAATATGTTTCACAACAATATATATAGCTCTCACTCTTTCACTTTCTCCAATTCAGTGCATTAATATCCCCACAGGGGTCCTCTGTGTGTTTGATTCAACGCCAGCGTTTCAGAAAAAAAAGAAAAAAAGGCAACACACAAACTAAACTGGGACAGTTGGGAAATGAGGTACACATGGTTCATTTAACACTCATGCATCGGTTTCCCAGCCCCAGAGAAAAGCTTAGTGGTTTTCAATGTAAAATGATTCATACGTTCTTCAAGTTATGCTCAAAAAATAATACTAATTTCTGAACAGTTTTAACAAGACGGAAAAATTTACAGAGAATAGGAGGTTTCATTATTTCATTACGTCATTATCGCCCCCTATACTCTATAGTGCACTAGTCTGACATTATTAAACACACTCATTCAATCCCATAATGCACCACAATAATGAGTGTATAGACCGCTACAGAATAGCCATGCAATGTGAGAAATGCAGCGAATTAATTTCCGAGTCTTTACAGAATTTGGAGTCCACAGGCACATTCAGTGTCCGAATTCACTCTTTTGTTTTAATTTACTCTTTCGAGTAGACTATATCAGTAATGTGAGTTTGTAAATAGTGAATGAGGGTATAGGGGGCGATTATGACAAAGCCACAGAGTAGGTCATGAAAGGAAGTGTCGGTTCGCAGCTTCATGTGTGACTTACACAAAATAACACGAATGTCCTCGTACTGGCTGTGATAAGCCAAATAATTTCTTAAATACTCTCATGTAAAATAAATACAGCATAGTTTCCCAGATTGGAACACGGCTCCGTGAAGTCTTGGGTTTAGTTAGCATCATAATCAAACAGTAGACTCTTTAGGACCCTCCTGAGCTGCGTTCCTGCAACTGTAGAGCCACTTTATGACCCGTGCATTTCTCTCGATAATGGACACACCTGTAGGGATCTGTTCTGCAAGCTCCTCCTGGAAAAGCCCATCACCGGAGTGTCGGGAAAACTCGCTGGGCTCCGAGCCGCCGCCGCCGCCGCCTCCGATGCTCCTCAGTAGCAACGAAAGCGTGTCAACTGAACTGGCCCCAGTTAGAAAGTTCTCCGGTCCAAGCCTTTCCACCATATCCAGGTCCAATCCACAGTAGTCGAAGAAGCGTTCCTGCTCGGACATGGCTAGCGAGCAGTGTAGTCGCAATTCTGACTTGGAGCGTTTTATATCGGATCGCATCTGAGGAAAGACTGGCTTCCATGGGTCCATTTCGTTATTGTTGGGATTCCCCGTGGTGTTTCGTAAACTGTTGATCATGCAGTTCTTTAATTGCTTCTCCTGAAAGCCAGTGTTGTTATATTGCATCTCGGGCGTTGGATGCTCTCGATCCGATTTGCTCGATCGTCTAGTCTCGTTCCCACCATCGACAGTGTCTTTGTCATTGGACCAGGACATTCTTGAATCCCCGTCTCGAGATGAAGAAGCCTTCTCCTCGTTTATCACCATTTTCTGAGTCTCGTTACCACCGCTCTTTTCGCGCATGGATCCCTGGAAGAGCCGTCGTACAAAGCTGTATCCTTTGACCTCTAAGCTGCCGCTTGTACTTTCACCACCACCACTAGGACTCTTGCAATCTTTCTTCTGTCTGTAAATGACCAGGGAGTCTGGACGCAGCAGGCGCTTGCAGTTGCTCCTGCGCATTATTGGAGCGCTACGCGGGGCGACTAACGGAGCAATGGTTGGAGTTCTTGGAGAAGGTATGGGAGGCTTGTTTGCAATGTTGCGATCTAAGTCGGATTCATTCCGACAGTTCTCTTTCCTGGAATCGTCCTCATTTTCATCCCTGGAGAACAGCGGTGCAGAGAAAGACATAGTTTTATTTCGAGGCGGGAGAACGGGTGTTGAAGGAGTGGATACGGTAAAGTTGCGACGGGGCACCGGTGGAGGGGTCGCACAGGGCACTAACGCAGGCTCCTGCTTCGTGTTGATGACCTGTTGACTCTTGACATACTTTGCCTTGTCGGCTTCCAGACGCTCTACGGCACTGACGGAATGACCCCTGCTTCCGGCATCCATCTGCCTGCGCAGGTACTCAGGCCCCTTGTTCAGGAGCCGCAGCGGAGAAGGTGAACCAATGGGAGTTAAAGGCTTCATTTTGGGGAAAAGCATCCAAATAAAACGGACAAAGCAGCTGCCTTGTTCTATAAAGAGAAGGAAATGCTCTGGAGGTCAAACCACCGGTCTGATGCTTCTTCGAGAGCTGACGTGTCTCTGAATATAGATGCTTTTAGGGATCCATTTATAGGACCTCTATGAATATAGATTTTTATGCATTCTTGTGAGGATAAAGCAACAGACCGGTTGTTGGGATTTGCAATACTTAGTCTCTTCTCTACTGGGTTCTTTCGGAAACGGGACGAATCGATATCTCCATGCAATGTTTATACAGGCATTTGGATAAACGGGCAGGGCATGGGGAAATCTTTTTCCAGCAATCCTCAAATCCCAAATGAGATGTTCTCTTCACCACAAAGCATCAGAAATAGCTGCCAGTGCATTTTTTCTTTCTTGTTTGGATCTTTTTTAACTTCCTTTCTGTTGAACGTTTCAGAGAAGCTGGTCTTGGGGGAAGAGAGCTAATGAGCTCGGTTATTTGCTTTTTGATATCCGTCTAAGGTCTCTGGGTTAGGCTCCTATTGTCCTGCGGGGTTATGGTTGAGTTGACCTATACAGCTGGAACCGGGCACTTCAGAGTTTGATAGACAGAGGTCCTGTCCTTCTCCTGCTATACCTGGAGACCTGTGGAAACAAAAATGGTAGAGACAAAGTTAAGTCTTTTCAGAGTTTCTAAAGGGAGATCCGAACTCCCAAGGTGTAGGCCATATGGCAGTGTGAACAGAAGTCCCTGTAGCTTTTTGTGAGCCGATGGAGTTGGCAGAAATTAATTTCTGGGGCCACTGGCAGTGCCATTAGCTTATGCATGGATTGAGTTGACTTCACAGTGCTCGTCTATTGAACTAGTCCTAAATAACAGTTCACTCGGACAAATTAGCTCTGAGTGAATATGCTCAATACATGACATACACTGCGAAGTCTGGATTGATGTTGAATGCCGCAAATGGAATTTTGCCCATTTACCCGCAGATGCATTTAGAAAGTCTATTATGGGAAACTGTGAGCATGTGCATTCAGACTGCAGAGGTAATGGCCTTCACCATCAGCATTAGCTTAACCCACACGCCACATTTGCATTCCTTGAGGGCTTTGCTAAATAATGCATGACTGCGTCCATATTTTAAAGACCCCAATATCAGCTTATAAAAAACATTCCTTTAAGACTTAAGACCATTTACTGCATTTCATTTTGGCTTTTACAACTCTGCATGGTTTTAGTACAACAGCATTAACAACTCAAAGAATATGATTACAAAGCAAGAATTGTAGCTTAAAACAATTTTGCCTGCATGGTTGATTCTGAAAGGAAAGACATTCGAAACATGACGCATCAAAGTGCTTTTTCTGTACTCCCTCGCAGGAAAAAAGACAACAACACACAGCATTTTCAAGTGAATATGTCCCTGTGACCTAGTAAATGGGATAATAACTGCAGGACTGTGGTTTGTTTGCCAGTTTCACTATGAAGAGCAGCAATTTACCGCAACTAAAAACAGGTGTGTGCTGCTAAATCGCAAGCTCTAGTTTTCTCAATTTTCAGACTAAATAAACTACAAAGAGAAATCTGAAGGAGCAAAAAATCCCTGACATAAGAGACCCCCACGCACTTATTTAAGATGACTTTCTAGCGTATAACTACAGCACCTCTCATGTACCTCCACCCCCTCTATGAAACCCTTCACTATAAATCCAGTCGAAAGAGGAACTGCAACATTTTCCAGATGTTAGACAGTCCGGGAAAAGCAGCGCTTGTTTGGGAAAGTTCCGGGAAAGAATTCTGAACAGGTGTTGAGCATGAGATCTGAATTAAGGGACTTTCAGAAAAGAAGTGTGCAACCCCTTATGAAACAAAAATATATTTCAGTATATTGGAAAATATCATGTAATATATTAGGCATATATTCTTTTGCATATATTCTATTGCAATATATTCAAAGCGGCAATCATTTGTATATTTTGCAATATATTATATAATATATTTATCATCAATATATTATTAAATGTATTCAAATATATAAAATATAAAAAAATAAAAAGGGAAAATAATATATTACAATATATTTTAAGATATATATTGGTAAATATATTTTCCTTTCGTAAGGGATAGGGGGTCCAAACTCAGAAAACACCACTTGCTTAGCAATTCAGCTTAAAAGAGACAAACTTTTCAGCCTTCTAGTTTGATGATATTTAAAATACACATTTGATCTGAATTGGTTTTTATTAGATGAACCACCAGCCAAAAAGACTCAAACTTCTAAAGGAAGAACAATTGTTTGTTTTTTTCATTTATATGCAATGCATAATAAAAAACAAATATTTGTATTTAGTAAAAGATTATAATACATTAAAAAAGACTTGTAGGGTCTCCCGTAAACATGTTTTTAGTGATATTTTAGTAATGCAAATGAAAAACTGAATCAAAGTTTTGTATCCATTCATTAAAAAATTCTACTTTTAACAGACTTAACCCTAACACTGTATTTCCTATTGAAGTTTAAACCAGAGAAACTATTCAAACACTATTAAAACAAACCCTACAAGTTACAAGATTTTGTGCGATACATTGCAAATATTAAATATATTTCCCAACTCTATTAGCCATTAATAATGTGGTGCATCTATTAGTATCTACTACAATTTGAGTTGCACATTACCTTAATCTTCAGGATAACGTGTCATGCCAATGTAATCGAAATATGATGCACAAACTATGACACAGTAGTATGTTTCATAATAAGCACACATTATTATTTTTAGCCTTGTCTAATAATAATCACTATGCACTCAAGGCTATTATTGGCTTGCAAATGTATTACCTCACTAATATAGATCTTTCCAAACCAGTGTAAAAGCTATTTGAATGCTGGGTCACTGTGTTTCGGACAGAGATAGGGCTAATGATAAACAAGCAGAGGCTTGAATTAGAGATTCACTGACTGATAGAATAAAACAAACTTCTCCGAAACTGAGCCGAACAACTGTTTAAATAATAAAGTAAACATTAAATAATAACTAGGTAAAAAAAGCCACTAATAACTAAATTATTTTGCGGGTTTGTAGTATAAATGGTGTGCATTTGAGTTGATTCAATAATGTAATTGACTGATTCACACAGATGACTCCTGTGATTTGATTCATTCTGAATCGATTCAATTGATTCATTCAAAAGAACCACATCAATGAACTTGACATTTAATTTGCAAGCTCATGACTCATCTAAAATATAACGTGTGACACTACACTAAAAACATGGAAATAAATCAAGATTTTAAACATTTTAAAAGATTTTTAAAGGAGAAACGTTTCCGTTTGGCATTGATCTACAGAAGGTCAAAACATTACTGCTCCAGGTTTCACCACTGTAAAGTTACTTCACACGTTCACAGCACAACCCAAAGCATTTGCTCTTTTACAATGGGCTGTATAACTCTCATTGGCTTTAAAGAGGCAAGTTTTCCTCTCTCTTTTGAAGGCTGAGCTGCACCGCTCTTGAGGGCTTGTAATTAACCCCTGCTAATCCAGCCTCCTCTCATCTCACTGGCTTTCATGCTGGTTGGTATTTCTTTGTGTCTTAGTGAAGTTGGTGGGCCGACCGTCTGCCTGCAGGGGAAGATATAACAGCCGTCCAACAAGGCCAATGAGAAAACAGATGTTTTCTGTCAAGCTGCATCTAAAGCAATGAAAGCTAAGTAGAAAAACGACCAAAAAAAGAGGTTTAAAGTCGCAGCATACGTTATTTCAAAGTGTTCTTTGTAACATTTATTGCAACACCAAACCTTAAATGACGTTTGTGATACTGCTGCTCGATTAAAAATAAATAAATACATAATCGTGGTTATTTTGAGATGACAATTATTTAATATGATTACTCAGCAATTTTAAAAACATCATGCATTTATTGAATTTTAAATAAATTTTGTTTTTAATAGTGGATTTCCTTGAACTTTTACTCAACTGAAAAAAAGAGAAAATAATTTAAACGTTAAAAAAATATGTAACATAAAATATAATAACAATTATTTAATTGTAAACTATTTACATATTATAATTTAATATATGATTCATAATTTAATATGAATTAATACATTCATTAAATAAAAAATAATAATAAACTTATTTTAGTAATATTTTCATTACTTTTTAGACATTAGAACTTATTAACGTATTATTTAATAATTTATTAGATGAATAATAATCGTTTAATCTCAATTCTATCTTGATTTCATTCTTGTAAGTCAAAATCGTTGTTGAAAAATTAAATTCAGCCCTAGTTCATGAAACATTATCCATGAATTTCAGGATATTTAATTGGAAAATAAGTAGGCTAAAGTTACATTATTAGGTTTAACCTAATATATATATATTTTTTTTTTATTATGAAGACCAATATTTTTTACCTTTGGGATAAATATTAAAAAAGATTTTTATTTTATTCCAAAGATCAAAATACTTCACTGCTTGGTTTAGACAACAACAGAAACAATTCTATGCAAAAATATTTATTTAATTTTTTTTTTAAATGTAACAATTTCAAAAATACATATTCTTTTTAATTTAATTTAATTTAAAAAATCCAAATATTCCATTATATTTGATTCTTTTGGAATAATGTAAATAGTTCCAGAAAATAAAACATATTATTTATAGTCCGATGCCATCATTTTAAACTGAAACTTATTGCATCCAGTTGAAAAACCTTTAACGCTTCTGATTAAAAGCACCCGCAAACAAAGCAGAATGTGTGTGTCCCACCCAGTCTGAACAGCACAATTACATACAAACTCCCATATTGCACTCTGATATAAAACATGCATCACAGACCAGCTCCTGCATTATTTATCGGCGCAGACAATAGAGGCCTCTGGCTGTAGAGATAAGAGACTGACGCATTAGAGAGAAAGACAACACGTGACAATAAACTCACCAGACACAAACACTGAGGTGCCATTTAGTTGAGTGCCATTATGTAGTTGATGTGCGGGGTCTGGACGGGCCACAGGAGGGTCACGAGCGACCCCCCAAACCCTCTCCAAATTATGAGGTGGACACTTAACTGACCTGATGGCTGTCTATTGTCATTCAGACTGGATGGGCGTCCACTCTAGACAACTGGGCACCGTTTACACCTGGGTTTAACAACATCGCTGATCTGATCACAGGTGTAAATGGGGTCTGGAATAGTTCATTTCATTATTTCAAGCAAATTCGCAGGTCGTCAGAAATGCATGATTTCAGGTCAGTGTCAGAAAGCAATCAGGAACACATTTCATTTGGAGAGCCAAAGAAATAAAGCAAGAAATTATATTATGCAAAAAGAAAATGAGGGGGAAAAATAAGTGTTGTGCAAAAATTGACCAAAAAACTTTTGAGCACCTACTTTTTAAATTTAATTAAAAATTTAACAATTCCCCTTCAAACTTTTCATTATTGTAAATAAAAACGCAAAGTAAAATAAATAAAAACTTACTGTAAACTGAATTGAAAGTAACACTGTAACAATGTTGCTTTAAATGTAACTTGTTTATTTTAATAAAAATGTCCATATATGATTATATATAATGCATAAATGTACATTTGTGGTTATAACAACAACAAAAGACTGTCTGATGACCTTACATTAACCACTGAGCTTTAAATCCATATTCTCACTTTAGTATACTATATGAGCCATAAAAGCCTTATATAACACATATGCATTTTTTTGGTAAAGATTTGATTTCGATTTTAGTTTAAATTAAATAGATTTGTCTGCCTGTTGTTCCACTGGTATCATGCTTTACCGGGTTGTGTTGTGTTCAGGCGTTCACACATCACATCAGTGGACTTTACCCTACTTTTCCATTACTTACGTCATAAGCTCATTTGGTTAACTTTTTTTTTTACGCTGCAGATGCCTGATAAAGGAGCTATAGATTTCACCAGTGTAAAACCAAATATCCTCCTGTGAATGTGGACCTGGCATCTCCATCTAATCCATGCATGAGAGCTGGAATCCAGCCATGGCTCTGAGTCGTAAAGTTCAGACAGGAAGTGAAGGAGTTGCCTTGAGAAGTGCTAAAGGTTGTGCACGTCTGTTAAAGTGAAGGGAAAACACAAAGTTGCATGGAAACGTCTTGCTTTTCCTGAGCGAAAAATGCAAAGGTTTTGTGCATGCAATGACTGGTAAGCTGAGTTTTCCAGAATGAGGTTTAGAAAATCTGTTCCTGAGGAATAATGCATATGTGCATGGGAATATCTATTTGATATACATATATCTAGCCTATGCATGTTCATCTTTTCATCTAAGTCAGAATAAGCCTTGGTAAAAAACAACTTTGTCTTGACAGAAAAGACCTGGGTTCAACTGCTGCTGGAGATTGTCTAAATTGTTTTTCTTCTGCATAACATAATATATGTAATACATATATGAAACCTTAATGTAAAATGTTGCCAAAATTGTATATGTAATATATAATAAAATAATTATTTTAATAAATAATAATACAAATTTATTTTATTTATTTATAAATATTATATATTTTATTTAAATATTTAGAAATTTTATATATTTTATTTATATATTTTATTTATTTATATTTTATATTATTTACATGCAAAATAAAATGTGTAGCCGGAATGCAGTATTAGACTCTTTGGATAAAAGTGTCTGCTAAATGCATAAATTGTAAATAATACAATATTAAAAAAAAAAAAAATATATATATATATATATATATATATATATATATATATATATATATATATATATATATAAAAATAATAATAATAAAATGATGGAAAAAATTATATTAAATTATCTAGTTAAAAAAAAAACATACATAGGGATGCTGCTGGAGATTGACTAAATAAAGGATTAATTTCTGAAGCCAATCCAAGTGTTCACATTGCAGAACATTAAATCTGCCTGATTTTCCTGAGCATATAAAGTTCACTCAGGGGGTTCGGTCTATTTACTGTGCCCATAACAAAGGTTTGGCGGATGCAAACACTCCCTAATAAAAGGCCTCTGACGTGAAATACTAATTTAATATATTCTGGGCATGTAATCTGATCTACATGCATCCTTTTAAGAATCCATGAAAAAGTGTGTAGAAAGAGCTGCTCAAACGCTGATCAGATCAGGATCATTTGGAAGGTTAATTCTTAATCTGGTCTCAGGGAACACAAGTGATAAAGTAGTTCAGTTTATTCCTCCAGTCAACACATTCACCAGCCTCTAGTTTCCTCAGATGTGATGTGGTTAAGGTCACCGCAGACACAAGTGTTAACGGCAAGGGTTCAAACAAACGTGACTTCTGCAAGGGGTCAGGGGTCACGGGGTGGTGGGGGAGGAACGCCTGACCCCTCCAGTCATCCCGTCTAACCATCAGATGTCATGTGGCACAACAATCCTGAAGCTGTTTTCACAAAACACTACCAGCAATGTTGCATTGATTATCCACTGTGACCTGAATCCAACAACTGCCACACAAAAACACTTAACAAATCAATATAAATATATATTGTTTCATTATAATCTATGTATGCATACTGTATATATATATATATATAGAGAGAGAGAGAGAGAGAGAGAGAGAGAGATTGTTTTATTTATTTAATCTTAATTTAACCAGGACGTAAATTTAAGAAAGATATAATAATTTATTAATATGTTTTATAATATACATAAAAAAATATTTTATTTAACCTTAATTCAATCAGGAAGTAAATATAAGAAGAAAATAAAAAAACTGAATTTGATAACATATTTTTCTTCTATTTATTTGGTATTCGAATTAAATATTTAAACAAGTAACATAATTTAAATAAATTATCCCTCTCTCTATATATATATTACTCTAAGACTTTATATGTAATATATATAATAAAATAATTATTTTAATTAATAATACAAATTATATATTTTATTTATATTTGTATATATATTATATATTTTATTTATATATACTTTATTATAAATAAGAAATAAAGAAAATGCATAGACTGAATGCAGTATTAGTCCCTTTGGGAAAAATCTAAATGCATAAATGTAAATGTAAATGTTAAATTGTAAATAATAGAATATTAAAAAATATACAAAATTAACAAAACAAATATTTAAAAATTATTTAAAATTAAATATTTTTTAAAAAATTATAATTTAAAGAAATTATCACTCTCTCTATATATATAACTATATGAATATGAAAGAAAAAAAATAACTAAATAAAATAATTATTATATGAAATATATATAAATTTTATTTTAGACCAATTTACATTTTTCATTTTAATTAAGATGAACTGCTTGTGTGTCTATGTGAAGTCGCTATGGATAAAAGTTCCTGCTAAATGAATAAATGCAAATATTCAAATAGAAATCTACTTTTATCAGGCTTTTCTCAATTTACGGGAAGCAGTTATTGCTCATATATTACTCTTTCGTATCTCAGATTGGCGAGTACATGAGGACAGGAGTTTAATTTGGGAAGGAATCATTTCTGTACTTCTGAACTCCAAAATAAAGTGTAAACCAGACTCTCAATCATTGCTTTCTGCATTTGTGAGCGTGACAAAGGATGCCCAGGACAATTAATGGCCGTCCCCTGAGTGTCACAGCACCGGGATTTGTCCATTTAATATTAATATTGTACTGAGTGAATAAATCATGAAGGGAAAAAGACTAGATGACTACATAGGGAGCGACAAGCGACAATCCCTAGCCTCTAATTAGTAACCCGAGCTTCATGCTGTTAACACACAGCAGACATTAACACTACAAATGCAATGATTTTTTTATGTGATTGCACTCGAGGAGAAAGTACACAGCTGAAAGAACAGCACGGACTGGGAAACAGGAGGAAAAATGTGTGTTCCCTATATAGGGTTCACTTCCGAATCGAATGCATTCAGCAACATGCAAAGACATTACTGTAGTTTGACAGTAGATTACACCACAACGTCTTGAAACAAATGCAGAGTGACATTAAAGGCTACCGAGGAGCATCATGGCGCTTAGCATCATGCTAATGTTTACATTTCACATGCATCGGTGCGTCAGAGAGATGACACCGCCACAGACACGTGTTTATCTTATTTTGGGGCTTGGAAGACAATACACCAGTATGAAGAGACCTCACTTATGCTTCAAGGACAGGTGAGATCTCTGCGTTTGGTCTAGTTTTTCAGTGTTTAGACTGGTAAAATACTGCTGACTTGGTGGAAAGTTAGTGCATGGATTGACATCTAACCTAAGTAAGATATTTAGTCAGGAAGTATTATGCATTGCCAAATCCATTTACACATATCTCCAGAAAATGCATGCTTTGAAGCCATACAAACTGAGAAAATACTTAATTAGTAGTAAAACTGTGTCAGGTTGATTCTGTGAAAAATTGGTTTTTACAAAAACGCATTCTGCTGAATGCCTAAAGCTTTTCCTGACAACGCCAGTCCAACCATATACCACTCTTACAGTGTGTTAACTTAAGGTAATAAACTTACATCATTTCCCAGTCTAGTGTAAATGGTAGCTGAGGTCATGCAAAATGCATCAACAATTTCCAATCTGAAAAATGCAATGTTTTGGTCAATATTACCTACATAGGCTGCTGACTTTAACTCAGTATCTTAACTGAACTATATTAATTATCTGGTACATCATAAGCTCTTCATTCACCCGAGTAAACCAAAGTATGGGAACTCAGACTCAAGGAGTCATTATTATTGCAATTCGTTTTAGTGCCGCTAGAGGCGCAGGAATTACACAGTGTACCTTTAAAACTCTCATACTAAAGAAATATATATATATATAAACATCTGAAAAATATTATATAACTACAGTGATATTAAGTTAATGATAAGAAAAATAATTTTTTACAGGCACTATCACCCATATGCATAAAAAATTTAAATCAGTTATTTTAGATTAATTAAGATTAATCAATTATGTAATTTATTAAAGCACTAAAACGTTTCGCTTACAAAACTAGCTACATTCACGCAGTTTCAAAACAGTTTTATTTAGCCTATAAAAACCTTTTTATAGACAAAAACAGAAAAGAAAAGAAAAAACACAGCACGCACTTTGTCCCATATATTCAGTATAGCCATATAAACCTAACTAAATGCTGCAGTGATTATTTTCAATTATTTACTAAGATAAAAATTATAATATAATAATAATTAGGCTATCCGATTCACACGTAAACTGAATTTTAACTACGATTATAAAATTATAAAAATTAGATAATAAAATATTTAATGAAGATCAAAACTCAAGCATATTTGTGTATTCAACAAATTATACAAAATGACGCGATCTCAGATTAGAGAGACTCTGGGTGTAAATAAAGTCGCGTTAAATATGGTGTGCTCGGATATTAGATATCACAGTGGTATGATGCGTGCTCTTACCGTGTGTCGTGATCCGTGTCCGCGTGTGAAAGCTGCTGCTAATCTCCGTTCACTGCTTCTGAGCGGAGCACCGGAGGAGCGTCTGTGGTTCGTGGATGAGACCCGGATCATCCCACTGCGGTGGGCGGGCAGGTACGAGTGTAAACTGAGCCCCACCGCGAACACGACAGCAGAGGGACTGACTTAAACTACAACAGACGGAATGCATGTGACATCGGAGTTTAAAGAGGTAGACTTCTATTCTCCTGGGACCCTAGACTTCTGTGGAGTGCATTATATTTCAGTGCATTTCTCTGAGACACTACATGCAGAGCACATTCAGGGCTTTTTAGAGGCTTGATCATAAACACACTTTCTCTTTGGTCTTTAAATGTGGCTGAACAGTCCAGGATTTGTTGTTGTTGTTGTTGGAGGTGCTAATGGGGGCTTAACAGTTCAGAGGGGGTGCTAAAAACTAATTAAACTGAGATAAAGTAATTAATGTCTGAGCTTTAGCTAAGCATGCACATTCATGTCTTCTGTAGAGGACACCAAGACACAACAAGAAATATGAGATATTCTTATGAAAAGTTATTACACCTATTATAACACTTCTTTTTTTCATTATAGTTTGCCCCAAGAACACATTAATATGCAAAGTAGATGCAATATGTGTGTACAGAATGGGAATGCCAATTTATGGACATTTTAACGCACATATTGCATAGAATATAATAGTAATTTAAATCATTCTGTTATATCTTACATAACATAGAATCATCTTTGTACAAAGTTTGGTTAAGAAACAGCCTGAAACTGATAAGTGCATGAAAAAAAAAAAAAAAAAAAAAAATATATATATATATATATATATATATATATATAATTTATTTATTTATTTATTTATTTTTATAAATAAAGCATTGTTTTCGCCTGTACATGTCTTTTCTTATCTGTTTTTTATTTATTTATAACATTTTGAAAAACTTTTGAATTCTCTACAAAGGTCATAGAATAAAATATGAATAATATATATTTTTTCAAAATAAAATTCTACATTTGTTTCTTATGCTCCAACCAATGTAATCACAAAAAGAAAGAAAGAAAGAAAGAAAGAAAGAAAGAAAGAAAGAAAGAAAGAACTGTTTTGGTTCTCAGGAGGATATATCAG
Organism: Carassius gibelio; assembly: GCF_023724105.1. Classification (NCBI taxonomy): domain Eukaryota; kingdom Metazoa; phylum Chordata; class Actinopteri; order Cypriniformes; family Cyprinidae; genus Carassius; species Carassius gibelio. Next base: position 1,914,755 of record NC_068386.1, on the reverse strand, counting down.
AGACATGGATTAGCATCGAATTATCTTAGAAAATATCAAGTTTTCATTTGAGACCAAGAGAGTCTAACATTTTACTCCTGTGGATATTTCTCAGCATGGGTTTATTTTTAAAAGTCACTTCCAATAGAGACACACTGTAAAGCTTTAAATAGTGGCTACAAAATTAAATGTTTCTAAACATTATTGCCCTGAAAAAAGATTGAATGCAAGCTGATCTTTTGTGAAAATGTTCAGCATGATGTTGTATGTTTTGGATCCCGCCTGTTAGGCTTTTATCAAAATATAAACAAAGTCAATTAAATTATAGTTGGAGGATAGAATTCATAGAAATCCAGCTAACAGGAAACATTCTCAGAACTTTGCGTTCTAAGAAACATCTTCCAGTATTTTAACGGTATGTTATTCAAAGTTATCTAGACCTTAATAATGTTCTCAACATTTTGTAATTTTGTATTTTTTTGGTCATGGATCTTTCTCATCTAACGTGTTTCACGATGTTCAGAGAACATTCAAAAGTAACATTTCTGTAATTTTGGAAAAATTATAAAACATAATGTTACCTTAACGTTTGTGAAAGACATTTTTAAAACATTACAAAACTAGACTTTATCAGAAATAACGTCTTCGTAACTTAATGGAGACATTAACGGAACATTAACGGAACCCTAAATTAATTAAGGAAATTATAGCACACATTTCAAGCAGTACATTCCGCAAAATAACACTTTGATAGGTCTGACATGATTAAATAAAAGATCTAGAATTGAAAACGACAACAAAATGCACTACACTACTTTATGTTTGTGGTGTTTGGTTGATTTTAATGCATTTAAGTCATTTTCTCTCAAGTTCACACAGCTATTCTAAAACTTGATAGGAACAGACTTCATATAATCAACCAAAAATCACCCAAAACAACATTTTGATTAAAAGAAATTGAGTAAAACTGATATATAAAAGTGAATGTAGTTCTGAGAAAAATCTAATGCAATGACATTCATTCTCTGTCCGTATCTATATGTGCATATTTTGCGTTAATGTATTTGCAGATCTTCTTAAATCTTATAATTGCATGGTTTTTGTGGTTTGGTCAGCATGCAGTCGTTTGAGAATATAATAGGAGAATCAATGAAATTACACTCAGTGTGCATCTAATAATCTAAATATGGACTACTATTTTTGTGTTTTGCGCAAATGTCACTCCTTAGCATTGGAGACTTTGAAAACAGTGCATGAGATGCATTTACTAATTTCTAGTTCCATTATTCATTTCTAATGGAGCATTCACTCAATCATAGCATTATTATAGTTTATAACTAAAACCATAAAGATATATTTGTTATCAAATATTTAAAAACATGAACACTGCCAAAGCGACTCTTCTCATTTTCCTCTAAATTAAAGGAATAGGTCACCCAAGAATACAAATTTATAGATTTGGAGAATTGTAGCACTGCATCACTTGCTCATTAAGGGATCCTCTGTAGTGAATGGGTGCCGTCAGAAAGAGAGTCTGATAAAGACATCACAATAATCCACAAGTAATCCACACCACTCCAGTCCATCAGTTAATATCTGGAGAAGACAAAAGATTAATGTAAAGAAACAAATCCATCAAAAAACAAATTTAACTGGGGAAATTGATGCTATGTAGACCTATAGAAGATAGAAGCAATGTTTTGAAGTTAAAGCATCTGATAGATTTGTTTCTTACAAACTTGCAGCTTTTGTCTTCTCCAGATGTTAACTGATGGACTGGAGTGCTGTGGATTATTGTGATGTTTTCATCAGACTCTCATTCTGACGGCACCCATTCACTGCAGTGCATCTGTTACCGAGCAAGTGTGCTGTTGAAGAAACAACCTCATCTGTATTTTGCACGGCCTTCGAGTAATTACATTTCAGTAAATTTTCATTTTGCAAATGCACAAAAAACTAAAACTAAAATAAATAAAAAATGCAACATTAAAACACTCTAACAGTATCTGAATGATAACAGTACAGTAGACTGTAGTGATGATCAAAGTTTGCACAACACGTCTCGTTGATCAGAAATCCGGTTTCTCTGCAGTACATCTGTAAGGAGAAAGCCAACACCATGTAACCTGGGTCCTGAGACCGCTGACCCTTGGCCAGATTTCCTGTAGGCCACCATGTGTGTGAGGTGCCAAGGGCCTGACCTGTTTGATGCCCAAGGGATCTGTTTAAGGTCAATCGTACACAGCGGGCGACGAAATCCTCGTGCAATTTGCGATGCCACACAGATGTTTGCTCTCTTATTATCAAGTAGCGTTAATATCTTCTTATACTGTAATATCTTATACCGTACAATGAGGTCCAAATGTCTGAGAATGTTTCTATTTTGCTTTTTTTTTCTTATTTAAATCACTTTTTGTTGCAAATTATTTCATCATATAATTCGAGTGGCAAATGAACATGAATTTGAGAATTTCTTTGTCTGTTTGTATCAAAACTACATGACATGTTTTACATGATTATTATAATTTTTTTTTAAATCTAGTTTGTTGGTGTAAATATTATAAAATCCCATATTTTCAGTGTGGTCATGCATATTCTGAACCCCACTGTATATAATGCAGTATATTTAGGAGATGTGTTTATAATATATTTATGCAAAGAATGTCTATAATATTTACGAGGATGCCGGTATATAACCATGGCTTCGGTTATCAGTCATAATCTCAAAATAGCAAAATATTGTCTGATGAAACTGCCTGAACAATATATCAGTTTGTTATTCGATAAGGCAAGAAAATTATATTAAATACTGTACACTTCTCTGTATTATTGCTGTGAACGTGCACACATGCTCACACTCGGTTCAGGTCTAGATTGATGACACACCTTTAAGACAGGAAGTCAAAGTAATCCCAACTTCCTGTCTGAACGCTGGGGCCGTTTGCATCTTTGTGTTTGAAGCATAAGGTGACTATTAGAGGATCAAGCTCGTAATCACAGACCGATTGATGGTGTCCGGGTTCATTTACTTTTGATAAAGAGCATTTTCTATTGAATACATCATTTTACATTATAACTTCTATTTGTTTAAAAAAAAATTATATCCTAAAGGGTTTAAAGGAGGGAAAATCCCCTCATATTTTCAATGTGGTCTTATTTCGAACTGCACTATAAACAGTACAATTTAATAATGCAAAATTAGCTACATTGAAAACTTATTTTATAATATAGTATCTAAAGCAGATCACATTTCACTCCGAAATAAAAGTAATGAAAAAAGAAAAATCTACATAAGATCTATATGTATAAAAAAAACTATAGAAAGTAAAAAAGTTATTTTTAATACGTCTTTCAAAATAAATAAATAAGTGTTAAGTCCTAAAATATGCTCATTTACATGTTTAAATGTGACATGTTAAATGTTTTTTTTTCTAATATGGTCTCATTTTGAACTCTAGTATGTAAAATAATGAGAAAATTGATTATTTTACAATATTTTAGTCTCATCTATTAAGAAATCAAGTTGCATAAAGATAATGAAGCATTGCACATGTTTGCATTGTGACATTTTCATTTTCATTAAACACATTTTCTTCTTATTTCTTTAAATTTTTAACATGATTTTAAATCTTTTGATTATCCCAGAAGATAGTTTTTTACTGGTTAGTTTCAGCAGCTTTGAGAATCATGCATTGTGTAAAATGTGGTTTTGTGTAGATCCTGGACTCTTTTACCTTTCCCTCTGCTCTGACCTTTGACCCCATCATGACTCTTTTGTTTAGAGTCTGCATCTGGTCTGGAGCTCAGTGCCTTTTATGTTGTTTTGTTTATGGCTTGTAATCTCTGAGTTGAGACGCACATATATCAGAAAAGTCAATCCTTCTTCATGTCTGTGTGTTGAGTTGTTGACTTCAGTGTCCTGTGCTGTTTGGTCTGGACTTTTGGGGATTTGACTGATGCGGATTGAGTTAGACATGTCATTTGGGGATCAGTAAAATTTCTGCATTTAAATGCAAAAGGATGCATTTATCTGATCAAAAATACAGTAACATTGTGGAATATTATTACAATTAGCATTTTCTT